>NC_044914.1:5296129-5896129 GCF_001633185.2 Quercus lobata
TTGAACGTATCGCCTGCCTTTCCACCTATCAGACAGAAGAAGAGAGTGTTTGCCCCCGAGCGAGACCGAGCCATAGCAGAAGAAGTCAGAAAGCTACGGGAAGCAAGTTTTATTAGAGAAGTATACTATCCCGACTGGTTAGCAAATGTGGTGATGGTCAAGAAGGCAAGCGGGAAATGGCGGATGTGCGTGGACTTCACTGATCTCAATAAGGCCTGCCCCAAGGATAGCTACCCCCTCCCGAGGGTCGATATCCTAGTAGACTCCACGGCTCAACACCAGCTGCTGAGCTTTATGGACGCCTTCTCGGGGTACAACCAAATCCGAATGCATGAAGCCGACCAAGAGGAAAGTCGTTGTAACCAGGCCCAAGGCTCTTTAATGTACATAGGGATGCCTTCTTTCGGTCCTATATAACACAGGCGCAACGTACCAAGAAGACTCATGAATCAAAATTGTTCACGCCAGCAATGATTGGGAGGAATGTCAAGTCTTACTGTGGAGATATGTTGGTGAAAGAGCCGAGAGGAAGATCATCTGGGAGATTCTCAAAGAAACATTCGACACACTTCGCTCCTACAATATGAAGCTCAATCCAGGAAAGTGTGCCTTTGGGGTAACGGCAGGAAAATTCTTAGGATTCATGGTGTCTCAGAGGGGCATCGAAGCAAATCTGGACAAGATCCAGGCCATCCTGGATATGGCACCACCAAGAAATGTGAAGGAGGTGCAAAGCCTCAACGAAATGATAGCAGCACTAAACAGGTTCGTGTCAAGGGCCACGGACAAGTGTTTACCCTTCTTCCGAACATTGAAGAAATCCTTCGAGTGGACTGACGAATGCCAACAAGCTTTCGAAGAATTGAAGGCTTACCTCTCCTCCCCACCATTACTAAGCCCGTCGCAGCCAGGAGAGGAGCTTTTTCTCTATCTAGCCGTCTCCCCCGCAGCAGTTAGCGCGGCCTTAATCAGAGAAGAAGAGAAAGTGCAAAAGCCCGTGTACTACGCAAGCCGCACGCTTCATGGGGCCGAAGAAAGATACCCGCCCATGGAAAAACTTGCCTTTGCATTGGTTACGGCAGCCCGCAAACTCAAACCATACTTCCAAGCCCATACGGTGAACGTCCTGACTGACAAGCCTTTAAGGCGAGCAATGAGCAGTCCCGAGGCCGCGGGACGATTGGCACTATGGGCCATAGAACTGAGCGAATTTGATATTCAATACCGCCCACGGACTGCCATCAAAGGACAGGTCGTCGCCGACTTTATAGCTGAGTTCACTCATGATGAAGACAAGGGGGCAGCAGAGTCCCCTCAATGGAGCATATATACGGACGGGTCATCTAACAAACAAGCCGCAGGGGCCGGCATTGTGCTATTATCGCCCGAAGGAGACACCATTGAATGTATGGTCCGTCTTGATTTCCCTGCCACTAACAATAAATCAGAGTATGAGGCTCTGATAGCAGGGCTCGACCTTGCCAAAGCGGCAGGAGCCGCGAGGGTAGTCATCTATTGCGATTCACAGGTCATCACTAACCAAATAAATGGAGACTATGAGTGCAAGGGCGAAAAGATGAAGAAGTACCTTGGTGAAGTAAAGGCGAGAGTGGATGACCTAGAAGCTAAAGTCGTCCAAATTCCTAGAGAAGAAAACGAGCGAGCCGACCGCCTCGCGAAAGCCGCCTCAGCAGAACAAATGGTCATCCCTGGTAATGTACTCTCCTTCATACAGCTTTCTCCACTAATAAACCTCAGCAACATGCAGGAAATATGCTCCGACAGAAGCTGGGCGACGCCGTTAGTTTCATACTTGAAAAACGGGGTCTTACCAGACGAGAAGGAAGCAGCAAGGAGACTTAAGGTCCAGGTGGCGAGGTTCGTCCTAATAAAAGACGTCCTTTACAAAAGAGGTTTCTCCCGACCATATTTAAGATGCTTGGGTACGGAAGAGGCAGACTACGTCATGAGAGAGGTACATGAAGGAATCTGCGG
Organism: Quercus lobata; assembly: GCF_001633185.2. NCBI lineage: Eukaryota > Viridiplantae > Streptophyta > Magnoliopsida > Fagales > Fagaceae > Quercus > Quercus lobata. The sequence goes on from NC_044914.1 coordinate 5,298,125, forward strand.
AAACCACTCAGGGTCCAGATCGTTGGTACACAAGCTGGTGCGAGCAGGGTACTTTTGGCCCACCATGCAGAAGGACGCCGAAGCCTATGTCAGGGCCTGTGACAAGTGCCAAAGGTTCAGCAACATTATTAGGCAACCAACCGAAGAGCTGACCCCAATGACGGCCCCGTGGCCGTTCGCACAGTGGGGCTTAGATATTATGGGACCCTTCCCTACAGCAGCACGACAGCTAAAGTTTCTGGTGGTAGGCATCGACTATTTCACAAAATGGGTAGAAGCCGAAGCTTTGGCCACAATTACGGAGAAAAACGTACGAAGCTTTGTTTGGAGATGCATCATATGCAGGTTTGGCATTCCTAGAGTCTTCGTCTCGGACAACGGACGGCAATTCGACAACGACTCATTTCGAGATTTCTGCTCGCAACTAGGAATAAAGAACCACTATTCCTCCCCCGCCCACCCTCAAGCTAATGGCCAAGTCGAAGTAACGAACCGATCCTTGCTCAAGATTATCAAGACTCGGCTCGAGGGGGCAAAGGGTATATGGCCCGATGAATTGCCAAGCGTGTTATAGGCTTACAGGACGACAGCAAGAACACCCACAGGAGAAACACCATTCCGGCTGACGTACGGAGGCGAAGCAGTCATTCCAGCAGAAGTTGGGCTCGCAAGCTACAGGGTGCACAACCACGACGGGAACAAAAATGACGAAGCTATGCGACTACAGTTGGACCTGATAGATGAAATCAGGGCAATAGCAGAACAAAGGCTCGCTCGGTCCCAGGACCGTATGGCTAAACATTACAACTCCCGGGTTCGACACAGGGACTTCCAGGTTGGAGACCTTGTTCTTAGAAAGGTCATGGGAGCCGCTAGGGACCCTACCCAAGGGAAACTCGGCCCCAATTGGGAAGGACCCTACAGAGTCACGTCATGGCAAAGGAAAGGCACGTACCATCTAGAGACGTTGGAAGGAAGGAAACTGCCGCACCCATGGAACACCGAGCACTTACGAAAATACTACCAGTAGGAGCGACGGCACGAAGTTGAACTTTTTCTTATTTTATTTTACATTCCGGCAAGACTTTAGTCTCACTCCTCAGAACTATCATTTACTTTAATTTTTTGCAATAATTCTTCTTTTTAGCCCAAGGGGCAGGATTTACTTTTAATTACTTTTTGAATGCATGGCAATAAGAGGAGTTTTTTCAGAAATTACTAGTGTATTTTTTCTACGATCTAGTAAGTCCGCAACCAAAACCACTAAGTCCATAACATGTGGACCAAAAAAATGTCAAAGACATCAAGGCAAAGGCCGACGGTCCAGGAAATCTTAAAAGGCTGACGGACCAAGAAAGATGTCAAAGACATCAAGGCTTAAAAGGCTGACGGGCCATAAAAGATGTTAAAATACATCAAGGCTTAAAAGGCTGACGGGCCATAAAAGATGTTAAAATACATCAAGGCTTAAAAAGCCGACGGGCCATGAAAGATGTTAAAATACATCAAGGCTTAAAAAGCCGACGGGCCATGAAAGATGTCAAATACATCAAGGCTTAAAAGGCTGACGGACCAGGAAAGATGTCAAAGACATCAAGGCTAAGGCTGACGGGCCATGAAAGATGTTAAAATACATCAAGGCTTAAAAAGCTGACGGGCCAAAAAGGTGTCAAAAACATCAAAGGTAAGGCCGACGGTCCAAAAAATCTCTAAAAAGCCGACGGTCTAAAAGATGAAACAATCATCATAGGGACAAGGTCCTAAAAAAAAAAAGGGGGGATGTTAAAAACATCAAGTCCTAAGAAACTGACGAGCTAAAATGATGTTAAAAACATCGAAGCTAGAAGCTAAAAAGGCTGACGACCATTAGATGAAGCGATCATTGTATGGACATAGCCCTCAAACCAAGACATACAATAATGAGTCATCAAAACGACGGATTTAAGAGATTGACGACCTTAAAACAGTAGCAAGGGCTGTAGACCAACGGTCATCAAGCCGACGGAGCTTAAGGCCTAGGCACGGCATTCATGCCAACGGGGGCTTCCAACAGTGCAAAATAGCTGACGTAATCCAAGTAGACGAGAATAATTACCAAAATTTCGTCTAAGGCCACCATCAACAAAGGGATATAAAAGTTACGGAAATTAAACACAACTATACACAAACAAAAGCCCAAGGGAAACAAAGAGAACACTTAAAGATTGTTTGAAAATTACAACTACAACTGTTTTATACATAGCCAAAATACAAAATAAGAGCTAAGGGGCAGGAACATCAGCATTCTTGCCGTCAGCATCCACAATCACAGCAGGAGAATCAGAAGCAGCAGGATTAGCAGCAGGCTGGGCCAGGACCACGCTGTCGTCGCGCCTCGGAGTAGACTGACGGAGGCTGTCGTCTCCATCACCCATGGTGATCCCGGATAAATCCAACTCCGGGTAGGCCGACGCGACTTGCTGAAGGCAGTCTTCAAACCCGGTGCCATAATATTCGCCACACGAGTCAAAGAAAGCCTGCGACGCTTTGAAATCTCTGATCGCGTCAGCCCCCGCCGTCTGCAGCTTTTCGCTCAGTGCCGTCACCTCTTCCTGGAGTTTATCACTCCGACTACCGCTCTCCGTCAGCTTCTCCTTAACTTCTTGCAGCTCCGTGTTGAGGGTACGGACGGCATCCTTGTACTGAGCTTGCTGGTTCATCAGGCTTTTATTGTGACTGCGGACTCGAGTGACGACCCCCTCCTTCGCCACACAACGATCTTGAAGGGCCTTGACACGAACCAAGGCCTAAGAAAACACATCCGTCAGTTGAAAAGTATACCAAAGCAAAGCAAAGCTTCCCCAAACAAAATTTTAGTAAACATACCCTGGTAAGGTCAAAAAGGGCTGACGCCCCTAGTTCCTCCGTCCCCACCTGGTCACAAGGTTCAATATCCGTCGGTTTAATCAGGGACCCAACCTCCCCGACGGCATAATCCTTGTGGGTCAGGAGACGGCAGGGGCCCTCGCTGACGGGACCGGCAGAAGTCATCACCCCCTTGCCCGCACCATGACTAGGCTTGGGAAGGGACTTCTCCTTCAGTGGTTCGTCCCTTGGAGTGACGGCAGCTTTCTTTAAGGGACGGCTGTCATCACCGTCAGGCGTCCTCTTCGTCGACTTAGCGACGACCTTTGGAGTTGACGAGGCCTCCCCTGCTGCCTCCTTATTCTTTCTCTCCTCCTTCTGACGGGCTGCGGCGGCCCTTATCCTTTGCTTCGCAGAGTCCATTTCTACAACACAAAGAACACCATTAAGGTAGGTAACGGAGGAATAAAAAACTGACGGGATAAATTAAAGCCTACTCACGACGGCGTGCAAATTCTTCCAACTTTCGAGCTTCCGCTGACGGATCTGGACCCCCACAGTATAAGTGAAGGGTGTCGAGGGTGATCAAATCCCTACACTTACGTTCTTCCAAAGGAATTTCCAGAATCCGTTGGATAAACTCCTCCTGCTCGTCAGTTATGTGAGGACGGGTATAAGCTGAAAGAAATAAAAAGTATTGTTAGCATCGCCTCAGAAAACACACGAGCCTCATAGCTGACGGGATTAACCTGAATCCCTGACGAAGGCCCAGGTATTGTCAAAGTAACCACGGGGCATCGTCGCCCACTCCTCCTGACGGCAAACCCAATCCGTCCCCTCAACAAAAAAGTACCGACTCTTCCAGTTCCTGTTTGAGTCTGGCATATCTGACACTAGCCTTAGGCCTTTCTCCCTGGCATTAAAATGATACGTCCCCTTAGACGAGGCGATGTGGTGAGGCCTATAACAATGAAAGAATTCTTCTAAAGTGAGCTGACGGTGTCCTCCGCTAAGACTGCCCCAAAGGATTTCAGATCCTATAAAAGTCCTCCAGGCGTTTGGGGCGATCTGGGTGACGGATATTCCAAGGAAGTCAGCAAGCTGACGGTGTAGAGCCGTCAACGGTAATCTCAGACCGGCAGCAAACATGGCGTCATACATGCCAACGTCAGCTGTCCTCCCGGAGTAACACCTCTCATTCTCTGTAGGGAGACGGAGGGGAATGTGGTCTGGAATTTGATAACGAACCCGTAACTCCCTAAAAACTTTGTCACTCATCCCAGGCGAAAATTTGTTGACGGCCCAATCCTCAGGAAGAATGAAGGGACGATTATCTCCGGGACCCTCTGAGGTCCCTTCACTGGATCTCTCATCCCCGTCACTGTCCTCCCCGTCAACATCCACTCCATCCTCGCCATTTCCATCCCCTCTTCCCTCATCCTCATCTCCCTCAGCAAAACTCTCATCGTCGTCAGGAGATTGGGCTGACGACCCTCTCTCTGACGGAAGGGAGAAGTTTGACTCATCTCCAGAGCCAAAGGTTTCGTCGTAGCCCGCTCCTTCGCGGACTGACGACTCCTCACAAGACGCGTTACTCGACATCTGACTACCTACAAGTGACGGGCTTAAGCTAAGTACCTAGGCTGACGACCATACTAATGAGGCAAAATAACAAAGGGAAAAGAAGAAGGAAGGAAAGAAAAAATGAAGACTTACCGGTATGAAGGCTTTCTAGACAACTCTAAAAGACAGCGCCAAATAAACCGACGGAAGTAAAGCTGACGAAAGGGGGGCGACGATCTTCCTCTCCACAAGATCAGCAAGAATGAAATAGTGAAAAATGAGGGGAGGTGCTGTTTATATATGAAAAAAATGGCGCGAAAGACGAAGCGACGTCTCATCGAATGCAAAGCCAATAGGAGCAAGCCACCTGTCCAAGGCATTAAATGCACAAAATCCACGCGAACGATATCCCAGTAAAACAAACTCCACAACCCGTCAGTACAAAGTCTGACGGAGGTATGGAGTAGGGGGCAAGTGATGAGGATAAAACTAGTTAGATAAGGGTGACGGGCAAGCTTGACAAAGCCGACAAGAGGGAACTGTACCGTCAGCATGTCTTCAAGGCTGACAGGGGAGTAAAGGAAGAGCACACATGTAACCGGGCATCCTGAAGCTGACGGAAGTAAAATTAGACTGACAGGAGTAATTAGGCAGACGGGAGTAAACTTGGGCAGACGAGGTTATCCTAAACTGACGGCGTGGGTCTACAAGTTGATTGAACTGCCCGTTTACGTATATAAGTAAAATAACTTGCTCTCCACGTTTCAAGGAACCTAAAGACTCCTATATGGAAAGAATCCCGTAAAATACGCCCAAGAAGACTCCTATAAGGAAAAGACTTCTACTCCAAGGAAGAGAGGTCAACCATCTACTACTATAAAAACCCAAGAACCCTTATAAAACAGGTACGCATAATTTACCCTCTCTAGCACTCTAGAGCAGTGAGAATAGTTCTAACTTGACCTTCGGAGGGTGTTTGGCCGGTACCACACCGGTACTCTCTGCTAGGTTCTTCCTTTTCGTTGTGCAGGTGCCGTTTGATCGTACGAGGAACGTGTGACTCACTGGTGATACTATTTTCGGCTTCATCATTATTTTTTATGAGTTATTTAAAATTGAAATACTAATTGTATAGGGTATCATTTTTTCAATATACACGTTCAAATATGTTTGATATAGTTTGAAATAAAAAGAAGAAGGAGAATTTGACAATTGCATCCATTCATTTTGTTTTTATGATTTAAGAAAGAAGGGTAAAATGAAAATTTACATCTTTTAACGAAGGAAATGAATCATCTTGTCTGTATTTTTTTGGATTTTTTTTTTTTTTTTGAAAATACTAAGGTCTTAAAGAAACTGACAGTGGTGTATATCTAAAATGACCTAACTCTTGGATACACAATACAAACTTTGAACCTCTTTAACCTCTTAGAAAATTTTTTAGAAGTGAATGAAATATTTCTTTCTTTTAAAAGTATCTACCAACTAATATGCCTCTCCCTTCATTTCCCTTCCAACCACTCTAATTCTACCCATTCGCACAGGTTGTAATGCCACGGCTTATAAAAGAAAGCAATGGGAAGAGAAAAAAAAAAAATTAAATGTAGAATGGATAGAATTTATATATTACATATCTAAAAGTTGAAGCGTAGCATTTATTGTTGCTACGCTCCAGTTGAGCCAAATCAACATCCACCTCATTAACATTTTCTTTCCAATTTTCCTATAATTGTTTTTAACATTTACTTTTTATTTTATTTTAATATTTACACTTTTTCCAACCTTTCTCCACCCTTACTTTTTCATCTTCCTACTACTTTTTCATCTTCCCACTACCTTCTACATAAATACTATTCTTCTTCTTTTTATCTCCACTCTACCCTCTACATAAATACTATTCTTCTTCTTTCTCTTCATCTTCCTTTATCTTGTCTCTTCTTATTCACACTCTCTTACTATAAATTTGTAACTATCTATTCCATTCTATGCATGGCTTTCTCTCACAAAAAAAGGTTCTCTCTCTCTCTCTCTCTCACACACAATTTTTCGATGAATTTTTTATACATTCTTCTATCTATGCCAAATTACTAATCTTTGGGAATCCTTTCTTTCTTTTCTTTTTTTTTTTTTTTTCTACACCACATAAAAATCATTAATGCTCAATTTCAGTCACACTTTTTAATCGGAGTAGATTATTGCCGGAATTAGCAAAAACGGTTCTCTCATAACCCATCAATTTATTATCAAGATGAATTTTTTTTTTTATACATTCTTCTATTTGTGCCAAATTACTAATCTTGGGAATTCTTTATTTTTTTTTTCTACACTAGAATCATTATGCTCATTTTCTCACTTAATTTAATCGAGTAGTTTACCGGAATTCAAGTAAAACCAGACAATAAGGAATCTTACGGCATTGGAGAATGCCTAAATATATACCAACCCAAAGTTGAAAGTCAGCAAATTAGTGGAGCTATGATTAAGCTTCAAACGGGATTGATGGTATTGCCAATGTTCTTTAATTAGCATCCTTATTTCTATTTCTCTATATATGTTTCTTAGAATTAGTATTAGTCTCATTTTTATTTTCTCTATTATATTCTAGGTAAACCAAGAGTTCTTTAAAATTCCACATTGGTTAATGCCATTTAGATTTTGGTTGTTTTGTAAAAACCCCTCTTTTCTTTTCTTCCTATTCTCACCTCGTTCTACCATCGTTTCATCCCCCCACTTTCGTTCTCCCTTCTTTATACTTCTTATATTAATGTTGATGGGTTTTTTTTTTTTTTTTGGTTAGTTAAGGTTGATGGTTCTTTCTTACAAAGAAAAGAAAAAATTGAAAACAATTGAATTCCGTATAAGCCTATACCTAAAGGGGATAGGAGCCTTTGTTTATTTGATTAGAGACAATATATTAAAGGGGCATATCATTTGGCGATTGCATTGCATTTCTTGAGGTTAATAGATAGAGCTTGTCATTATAGGAAAAAATTTTAGGTGGGGATAAGGGCGTCATTTTGTTTGCTCTAAGAGTAACAAAAGATCCTATTATAAAGGAAGCCCACAATCATATCACATGCTTATTGCACTAACCATGAGCACAACACATTATTCTCTCTCACCATGTTTCTACTACATTTGCATTTAGCAACCTAAGTTTAGAATTTACTCCCAATAGAAGACTTGTAGAATCATTTAGTTTTTATAGGAAACTAGCCGCAAACTCGTGCGATGCGTGGGAATATAAATATTATACAATGAAGTGTAATATATAAAAAATAACAATTACTTCAAGCATTGTCTTATTTTCCAAAAAAAAGATTTTTACACTTATTTTTTTTAATCTTTTTATCTCTACAAGTATATCATTTTAATATTTTTTTTTGTGTATTTCATTAATATTTTTTAAGGTGAACCATATTCTTCTAACTTTGTTGTAGTGTGTTACATTTGCTTAATATACAACTCATCTCTTAAGGAATAAGGAAATTATCATTATAATAAAAAATCATCACAAAATTACAATGTTAACTTAACCAAAATTAAAATAAAACTAAAGAAATAAAAAATAGATTTTATAATAATTTCTTAGTCAAAAAATTGCTAAGTATTCAAATTCCTATTTCCAAAAACAACTAAGTATTAATCCAAACCAAAATTCAATCAAAAATATAAAAGGGAAAGAAAAGACTTTTTGATGGGAAATTAAAAAAACACAATACAAAAACACATATTAAAAAAAAAAAAACCATCAATCTTAATTAGAGTTATAATAAAAAATAAATAAATAAATAATCTTTTATGTGCAATTGTTCTCTTTAGTGGTATTTATTGTTCTATATTTTATTTTTACTTTTTTTCTTCTTCTCATCTTATGTTATTCAACATTTAAATTCAGTAACATCTTCCATATCATTAAATTATTTATATTTTCTCTCTTTTTTATTTTTAATAATTAAACATGGAATATTCCTTACCTTTATCTTTTCATCTCCCCACTACCTTCTACCTTAATATCACTATTCATCTCCCCACATCTTCCATATCATTAAATTATTTTTATTTTTCTCTCCATTTTATTTAACAAAAAATTAAAATTTTAAAATTTTACTTAAATTCAATAAATAAAAGTGTCCTCATAAAGTGGAGTAATACTAGGGATACACTCATTCTCAAACCCAATACATCAAAGAAAAAATATAATACAAAACAAATGCTAATTGGGTCCAAAGTTTTTAAAACACTAATAAAAAAAAAAAAAAGAGGATATCAAACCAAATATAATATAAAGAATAGTTATGGATATACTAACTTAAGGGTAGCAAAATTAAATGAAGAAAAAAAAAAAAAGCTACAATGCATATTTAATGCAATAAAATCATCATCAAATTTTGGAAAACAGTAGGTTGCTTAACTTGGATAGATTAGAGAGAAGAGAGAGAGAGAGAGAGAGAATGAGAGAGATGAGAGAGAGAAGAGAGAGAGAAGAGAGAGGGAGAGAGAGAAGAGAGAGAGAGAGAGAGAGAGAGAGAGAGAGAGAGAGGGTAAAGAAAAAATAATCAAATGTCAATTAGTAACTATTAATTGGAAAACAAAGAGGTTGTAAGGAGAAGTAAAAATAAAAAATAAATATGACCAATATGGAGAACATTAAAAACTTTATATTGCAATAAAATTAGCTGTTACATTTACTTAAAAAATTGAATCAATAATCAATAATTAAACACAATCATAGCAATATATTTAAACTTAAAACTAATCAAACTCTAATTCATAACTAAAAGGAGATGTTCTCATGTAATAATAGAAATTACATAAGAAATAAAGTTAGAAAATTTTAAAACCCCTTTTTTGGAAAAAAAAAAAAAAAAAAAAAAAAGCTACAATGCATATTTAATGCAATAAAATCATCATCAAATTTTGGAAAACAGTAGGTTAGCCATAAATCGGAGAGCACCGAGAGAAGAGAAGAGAAGGAGGAGAGAGAAGAAAGAGAGAGAGAGAGAGAGAGAGAGAGAGAGAGAGAGTAAAGAAAAAAAAATCAAATGTCAATTAGTAACTATTAATTGGGAAACAAAGAGGTTGTAAGGAGAAGTAAAAATAAAAAATAAATATGACCAATATGAAAAACATTAAAAACTTTACAATGCAATAAAATTAACTGTTACATTCACTTAAAAAATTGAATCAATAATCAATAATTAAACACAATCATAGCAATATATTTAAACTTAAAACTAATCAAACTCTAATTCATAACTAAAAGGAGATGTTCTCCTGTAATAATAGAAATTACATAAGAAATAAAGTTAGAAAATTTTAAACCAGCAAATCTATATATTACTAAAAGCGGTAGTGTAGCGGTTAATTCTACTGCGCTCATGTTGAGCCACATCAGTATCCACGTCATTATTTTTTTTTTCTATTTTCTTATAATTATTTTTAATATTTTTTTATTTCATATTTACATTTCTCCAACATTTCTTTCTCTCTTACCTTTTCATCTCCTCACTACTTCTCTAACATTTCTGCTTCCCTAACCTTCTCATCTCTCCACTACCTTCTACATTAATATCATTCTTCATCTTTCTCTTCATCTTCTTCTATTTTTGTCTCTTCTTATTCACACTCTCTTACTATAAATTTGTCACTATCTCTTTCATTTTATGCATAGTTTTCCCTTACAGAAAAAAGGTTCTCTCTCTCTCTCTCTCACACACACACACACACACACAATTTATGGGTGGATTTTTATTTTTTTTATTTTTCTTGCATCTTCACTCTATGTTGATAATTTTTTATATTCTTTAATCTACTTTAGGTTAATGCGATTCAGTTATGTTTTTTTAATTGTTGTGTTTTTTTTTTTTTCCTCTCTCTCTTGGATTGTTAAATGTTATCCTGTTGCGTTATGAAGGATTAAATATAGCATATAAATATATAATATTATTCTACTATATAACATGATTTGGATAATTTAATTTGTTAGTTATTGTAATTTGGTAACATGATTTTTATAGTACTCAATTTAGATGTTAAACTATGAGACTTTAATCATTTTTGTTTATTTTTTAATTATTTGTGGTGGACAAAGTACTCTTAATAATTGTATTAGAAGTACTCCGTAATGCCATTTATTTAGAGAAAAGCAAAAGTTGGCTAAACAAAAATTATTGGATTATTGGATGATAGACAAATTTTATCTTTCGCAATTTTACTTTTATTATTATTATTATTATTATTATTATTATTTTATAACAAGGCATATATAGAAATTTAGTTCTTAAATTTTGCTAATAATTGTTTATTTGATAATATGTTTTGGGTGGACAAAATTACAATTTCTGCAAAGAAAATAACCTTAGTAGAATGGGGCCCACGTGGGGGTACGGTGTGGAGGTGGTTCAAGGTAAATACGTCCCCTCCATATTGAATGCGTCCACAAACGTCCTAACCATATTAATGAGAAAAGACGCCTGAACAGTGTAGTTTCGGTTATTGCAACTAACAAAAAGCAAGGGGAGGCGGCTGATGGGACAGGTACTTGAATAAGTACCTGCCTGATCAACAGGTGGAGGGCCAGGATCAGCCAAGAAGGGCTATATAATGTGAAGACTGATGCGCCAAAAAGGAGGTTGGGAAAAAAAGGCCAAGAACCAGAGCCTCCCAGACCGTATCGAGGAGAATGACTCCTCGAGCGAACATGGCTTACTTTTGCATGAACACCACGACAAACCATCGTCCGGTGACCAAAGCCTAGCCTTTCAAACCCACGCTCTACAAATGATATTGTTTGGGCCTTTTTACGTGCGAGCCCAATATCATTTTGGGTCGTTACAAATCGAGTCCTTGCAATAACGTTTCTTACTATTATCATATTTTACTGTCTGGTATTTTCATAATAGAGGCATTAAATGAGAGTTAAATTCTTAGAACCTTTCATTAGATTTTAAAAGTCGTGGTGTGTGAAGAATATAAGCATTTAAGGATTTTTTTTATATTTTATTATTTATAAATAATATTGAAAGAAATGTAAAAAAAAAATGATTTTGAAAATTTTCATCTTTATTTCTTACATATTTCTATTATTACTGAAGAACGTCTTCCTTTTAGTTTTGATAATATATATGATTTTCTAGATTAGAGTTTGATTACTTTCAAGCTTAAATTTTGTATGATTGTAATTAATTGTTGATTATATGATTTAATTAAGTGAATTTAACAATTTATTTATTTGCATTGTAAAGTTTTTAATAACATAAGTTCATCTTTAATTAATTTTTTACTCCCTTAGCCGTCAGCCTCTTTATTTTCCAATTAACGGTTACTAAATAATTTATTTAATTGACGTTTGATTTCTTTTACAAATCTCTCTCTCTCTCTCTCTCTCTCTCTCTCTCTCTCTCTCTCTCTCTCTCTCTCTCTCTCTCTCTCTCTCTCTCTCTCTCTCTCTCATTAACATCCTATTGTTTCCCAAATTTGATAATAATTCTAATGTACTAAATATGCATATTTTAACGTTCTAAAAAAAAATGCATATTTTAACATTTATTTTTATTTTTATTTTATTCCATTTTGCTGCATGAAGTTAGTATATCTATAACTATTAGTTTATTTTATGATATGTTTGGTTTATTATTATTATTATTATTATTATTATTTAGTGTTTCTAAAATAGCATGTGTTTTGTATTCTCTTTTTCTATTAATGCATTGTAACGTTTTATAAGAATACTTTATAAGAAAATTTTTTATTCTATTTTTTTTAATTGAGTGTTACTAAATTGATATTTGTTTTGTATTTCATTTTTCCATTGATGCATTGTAAAATTTCACGGGAAGACTTTATAAAAACAATTTTTATTTATTGAATTAAAAAATATTATATGTTTAATTTTTTTAAAAAAAATGAGACAAAATATAAATAATTATGATATGGAGGATGTTGCTAAATTTAAATGTTGAATAAAATAAGATGAGATGAAAAATAGTAAAAATGAAATGTATAGCAATAAACACCATATTATTTTAGTTATGCTATGTAATAAAATAATACTATATTTTTATATACTATCTTTATAATGCAATTGTGGGTCCGGGAAGTTTACAATCTGGCCCGAACTCTATCTGGGCCCATGGCCCATGCCGAGGAGGTCTCTTGCCGAGGACGAATGATCAATGGCCAAGGCAAGGGGGAAAGGCTGAGAAGCTACCCTGTCCTCGGCACTCCAGAACTTTGAGGGGAAGATCAACGTCCTAGTGAAGGCTATCCCCAAACCGCTCCCTGAAGGGGATGTGAGTGGAATGGGGCCCACGGGGAAGCAAAGTGTAAGATTGGATCAAGGAAAAGGCGTCCTTCCTTTAGTAAATGCACCTGCCAATACCCAGAGTTGATTAATGGGAAAAGACGTTTAGACGGTGTAAACTTCGATCCACGCAACTAATAGAAAGTAAGAAAGGACGAGTGATGGGATGGATACCGAAATAAGCACCTGCTTGACCGACAAGTGGAAGGCTAGGATCAACCAAGATGGACTATATAATAAAAAGGTAGGTGCACAAATGAAGCGGGGGGGGGGGGGAAATGGCAAAAAACCAGAGCCTTCCAGCCCACCTCCAGGAGAAAGACTCCAGGGGTGAAGATAACTTAACCTTGTATGAACACCATGAAAAACCCACCACCTGGTGACTAAGGCCTAGCCTTTCAAACCCACGCTCTACAAATGACATTGTTTGGGCCTTTTCCCGTGCGAACCCAACACTGTTAGGTTCGTCACGAATCGTGTCCTTACAATTGGCGCCGTCTGTGGGAAGGCTTGTGTGTTGGCATAGGCGGTGGGTAGAGAGAGTTCCTTTGTTATTTCTAACCGTTGGTCATAGAGTTCTAGTATAAAGTCCTGCTAGGGGCTACGTTTCTTGACTAAGGGCTTGGCTGAGGAGCTAACTCCCCTAACGCCAAAGCTCCCCGTAAAGAGCAAACTAGGCGCTTGGTAGCGTTAATCGTATGGATAAACTCTAGGGACTTGGCTGAGGAGCTAACTCCTCCAAAGCCAAGGTCCCACGCAAAGAGAAAACTAGGTTTTGGACAGAACCAAGGCATTGCATAGTCCTCGGACTCAAGCCTATGGGAAAACCAACTACCTGGATGAGGAAAACTAGGTTTTGGACAGAACCAAGGCATTGCATAGTCCTCGGACTCAAGCCTATGGGAAACCAACTACCTGGATGAGGAAAACTAGGTTTTGGACAGAACCAAGGCATTGCATAGTGCTCGGACTCAAGTCTATGGGAAAACCAACTACCTGGATCAGGAAAACTAGGTTTTGGACAGAACTAAGGCATTGCATAGTCCTCGGACTCAAGCCTATGGGAAAACCAACTACCTGGATGAGGAAAACTAGGTTTTGGACAGAACCAAGGCATTGCATAGTTCTCGGACTCAAGCCTATGGGAAAACCAATTACCTGGATGAGGAAAACTAGGTTTTGGACAGAACCAAGGCATTGCGTAGTCCTCGGACTCAAGCCTATGGGAAAACCAACTACCTGGATGAAGAAAACTAGGTTTTAGACAGAACCAAGACATTGCATAGTCCTCGGACTCAAGCCTATGGGAAACCAACTACCTGGATGAGGAAAACTAGGTTTTGGACAGAACCAAGGCATTGCATAGTCCTCGGACTCAAGCCTATGGGAAAACCAACTACCTGGATGAGGAAAACTAGGTTTTGGATAGAACCAAGGCATTGCATAGTCCTCGGACTCAAACCTATGGGAAAACCAACTACTTGGATGAGGAAAACTAAGGTTTGGACCAGGACCAAAGCATTGCGATGTCGGACTCAAGCCTATGGGAAAACCAACTACCTGGATGAGGAAAACTAGGTTTTGGACAGAACCAAGGCATTGCATGGTCCTCGGACTCAAGCCTATAGGGAAACCAACTACCTGGATGAGAAAATTGGGCACTAAACAAGACCTAGCTACTATACGCGACGTCGAAAATGGTTCCTATATCTCCGTTAAACGATGGTTAAAATGAGTCTAAAGCCTTTACGGGTGCAAGTAAACTAAGGTGTGGGGAACATGATGATAAATGTATTGCATACATAGATATTCGTACGTGTTAAAAATGAATCTACGCAGAATTTATAAACAAAAGTGCGTATCAACGAGGGCAGCTAACGATGTAACCAGAAGGAAAAAAGAAAAGTAAGATTTCATATATACATGTTCAAATGTTTGCAAATCATCAATAAATTAGGAAGTTTTTGAAATAAAAAGAAACGAGTTAATCGTTAAAATAGGAACGAATACAAAAGCCTAGCCAAGACCTCTACTTTTCTGCTTTTTTGTTGGTCACATCTTGGGAGATAGGAACAGGATCAGCTTCGATGCCCGGAATGATAGTCCCTTCTAGGGAAGGCTGAACAGGGCCAGCACTGGTACTCTGAGGGACCACAGTAAGGGGAGTGGCCTGTGGCGGCTGCGCAAGTGTGGCTGGCTCCTCTGTACTGGACACCTGAATGCCAACCACGGGCTCAGTAACCTCTTTAGGTGCCTCAGAATCCGTATGTTGCGATATCACTATCACATCCTGAGGTTCTCCCTCTTTGGGCGCCTTGCTAGAGGAACCACTGGCTTGTAAGTCTTCTGACTGGGTGACCTCTTCCTCGGGTTGATCATCCGTAGCCGCAGAGCTAGTAGAAGTGGCCTCGCGGATGGCCGCCGGATAGAATATGCTCTCCGCCTTCCACAAATTAGATAAAGCATCCACCCCAGCTCGCTTCAATGCTTCTTCCCAGACCTAGGAGCAATAAAACCTGCACACTCCAGGAATCTGCGCCTTAAGGGTGGCCTGGGTTTCGGCTACTCCTATGTTGTAACCATCGTCCTCGGCCGTATTCTTGGCGGCCTCTGCATCATTCCTGGCAAACTCGGCTTCCTGCTTCACCCTTTGGGCTTTATCACGGGTATATTCTGCCACTCCCTTTTCATGCACAGCCGCAACCAGCTGCTTATTTAAATCCTCGATCAATTCTTTGGCTATTCGCAACTGGTCTTCGGCTTCAAGTACACGCTTTGTTTGGTCCTTGGCCTGTTTTTGGGCGCTAGCAAGGCCCACCGAGACGTTATCCCTCTCGCGGGTAGTTATTGTTAAGTCATCCTTAACTTTGGCAAGTTCATTTTCGGCAGCTTCGAGAGTCTTCGAGGTCGTTATGCGCTTCTTGCGTTCATTCTCGGCCGCCTTACTCCTGTCATTCACCTCTTCCTCCATCCTATAGGTTGCCTGAAGGGCCTGTCAAGAGAGATGAGCGTGTAGTCAGTGACAAACTCGTGGCAAGAGTTAATAAAGTTTTAGGTTTCGAAGAACCTTACCATGCCCAAGTATCTATTAGTGCTGAGAAAAACCTCCTGCATCCTCATTCTCCTCAATTCCTCCACGTCCTTAGGGAGTAGCATGGTTCTCCCTAGTGCATCCGCCACGTAACCACCCTCGCCATCTCCAAGGTCCCTCAGAGAGGCCGTCTCCAGTAGTGGACCCCCGTGAAGCATTGGGGCAGGAAGCCAGGCACTCGGTAGGGACTGGGACTCAATCCCCTTTCCCTTGCCTTGAGGAGGTTAGACTTCAGTTTCTTTGCCCTTGCCTTGGTGTCCAATCTTCAGTTGTTTTGTACGCGGAGCCTCAACCTTCTCCTTAGAGGGTGGGGATTTTCCCTCGTCTATGACGTCCTTGCCCTTGGGGCTCCTCTTTCTCTTGGAATCAGCGTCTTCAGGTCGAGGAGGCCGAGCTGGTTGGGAGGAAGTGGGAAGTTCGGGGCAGGCGGATTGTGGCTGAGACTTGGTGGAGGATGACCTGGTTTGGATGGTAGGGGGCCGAGGTGATGGAGAAGGAGCATGGGGTTGTGGTGTTTCCTGTGTATCCTTCCCAGGTTGGCCCTCAAGGAGTTGGAGAAGGGGGGTCAAAGGTATTCTTTTGACTCCCATCTCGGCTTGAGAAGAGGTGCCTATGGACGACAACTCTGCCTCGGATAAGGCTGGGTCACCTATGTCACCAGGAGGATCCTCGGATTGATAGACTCGGTCAAAAACCTCAAAACCTTCCTCGGGCCGATCTGGCTCGCTTTCGTCCTCTGCAACCTGATGAGACGAGGAGGGGCCCACCTGTGGGACGTTCTCAGGGACAGCTGGCTCCCGGGAGATTAAAAATCCCGTTTCAACTATGGTAATTTTTGGAAGCCAAGGATGGTGGGCGCTGATCACGTGTCTTGCGTCCGCAAATGACTTCTGAACAGGAGGATACCTTAGTATTTTGTGAGCTGCTCGGACTTGGCCATCTCTGTCATTCACAAAAACTGCTGCTTGTAAGACGGTCTCCAAGTTCGCCCGATTGACTAAGTGAAAATGCCGTGCGTAGGCGTGTTCATCTACAAAAGCAACAAACACATATGCATGGTTAGTTATCGAACGATATTAGATTAGAATGATTTAAAGGGTTATCCCTCTTCCATTCTCAGTACCCCACCTGGTTCTCCTTCTACTACGGGGCATGGATCGCCATCGTGCCATTCCCCAGAGACGATAAGGAAATCCTTGTTCAGTCCCTTGTTGGAATCAGGGAGGCACTGGATCAACCGAACCCTTTCGTCCCTCGACCTCATGTAGTAGGTTTTTCCTTTCAATTTTTGGAGGTTATAGCACCAGTTTACATCATGGTGGGTCAGTCTTAAACCCATCTTCTCATTTAAAGCGTCCACGCAACCCAAAATCCTAAAAACGTTGCCGGCGCACTGGGTAGGGGCTAAATGGAAATGCCTGAGGTAACCCTTCGTCACTGGCCCCATAGGGATTTTCATACCTCCCTTTACAAAGGCGAGGACGGGAATTACAACTGCGCCCGTTCCCTTCTTAAAGTGCCATTCCCCCATCTTACAGTGCTCCAGACTTACGTTGGGGGGAATCCTATAATCAACGATGAACTTATTCATTGCCTCTTCAGTATCGACTAATTTCCTCAATCTCAGTTTAGTTATCTTTGTCATTTACTAAAACAAACCCGACCCGCGACGGGAAAGACAGGAAGTCAAAGAGAAATAAACCCAGAAAAGAAAAAGCATGAGTTAATGGAGGTAGGGAACTTACATAAGAGAAGAATTACGCTTCGGATAGACTTTATGCGCTTGAGATAGACTCGAATTTGGGCGGAAGTTCAGATGAACCCAGGATATACGCACTAAAACTCTTAAGTGCAGAACTGAAGAGACGGATCCATCTCCAAAAAATCTTTTATACTTTCTAGGATAACTGCACACCTTTTCCCGCCCAAAGAGGCCAGGAGATCATCACCGTTCGATTTCCATCACACCGTTGAACGTGGGAAACACAAAGCCGCCCGTATTTAATGAGGCCACGTTTCGCCTTCCAGGGGCTCTAGGAACGTGCTTTGGGCAGGTGAAAGGTCTCGGGAACCGATATGTGATAAGGACTGACAGGTGTTGGCGGATCTCTGATGTCATCAAAACCCTTCTATCTGTCCGAAGAGATGGATAACAGGATTTTGAGGGGCTATTGTGGGTCCGGGAAGTTTACAATCTGGCCCAAACTCTATCTGGGCCCATGGCCCGTGTCGAGGAGGTCTCTTGCCGAGGACGAGTGATCGATGGCCAAGGCAAGGGGGAATGACTGAGAAGCTACCCTGTCCTCGGCACTCCAGAACTTCGATGGGAAGATCAACGTCCTAGTAAAGGCTATCCCCAAACAGCCCCCTGAAGGGGATGTGAGTGGAATGGGGCCCACGGGGAAGCAAAGTGTAAAATTGGATCAAGGAAAATGCGTCCCTCCTTCAATAAATGCACCTGCCAATACCCAGAGCTGATTAATGGGAAAAGACGTTTGGACGGTGTAAACTTCGATCCACGCAACTAATAGAAAGTAAGAGAGGACGAGTGATGGGATGGATACAGAAATAAACACCTGCCTGACCGACAAGTGGAGGGCTAGGATCAACCAAGACGGACTATATAATAAAAAGGTAGGTGCACAAATCAAAGGCTGGGAAAAATGGCCAAAAACCAGAGCCTCCCAGCCCACCTCCAGGAGAAAGACTCCAGGGGTGAAGAGAACTTAACCACGTATGAACACCATGAAAAACCCACTGCCTGGTGACCAAGGCCTTGCCTTTCAAACCCACGCTCTACAAATGACATTGTTTGGGCCTTTTCACGTGCGAATCCAACACTGTTAGGTTCGTTACAAATCGTGTCCTTACAGTACTTTATTTTAAAGAAATAAAGTACAAGGTAAATTTTTTTCACTTTTTTTCTTTTGTAAATTTTATACTATTAAGTGGATTATAAATATTTAATATGGTAATTAGTATTTAAATTGTGGACTATGAAGTGATTTATCTTCTTCTTTATTTTCTTTTTGTTTGGTCCTTAAAGTACTAGATAAATTTTTTTTTTCATTTTTTAATTTTTAAATTTTACATTATCAAATGAATTATAAATATTTAAGATAGTAATTAGTATTTAAAATGTTGACTGTTGAGTGATCTATCTTTATCTTTTTTTTTTCTTTTTTTTTTTTGGTATGGGACTTTACTTTCAAGAAATCAAGTATTGGATAAATTTTTTTCACTTTTTTTTTTCTTTTGTAAATATTATATTATTAAGTGGATTATAAATATTTAAGATAGTAATTAGTGTTTAGAGTGTGGATTACGAAGTGATTTATCTTTTTTTTTTCCTTTTCTTTTTGTGTGGTACTTTATTTTCAAGAAATCAAGTACTGGTAATTTTTTTCACTTTTTTTTTTCTTTTGTAAATTTTATATTATTATGTGGATTATAAATATTTAAGATAGTAATTATCATTTAGATTGTGGATTGTGGAGTAAGTTATATGTTTCCTTATTTTTTTCTTTTTCTTTTTGTATGATACTTTACTTTTCAAAAATCAAGTACTAGGTAAAAAAAAATTTCACTCTTTTTTTCTTTTGTAAATTTTATATTATTAATTGGATTATAAATATTTAAGATAGTAATTAGTATTTAGATTGTGGACTATAGACTATGGAGTGATTTATCTTTTTTCTTTTTCTTTTTCTTTTTGTATGGTACTTTACATTCAAGAAATTAAGTATTGAGTAAAAAAAAATTTCACTTTTTTTCTTTTGTAAATTTTATATTATTAAGTGGATTATAAATATTTAAAATAGTAATTAGTATTTAGATTGTAGATTATGAAGTGATTTATTTTTTTTTCTTTTTCTTTTTGTATGGTACTTTAGTTTCAAGAAATCAAGTGATGGATATATTTTTTTTTTTCATTTGTAAATTTTACATTATTAAATGAATTATAAATATTTAATATAGTAATTAGTATTTACAGTGTAGACTGTAGAGTGATTTCTTTTTATCTTTTCTTTTTCCTTTTGTTTTTCTTTTTGTATGGTACTTTATTTTCAATAAATCAAGTACTAGGTATTTTTTTTTTTCACTTTTTTTCTTTTGTAAATTTTATATTATTAAGTGGATTATAAATATTTAAAATAGTAATTAGTATTTAGATTGTAGATTATGAAGTGATTTATTCTTTTTTCTTTTTCTTTTTGTATGGTACTTTAGTTTCAAGAAATCAAGTGATGGATATATATTTTTTTTTTCATTTGTAAATTTTACATTATTAAATGAATTATAAATATTTAATATAGTAATTAGTATTTACAGTGTAGACTGTAGAGTGATTTCTCTTTATCTTTTCTTTTTCCTTTTGTTTTTCTTTTTGTATGGTACTTTATTTTCAATAAATCAAGTACTAGGTATTTTTTTTTTCACTTTTTTTCTATTGTAAATTTTATATTATTAAGTGGATTATAAATATTTATGATAGTAATTAGGATTTTGATTATGGATTGTGGAGTGATTTATCTTTATCTTTTCTTTTTCTTTTTCTTTTTCTTTTTGTATGCTACTTTACTTTCAAGAAATCAACAACTAGGTAAATTTTTTTTTCATTTTTTTTCTTTTGTAAATTTTATATTATTAAGTGGATTATAGATATTTAAGATAGCAATTAGTATTTAGATTGTGGACAGTGGACTTATTCGTTTTTTCTTTTTCTTTTTATATGGTACTTTACATTAAAGAAATCAAGTATTAGGTAAAATTTTTTTTCCTATGTAAATTTTATATTATTAAGTGAATTATAAATATTTAAGATAGTAATTAGTATTTAGATTGTGGACTGTGGAGTGAATTATCTTATCTTTTTCTTTTTCTTTTTGTATGGTACTTTATTTTCAAGAAATAAAGTACAAGGTAAATTTTTTTCACTTTTTTTTCTTTTGTAAATTTTATACTATTAAGTGGATTATAAATATTTAATATGGTAATTAGTATTTAAATTGTGGACTATGAAGTGATTTATCTTCTTCTTTATTTTCATTTTGTTTGGTACTTAAAGTACTAGATAATTTTTTTTTTTCATTTTTTCATTTTTAAAATTTACATTATCAAATGAATTATAAATATTTAAGATAGTAATTAGTATTTAAAATGTTGACTGTTGAGTGATCTATCTTTATTTATTTATTTATTTATTTTTTTTTTGGTATGGTACTTTACTTTCAAGAAATCAAGTATTGGATAAATTTTTTTTCACTTTTTTTTTCTATTGTAAATATTATATTATTAAGTGGATTATAAATATTTAAGATAGTAATTAGTATTTAGAGTGTGGACTGCGAAGTGATTTATTTTTTATTTTTTTCCTTTTTTTTTTGTGTGGTACTTTATTTTCAAGAAATCAGTACTCGGTAATTTTTCACTTTTTTTTTTTTTTTTTTTTTTTTTTTTTCTGTTGTAAATTTTATATATATATGTGGATTAAAATATTTAAGATAGTAATTGTATTATAGATTGTGGAAATAGATTGAGGTGATTTATCTTTTTTTCTTTTTCTTCTTTGATGATACTTCATTTGCAGAAACCAAGTACAGTTAAAAAAAAATTTCACTCTTTTTTTCTTTTGTAAATTTTATATTATTAATTGTGGATTATAAATATTAAGATGTTAGAATTGTATTTAGATTGTGGACTATAGAGTCATGGAGTGTTTATTCCTTTTTCTTTTCTTTTTATTTTTGTATGGTACTTTACATTCAAGAAATAAGTACTGAGTAAAAAAAAAATTTCACTTTTTTCATTTGTAAATTTTATATTATTAAGTGGATTATAAATATTTAAAATAGTAATTAGAATTTAGATTGTAGATTATGAAGTGATTTATCTTTTTTTCTTTCTTTTTCTTTTTGTATGGTACTTTAGATTCAAGAAATCAAGTGATGGATTTTTTTTTTTTTCATTTGTAAATTTTACATTATTAAATGCATTATAAATATTTAAGATAGTAATTAGTATTTACAGTGTAGACTGCAAAGTGATTTATCTTTATCTTTTCTTTTTCCTTTTCTTTTTCTTTTTGTATGGTACTTTATTTTCAATAAATCAAGTACTAGGTATTTTTTTTTTTCACTTTTTTCTTTTATAAATTTTATATTATTAAGTGGATTATAAATATTTATGATAGTAATTAGGATTTAGATTATGGATTGTGGAGTGATTTATCATTATCTTTTCTTTTTCTTTTTCTTTTTGTATGCTACTTTACTTTCAAGAAATCAAGTACTAGGTAAAAATTTTTTCATTTTTTTTCTTTTCTAAATTTTATATTATTAAGTGGATTATAGATATTTAAGATAGCAATTAGTATTTAGATTGTGGACTGTGGAGTTATTCATTTTTTCTTTTTATTTTTATATGGTACTTTACATTCAAGAAATCAAGCATTAGGTAAATTTTTTTTTCCTATGTAAATTTTATATTATTAAGTGAATTATAAATATTTAAGATAGTAATTAGTATTTAGATTGTGGACTGTGGAGTGAATTATCTTATCTTTTTCTTTTTCTTTTTGTATGGTACTTTATTTTCAAGAAATAAAGTACAAGGTAAATTTTTTTCACTTTTTTTTCTTTTGTAAATTTTATACTATTAAGTGGATTATAAATATTTAATACGGTAATTAGTATTTAAATTGTGGACTATGAAGTGATTTATCTTCTTCTTTTTTTTCTTTTTGTTTGGTACTTAAAGTACCAGATAAATTTTTTTTTTCAATTTTTCATTTTTAAATTTTACATTATCAAATGAATTATAAATATTTAAGATAGTAATTAGTATTTAAAATGTTGACTGTTGAGTGATCTATCTTTATCTTTTTTTTTTCTTTTTCTTTTTTTGGTATGGTACTTTACTTTCAAGAAGTCAAGTATTGGATAAATTTTTTTTCACTTTTTTTTTCTTTTGTAAATATTATATTATTAAGTGGATTATAAATATTTAAGATAGCAATTAGTGTTTAGAGTGTGGGTTACGAAGTGATTTATCTTTTTTTTTTTTCCTTTTCTTTTTGTGTGGTACTTTATTTTCAAGAAATCAAGTACTGGTAATTTTTTTCACTTTTTTTTTTCTTTTGTAAATTTTATATTATTATGTGGATTATAAATATTTAAGATAGTAATTAGCATTTAGATTGTGGATTGTGGAGTAAATTATATTTTTCCTTATTTTTTTCTTTTTCTTTTTGTATGGTACTTTACTTTTCAGAAATCAAGTACTAGGTAAAAAAAAATTTCACTCTTTTTTTTCTTTTGTAAATTTTATATTATTAATTGGATTATAAATATTTAAGATAGTAATTAGTATTTAGATTGTGGACTATAGACTATGGAGTGATTTATCTTTTTTCCTTTTCTTTTTCTTTTTGTATGGTACTTTACATTCAAGAAATTAAGTATTGAGTAAAAAAAATTTTCACTTTTTTTCTTTTGTAAATTTTATATTATTAAGTGGATTATAAATATTTAAAATAGTAATTAGTATTTAGATTGTAGATTATGAAGTGATTTAATTTTTTTTTCTTTTTCTTTTTGTATGGTACTTTAGTTTCAAGAAATCAAGTGATGGATTTTTTTTTTTCATTTGTAAATTTTACATTATTAAATGAATTATAAATATTTAAGATAGTAATTAGTATTTACAGTGTAGACTGCAGAGTGATTTATCTTTATTTTTTCTTTTTCCTTTTCTTTTTCTTTTTGTATGGTACTTTATTTTCAAGTACTAGGTATTTTTTTTTCACTTTTTTTCTTTTGTAAATTTTATATTATTAAGTGGATTATAAATATTTATGATAGTAATTAGGATTTAGATTATGGATTGTGGAGTGATTTATCTTTATCTTTTCTTTTTCTTTTTTTTTTTGTATGCTACTTTACTTTCAAGAAATCAAGTACTAGGTAAAATTTTTTTCATTTTTTTTCTTTTGTAAATTTTATATTATTAAGTGGATTATAGATATTTGAGATAGCAATTAGTATTTAGATTGTGGACTGTGGAGTTATTTGTTTTTTCTTTTTCTTTTTATATGGTTCTTTACATTCAAGAAATCATGCATTAGGTAAATTTGATTTTCCTATGTAAATTTTATATTATTAAGTGAATTATAAATATTTAAGATAGTAATTAGTATTTAGATTGTGGACTGTGGAGTGAATTATCTTATCTTTTTCTTTTTCTTTTTGTATGGTAGGTAAATTTTTTGCACTTTTTTTCCTTTTGTAAAATTTATACTATTAAGTGGATTATAAATATTTAATATGGTAATTAGTATTTAAATTGTGGACTATGAAGTGATTTATCTTCTTCTTTTTTTTCTTTTTGTTTGGTACTTAGAGTACTAGATAAATTTTTTTTTTTCACTTTTTCATTTTTAAATTTTACATTATCAAATGAATTATAAATATTTAAGATAATAATTAGTATTTAAAATGTTGACTGTTGAGTGATCTATCTTTATCTTTTTTTTTGGTATGGTACTTTACTTTCAAGAAATCAAGTATTGGATAAATTTTTTTTCACTTTTTTTTTCTTTTGTAAATATTATATTATTAAGTGGATTATAAATATTTAAGATAGTAATTAGTGTTTAGAGTGTGGACTGCGAAGTGATTTATCTTTTTTTTTTTTCCTTTTCTTTTTGTGTGGTACTTTATTTTCAAGAAATCAAGTACTGGTAGTTTTTTTCACTTTTTTTTTCTTTTGTAAATTTTATATTATTATGTGGATTATAAATATTTAAGATAATAATTAGCATTTAGATTGTGGATTGTGGAGTAAATTATATTTTTCCTTATTTTTTTCTTTTTCTTTTTGTGTGGTACTTTACTTTTCAGAAATCAAGTACTAGATAAAAAAAATTTCATTTTTTTTTTCTTTTGTAAATTTTATATTATTAATTGGATTATAAATATTTCAGACAGTAATTAGTATTTAGATTGTAGACAATAGACTATGGAGTGATTTATCTTTTTTCTTTTTCTTTTTCTTTTTGTGTGGTACTTTACATTCAAGAAATTAAGTATTGAGTATAAAAAAATTTCACTTTTTTTCTTTTGTAAATTTTATATTATTAAGTGGATTATAAATATTTAAAATAGTAATTAGTATTTAGATTGTATATTATGAAGTGATTTTTTTTTCTTTTTCTTTTTGTATGGTACTTTAGTTTCAAGAAATCAAGTGATGGATATTTTTTTTTCTTCATTTGTAAATTTTACATTATTAAATGAATTATAAATATTTAAGATAGTAATTAGTTTTTACAGTGTAGACTGCAGAGTGATTTATCTTTATCTTTTCTTTTTCCTTTTCTTTTTCTTTTTGTATGGTACTTTATTTTCAATAAATCAAGTACTAGGTTTTTTTTTTTTTCACTTTTTTTCTTTTGTAAATTTTATATTATTAAGTGGATTATAAATATTTATGATAGTAATTAGCATTTAGATTATGGATTGTGGAGTGATTTATTTTTATCTTTTCTTTTTCTTTTTCTTTTTGTATGCTACTTTACTTTCAAGAAATCAAGTACTAGGTAAAATTTTTTTCATTTTTTTTCTTTTGCAAATTTTATATTATTAAGTGGATTATAGATATTTAAGATAGCAATTAGTATTTTGATTGTAGACTGTGGAGTTATTTGATTTTTCTTTTTCTTTTTATATGGCACTTTACATTCAAGAAATCAAGCATTAGGTAAATTTTTTTTTCCTATGTAAATTTTATATTATTAAGTGAATTATAAATATTTAATATAGTAATTAGTATTTAGATTGTGGACTTTGGAGTGAATTATCTTATCTTTTTCTTTTTCTTTTTGTATGGTACTTTATTTTCAAGAAATAAAGTACAAGGTAAATTTTTTTCACTTTTTTTTCTTTTGTAAATTTTATACTATTAAGTGGATTATAAATATTTAATATGGTAATTAGTATTTAAATTGTGGACTATGAAGTGATTTATCTTCTTCTTTTTTTTCTTTTTGTTTGGTACTTAAAGTACTTGATAAATTTTTTTTTTCATTTTTTCATTTTTAAATTTTACATTATCAAATGAATTATAAATATTTAAGATAGTAATTAGTATTTAAAATGTTGACTGTTGAGTGATCTATCTTTATCTTTTTTTTTTTTTTTTTTTTTTTGTATGGTACTTTACTTTCAAGAAATCAAGTATTGGATAAATTTTATTTCACTTTTTTTTTCTTTTTTGTAAATATTATATTATTAAGTGGATATAAATATTTAAGATAGTAACTAGTGTTTAGAGTGTGGATTGCGAAGTGATTTATCTTTTTTTTTCCTTTTCTTTTTGTGTGGTACTTTATTTTCAAGAAATCAAGTACTGGTAATTTTTTTCACTTTTTTTTTTCTTTTGTAAATTTTATATTATTATGTGGATTATAAATATTTAAGATAGTAATTAGCATTTAGATTGTGGATTGTGGAGTAAATTTTATTTTTCCTTATTTTTTTCTTTTTCTTTTTGTATGGTACTTTACTTTTCAGAAATCAAGTATTAGGTAAAAAAAAATTTCACTTTTTTTTTTCTTTTGTAAATTTTATATTATTAATTGGATTATAAATATTTAAGATAGTAATTAGTATTTAGATTGTGGACTATAGAATATGGAGTGATTTATCTTTTTTCTTTTTCTTTTTCTTTTTGTATGGTACTTTACATTCAAGAAATTAAGTATTGAGTAAAAAAATTTCACTTTTTTTCTTTTGTAAATTTTATATTATTAAGTGAATTATAAATATTTAAGATAGTATAGTATTTAGAGTGTGGACTTTGAAGTGATTTATCTTTTCTTTTTTCTTTTTCTTTTTGTATGGTACTTTATTTTCAAGAAATCAAGTACTGGGTAAAAATAAATTTTCACCTTTTTTTTTTGTAAATTTTATATTATTTAGTAGATTATAAATATTTAAGTTAGTAATTAGTATTTAAATTGTGGACTATGAAGTGATTTCTCTTTTTATATTTAAGATAGTTTCTTTGCCCTCAGGTCCTCTATACGCTTCATAATGTCATTCTTGTTTTGGACCAAGAAAGCAACACAACAACATGTTACACGGATGGGAATTGGAGTTGGGATGATTTGTTCTATACTTTGTTGCATTGTAGCTTGGCAGGTGGAGGTCCTCAGACTATATTTAATAAAAGAAGCGATAGCTGATCCTAGTGATCCCACTTAGATTATCTCTATGAGTGTCCTTTGGTTAGTTCCACAATTTTCTTTGTTAGGACTAATGGAGGGACTTGCCAGCGACGGGCTTCATGAATTCTTCTATGACCATGTTGCTACATCAATGAGGAGTTACGGTCCACCATTCAGTGATTGAGTATTAGGCTTTGGAAATTTCATCAGCATGCCTTTTGTTTTACTGTGTAGAATCTGGTTCAAGGATTCCATAAACACAAGTCATCTCGACAGGTATTATTTGACTTTAGCAATACTGAGTTTCGTGTGCCTCGTCATGTATGCGTATGCTTCATATTCACTGTAGTCTTTCCACATGGGAAATGCATCGGAGGGTGAGGAATTAAATGAGATCTCGGTACATGGCACTGATGGCTTAACTGAATCCCAGCCAATAACTAGGAGCGTCTCTTTCCCCATGCGGAGAAGAAATGTGGCCAACGCTGTAGCAGCCACTGCCACTGAATCCCAGCCCTCTAAGAGCGTCTCTTTCCCCTTACGGAGCATCTCTTTGCGCTTAAAGGATGAAAAGGTTACGGAATCAGCCGCAAATGTAGACTCCCATGAACATATGGAGGAAACCCTTTGGCAATCCCACGCATCGACGGAAGCTGAAGAGGGACTCCCGCCTGATGATAAGCCAGAGAGCCACCATGACTAAATTTGGATGGATGGTGCTGAATATGATCAATTCAGGTATCAATTCCGTGCACCCATAGCTGTCTAGCTAATGATACTGCTGCTTTTGTAAATATAATTAAAAACTTGCATGTTTAATTAAGTATTCATCCTTCTGCAGTTGGCAACGCTTCATCGGCAACACTTCATCGGCGATGCTTCATCCTCTGTCCGATCGACGACGCTTCATCCTCTGTAGTTGGCGACGCTTTCAGCGACGCTTCAGTTCGCGAGCCTTAAGTATTTTTTTTTTTTTTTCCTTTTGAGTTAATTTTTGTTTAATGATTCTAGTTCCTTTGGGTATTTTTGTTTAATGATTCTAAATGCTTGATGTTAATTTTTTTGTTTAATGATTCCTTTGGGTACATTTTTGTTTAGTTTGGGTGAAAAGTGATAACCCATACCAAAATCTACATTTTGTACTTTCAGGAATTGGGTCAACATCCAGACTACATAATGGTGGTTTCTATTGAATGAATTTCTTGGATGCGTTCTCAATTTTAGAAAGTTTAGGAATTGAAAACTTTTATGGGAATTTAGGATAATTGTTAAATACATGGGGTGATAGATTAGTATTCATATTGAGGTGTGCTTTAGTTTTTCTTCTATTTGTTATGGCAAACAGGTCAATAATAATAATAAAAAGTTGGGTTGGATTTAAAATGTTTAATTTTTTGTTATATTAGTTTTCCATGATTGGGAGTTTATAAAAATTGTTTTAGGAATCTATATTTATTTTAGAACTCTTTTCAAAATGTCAAAAGGGGCAATGAATTCTAAAGACAAATCTGACAATGGGTAATGTGGTGTAGGAGAACCATCAAAGTTATGGACGTAAGTTTTGAATAGACCAATTGGACAATGGTCTATTCACTCAAAAGCATTAAGTTCAGTTCAGTTTCAATCCATACTTTTTGGCTTTTATACATATGTTTGGCTTTCCAATGAAAGTTGAAGTATCAGTAAATTTAACTCTAGAAACATAATAATGCATTCTCCTAATGATATAGCTCCCCTTGTACAAGCTTTTACAAGCTTTTCTTTAACTTTTGTACTTATAAATTTAACTTTTCTTTTGAAAACTAAATACACATTTTTTGCAGTAACTTTGGATTTTTTCTGAAAGTTGTAAACTTAGCTTGAGCAAAGTAAGTAAATTCTAGTTAAAAACTTATAAAACTATATACTTGTGATGTTGGAAATTGAATTTGTGGTGGTATGTTGTGTTGGAGCGAGCGGGTGGCTTGCATAATGTTATAAGGTAGTTTAAACTAATATTGAGAGTGTTTGTTATTTATTACAAATGTGAATGAGTATTGTTGATTAGATGTGAAAAATAGTAGTGGAGTTTGATTTAAATACTTGTAAAACTCTATACTTGTGATGTTGGAAATTGGATTTGTGATGGTATGTTGTGTTGGAGCAAGCAGGTGGTTTGCATGGTATTATAAGGTGGGTTAAACTAATATTGGGAGTGTTTTTCATTTCTTGCAAATGTTAATGAGTATTGTTAATTAGATGTGATGAATAGTATTTTATTTGATTTAAATACTTGTAAAACTCTATACTTGTGACGTTGGAAATTGGTTTTGTGGTGGGTTGTTGTATTGGAGCAAGCGGGTGGCTTGCATGGTGTTATAAGGTGGGTTAAATTCATATTGAGAGTGCTTTTCATTTCTTGCAAATGTTAGTGAAACTTGTTGATTAGTAGTAATTGTGTTCCTTTATTCGATTTCAATACTTGTAAGCATTGTACTTGTGATGTTTGTGATTGATTTTGTGTTGGATTGTTGTGTTGAAGCAAGCGGGTGGCTTGCATAATAAGGTGGTTTAAATTCATATTGGGAGTGTATATTTATGTGTGCAATGTATATTTGTTAAAGGATTAATATAGACTTGTGCATTCATGTACGAGATAGAACTTTATCTAAGTAGCTTATAGACTTAGATGTTAGAATATATTTTGCATGAGTTGTCCTTATTTTACTAAAGTAGCATTCATCTTGTAATTGTAGTCAAACATGAATAAAAGTTGGATGACAATGGGTAAGACACCCGATGGCAGATTAAGTCATCCATATATTGAAGAGGTCAATGCATATATTAATTTTACAAGAGCAGTTGTGGACTCGAGTGGTAATATTTCGTGCCCATGTATTCACTATGTGAATTGCTATCGATAATCTCCTCATACTGTGCGTATCCACTTGCTTCATCGTGGGATTATGCAATCTTACATTAATTGGTATAATCATGGAGAACCTCGGGTATTGAACGAGAACATTCATGATTATTTGGTTAGTACTTTATTTGCTTTCTACAACTTATACATTAGGAGTTGTGATTTTAATTTATTGGTGTGGTTACTCTTAATGCATTGTTAGAAATGTTTCTTATAACATAGTTAATGTTTTTACTTTACAATTTTAACGAAGTATTGTTTTTATATTTGTGCAGATTTCTTATTGGTGGCTTTTAGGGGATTTGCTTTTGGCATTACTTGAAGACATATGAGGACATCTTCCGTTAGTTCTAAAATAGGGTTTAGGTAGAGTTATTGTATGTATTGTAAAAAATTATTGTATGGAAGGAGTTTGAATTGGATACTTGTTTTATTTTTTACTTGTGAAATGTATGAATATTTTTTTTATAAATGTGTTATTCAAATGTGAGGTTTTAATAATATAATGACAGGTTACAGGTTAATATCAAAGCCATGAAAAAAATAAAAACAGAAAATAAGTTTTAGTGACAAACTTTTTTGTCACAAATATAGCAACAAAAAATTGTTTTAGTGACGAAAATTTCGTCACTAAATATAGCAAAATTTTGTAATAAATGGTTTAGTGACGAAAATTTTCCTCACTATATGTGCCTAGATTTTCTTAAAAATAGTTTTAGTGACGAATTTTTTCATCACTATATGTACCTGAACATAGTTTTAATGACGAAATTATTTGTCACTAAATATGATTTAGTAAACTAAAGTGTTTTTAGTAACAAAATATTTTCGTTACTGAATAGTGTTTTTAGTGAGGAAAACTAAAAGTTTTTTTTTAAAAAAAATATCAAATCGGACTTTTAGTGACAAAATTTTTTGTCACCAGGACTTTTAGTGACGGGGCTACAGTGACGAAATGAGTTTCATCACTACAAGTCCAATTTTGTCACTAAAGGTCTTTAGTGACGAAAAACTGGACTTTTAGTAACAAAATTTTTTTGTCACTGAAAATACATTTTGTTGTAGTGTATTATCGTTTGGCTATGGTATCTCCACTTACGGCTTCTCCTTTTACAGTCTCCCCTGTTACAATCTCCTCGAACCAAACGGGAGACCACTTCAAATTATTCCTGGAGTTGTCAAGTTAGCTATACACAATTGGCATTGCAATTACCCTCGTACAAAAAAAGGGGTTTTATTGGAAAAACCATACACCAAGTCAGTTTGAGGAGAACCACAGTCAAATACATTTGTCGCCAAAAGTTTTATTTCTCGGGTAAAGTATCTCACACACTCACCCTCTTTTCGAAAAAGTAATTTAATATGAGTTTAAATTAAAACAAGACTTGGTGTAAAACTGTAGGTTTACAGCCACAATAATATCATGCCACATCAGATATTTTATAATTTAGCAATACATTGATTCACACCTAATTCTATTCTTCAAACAAATAAAATTAAAATTAAAAAGCTGAACAGCTCCTCTCTCTCTCTCTCTCCACCACCTCTCTTCCACCACCACCAGCATAACCACACTCACCGCCACGAGCATATCTCATTCCTTATCAAATTTTCTCTCTGAATCATAAGCTCACTCTCTCTTTTTCACAAACCCATCTCTCTCCTTCTAATCCTTTTTGTTCTCTTAAGCTCATCCATTGTTGAGCCTCAAACGGTTGATCAAGTCTCCATGGTCGCCATTAAGGACAATTTCCATGAGCCACATTTTAGATGGCCCTTACTCTCATGGTTCTAACCCACCTCACTCAACCTAGAAAAAGCCGAGACCCATAAATTCCACCACCATCACTAGCATAAGTTCCCTCTCTTTCTCTCTTTATCTCTATTTCACTGTAAAGCTGCAAATGAACCAAGTTGTTTATGAATAACTCGAGCTCAGCTTGGGAAAAAACTTATTTATGTTCATTTGTTTAGAAAACAAACCAAGTTCAAGCCAGCTGAAGTTTAGGCTCAATTACTAAACGAGTCAAGTTTAAACATAATAATGTGTTTATGAATGAGTTCGTAAACATGAGGATTCAATTTAATTATATTTTTATATATATACTTGTCTAAAAATATATTTATATAGACTTGAAATTGAGTTGTATAAGTTTGTCAATAGTTTCATAAGATATTGAATTATTATTTGTAGCTTATTGATGATATAAATAGTCTATTTGTAGTAAAAAATCATAGAATTGTAAAGAGGTAAAACATTTTACTAATTGTTTCACAATATATAGGAAAAGAATAAATTAATCAAGTAGCTCATGAACAAACTCGAGCTTGCTTGACAAGAAAATGAGCCAAGCTTGAACATAAAATTTTATTTGCTGATGAGCTTGTGTTATAATCCTAGTGTCCCATATGGATTAAGTGTAAACTTAACCATGTGTTTATAAGCTCTTAGGCACCTATTCCTTACAAGTCGGTTTTCAAGGGGTGAGTTTTCTACCCATAGGTTTCTAATAGCTTGTGCTCAGCTCGTATTCGAAAAAAAATTTAAATAGGCTTGAACTTTTAAAACTCGGCTTGTTTATTGCCATATTTTTCAACATATTTTCTTTTTAGTTTTCTTATTTATTTCTGCCTTTTTTCTCTTGGCTGTGACCCATATTCCTCTTTTTATTTGGTTGTGTGGGTGTTTTTGGTATGGGTCTGTGTGGTGGTGAAGGAGAGTGTATGTGTTGAAAGTTCGTGTGTTGTGCTTGTGCAAATTCAATCTGAAGCATTTTTAGCTGATTTGGATAAAACTTTCAAAAAATTTATTGTCAAATTTGGATTTGGGAAATAGGGTCTGGTATCAACCATTTTGCAATTACAATGAGATTATTACTTTAAATCTCTATTGTTATCAAGGTTTTTCACAGTGGTTCTCTTTAGAAATTTTAGGGTGGTGAATGTGGTTGGGGTTGGAAGAGAGGGAGGAGATGTTCAATTTTTTATTTGTTTGAAGAATATAATTAGGTGTGAACCTATCTATTGCAAAACTATAAAACATCTTATGTAGCATGATATTACTGGTGGCTGTAAACGTACACTTTTAGCCCTAGGCTTTAATTTAAACTCATTCAATATCAAGATGCTCTCTTTAATGAAATAAAAACTAAACTGTAAGTCATTGGTAGTAAACTTCAAATTCATGAAGGATTCCTTAAATCCACAAGGTGATAGGTTTGGAATCTAACAAAGAAAACAATAGAGAAAAAACTCTGAATTTTATTAATAATAATATGAATAATATTCTAACTGCCTCTGGAGGTTACATAGCATATAAATACTGAAAAGACAAAACCCTAGGATGATTAGGAAAACGTTTAAAACCCTAATTTGACTAAATAGCATTAAAGACACCTAAAATTAAGGAAATAATAACTCTAATCCTAAAAATCTAGAAATTACAAAAATTACCAAAAATAACAAATTATAAAAATTAATTTAGAGATTTTATCCTACATTAGACCCCTCAATTTGAAAGAAAAAAGAAAAAAAAAAACTCATCCTCGAGTTGGCATTCAAACTTTGAAATTTTCCACTTCAAATAAACAAATACTATGAATGCTTAAGCAACTTGATCCAGTTTTGAAACTTAAATCCTTCAAATATTGTAGCATAAAATTTCTTCTCATTTGCCTTCAATTCATTTGAAACATCAATCAACAAAGGGTATATAATAAAATCAAAATGTTCTACTCCAAGAAAATCAATAGATTTTGTAGTCATCTTTGGCAAATCAACTGAAACCTAGGGATCGTGGGTTATGGACTCATCCTCATATTAGACCTCAATTGGATCTTCCACAATATTCGAAAATCTTTATCATCTCTTCATTTCTGTCATTATCCACAATCAACTCAATCTTCTAATTTTTTGACCTTTTCATCAAACCTTTGAAAAGTGCTTTTTTCAAGCTTCAATTCAACTTGTTGTAAGTCTTGATCTTTTTCAACCACTTCAAAATTTTCTTTAGAAATTGGTAGCATCTTGTCAACCCTCAAACTCTTTTCTTTTCTTGACACATGACTTGGCTATGATAATTTTGGTTTTGTGTTTGGCTTATCAGTTTTGAAAATATTGCTCTTCATATGAATATACATAACTATAATAAAAACTTGTATATAATCTAGTATATCATAATAGTCATGAGGAATCCATAAATCAATTAACGCATTTTTCATTCTTTGCCAAGAATGAATTGGATGCTTACCTCGACACTTTTTATCAATTTGTATGTCTTCCCACCGTTCTTCTAGTTCACCATCCAATTTATTAAATGCAAGTCGTACTTTTTCTTCCTCACAAATATTCCCAAAATTAAAATACTTTTCCAAATCAAGAAGTTAGTAAATAAAATCCAACTTACTTGTCTCTCCATCAAAGAATGTAATTTTCTTGTACATACGAGTGCACCTTTAAGTATATTGATTAGTGCTGTTGTGAGATAATTTCCAAGCAAGAAAAGTAGTAATCGCTTATTGAATTTCACTTATATCTTGTTGTCTCTCTTCATGAAACTATTGAATCTCTTCACGAAATTGGTGGAATACAGCCCTAGCGAGGACCACGTCTTCAACTTTGTAGACGTCATTGTGGTGGTTACCATCTTACCAATTAGCCATTAGACCAAGGTAAGTTAAGGCTTTGATATCAACTGATGTCTTAGAAGCTTGAAGAAAGTACACATGATACTATTTTTGGTGAAATATAAACTAACAATTAGGGGGTGTTTGGATTTTGTGTTTTCAATCACTCATCACTCTATTTTCATCACTCATCACTCAAAATTTGTGGATCCCACACATGCATGGCTTGTTTGGATGAGTTTCCATTTTCTGTTTCCATAACTCATATATCACCAAATTGAGTTATGAGTTAGTGAAAATGAAAATTTTTTTTTGTGGTGTTTTTGAGTTATGGAAATAGAGTTACAATGACATTTTTGTAAATATATTCATATTGTGGGCCCATGTCTGTGTCTTGTCTTTTCCTTGCTAGACCAGCTCTTTTCTTTTCTTTTTCTTTTTTTCGTTTTTTTTTTCCTCTTTTTTCTCTCCTCTTCCTCTTCTCTTCCCATGCCACTCTTTTCTCTCCATACCCATCTGCCATTAACACAACCCATTACTCTCTCCGTCTTGATTTGCCACTCTAGTTGAAGCTCAAGTCTTCCTTCTCTGTTTCCGTCTCCATCTTAGCAGTGGGTCTCATGGTTTTGAGTTGTGGGTCATCATCTCAACGGCACAGACGATGGAATTTGTCGAGCTTTCTCTCCATCTCCTTGGAAAGATTAAGTTTTTTTTTCTTCTATCTTGTGGGTGTGGGGTTTAGATTTTTGGTATGTGGGTGTGGGTGTGAGGTTCGGATCTATGGTATGGTTGCAGAAAATGAAATTTTGATTTGGGTTCGGCTAGAGAGAGAGTCTGAGAGAGTAGAAAAGAGCAGAGAAATGAGAAGAACCAGTCCAGCTAGAGAGAGAGTATGAGAGATTAGAGAAAAAGAAGTGAAAGGAGAAGAAGAGAGTTTGAACTTAGTCAATTTGTGGGTCCCACATAAAGTGAAAATATTTGAGTTTTGGGAATGAAAACTCAATCGGGTTGTAATGCCAAATATGCCAAGGATGCAACTTGGGGATTTTTAAGTGACAAGTGATGAGTTATTGAATGATGGTTTTGAGTGATGAGTAATAGTGTTTCCACCATCCAAAGAAGGCCTTAATTTTTGGTAGTGAACCTCGAATCAAACGAGGGTTTCCTTGAATGCACAATATGATAGATTTGGAATCCACTAAAAAAAAAAAAAAAAAACCTCTAAATTTTATTAATAATAATTTGAATGATAGTCTGACTGCCTCTGGAGGTTATATAGCATATAAATACTGAAAAGAAAAAACCCTAGGATGACTATGAAAATGTTCAAATCCCTAATTTGACTATTTAACATTAAAGACACGTAAAATTAAGAATATAATAATGTTAATCCTTAAAATCTGAAAATTACATAAAATTATAAAAAATAACAAATTATAAAAACTAATTTGGAGATTCTATCCTACATCAATCTTGCATGAGTGTGATTGGTGAACTTTTTTTATTTTATTTTTATTTTTATTTTTATTTATTTATTTTTTTTTATATAGTGAACTTAAAACAACCTAATAATGAATTTTAAAGTAAGCCTATGTAATAAGAGTTTTAACATCCTAGCATCACTTTTTTTCTATGTTGAACACAGATGGTTAGACAAAGCTGCAATAATTGATGAACGAACACCCTCAAGCAGTCCAGAAGGGCAAGAGAATTGTGGGCACCTTTGCACAGTTGAACAAGCGAGGGAAGTAAAAAGCCTTTTTTCGTTGATACCTATTTGGATAACCTTTTTCGGTTGTAGCTTGGTTGGAGCTACCGGAAACACTTTCTTTTTTGAACAAACTAGTAACTTGGATTTTAGCATTGGCAATAATGTCCACATTCCTTTAAAAAGTTTATTTGCCCTCAGGTCCTCTGTACGCTTCATAATATCATTCTTGTTTTAGTCCAAGAAAGCAGCACAACAACATGTTACACGGGTGAGAATTGGAGTTGGGATGATATGTTCTATACTGTGTTGCATTGCCGCTTGGCTGGTGGAGGTCCACAGACTATATTTAATAAACGAAGAGATAATTGATCCTAGTGATCCCACTCAGATTGTCTCTGGTTATTTCCGCAATTTATTTTGTTAGGACTAATGGAAGGTCTTGCCAGTGATGGGCTTCAGGAATTCTTCTATAAGCATGTCGCTATATCAATGAGAAGTTACGGCCCATCATTCAATGAATGTGTATTAGGTATCGGAAATTTCATCAGCTTGCCTTTTGTTTTAACGGTTAGAAGCTGGTTCAAGGATACCATAAAACACAAGTCATCTAGACAAGTATTATCTGACTTTAGCAATACTGAGTTCTGTGTTCCTTGTCTTTTATGTGTATGCCTCGTACTCAATAACGTCTGTCCACATGGGAAGTCCATCAACTGATGAGGAATCAAACGAAAGCTTGGAAGATGGCAAGGATGAGTTAGCTGATCACTCCAGGTCAACTAGGAACATCGCTCCATATTCGTCGAGGTCTAATCAAATGGGAAATGCATCAGAGGAAGCGGAATTAATCGAGATCAAGGTAGATGGCAATGATGACACAACTAGGAGCGTCTCTTCCTCCCTACGGAGGAGATATGTGGATACAGCAGCCACAGCCATTGGATTTTCTATGCGCCTAATTGACAGATTTTCTAGGGAATCACCCGCAAATATTGCAGACTCCCCTGAATCTACCGCAAATATTGTAGACTCCCCTGAATCTATGGAGGAAGCCCTTTTGCAATCACGAGCATTGACTGAAGCTGAAAATGAACTCTCTGATGATGAGCCAGGAAGCCAATAAGACTAAATTTGGATGGATTGAGGTGAATCTAAACTCTTAATTGTTTAATGATGTTATGACTCACCGCTTATTTTACTGAAACTGAAAATTTATTGCTGAAAGTACTGTAGATAAAGGTAAAAGTTAGCTGAAATAATATAGTGGGACTCATGAGTAATACCAAAAAGTGCAATAGGACTCACGAATAGTGGTAAAAATAAACTGAATAGTGAAATAATTTTCATTTTTCATTAGTATCCAAACGGAAGCTTAGTGCTAATTTAAATAGTATTGGTGATATTATGATGTATAGATCACTATGGATTTTTTGAAATGGCGCAAAGGAAAAAGGCACTAGTAAAAATCATTTGGGCGGCGGAGTCAAAATCGCATGAAATTTGGTAGGCTGAAGGGAAACGATCTTCTGATCAATAGTTGTCGCTTTGCCATGAGGTTTACTCTGATTTTGGCAAGTTCCTTGATTTTGCCATTTTTAGTAATTTTGTTTCTTTAATAACTTTTTGCTCAAAGGTTAAAATAAGGCCCTGTTTGTTTTGAGACGACCCTTAAGGTCAGTAATTAATAATTTTTCATTTAACTCAATTTTACTATTTTGGTAAAATTTGGTATTTTGCCGCATAATCTCGTAATTAGTGCGAATTAGCATTTCAGACGTTTCCTAATCGTTCTAGGGTTTTACTTTGTCAGTATTTATATGTTTTGTAGCCTCCAAAGGCAAATTAGCTTATTATCAATAAAAAAATATAGAATTTTTGTCAATTATTTTCTCTGGTGGATTTCAAAGTTATCACATTGTGGATTCAAGGGACCCCTCATGGATTCGAAGTTTACTATTGGAAACTAATAATTTAGTTTCCATTCCATCATAGAGAGCATTGGGTGTGTTTTCTCCTGGCTTTCCTGACATTATATTATTTATTCATGAATTAAAAAACTCCTTTTCCCCAATAGAACCGTGTATATTTAACAATCCTATGACCTTGAATTTTTGTTGCAAATTGGATTTACAAGTATTAGCATGTTTAAATTAATTGTTACATTAAAAGTGTAGCCAAGATCTAATTTATATATAGGTGTTGCAAAATCGGAAAAAGTTTTTCACCCAAATATATTTGAAAGAATCCCTCTCTCAATAAAATTGAAAATTAGATTCTATGTTCACCATTTATCATCTTTCTCAAGGTATTTATTATTATTATTTAAAAAAAAAATTCTCAAATTTTATACTTTGATATTTAATTCTTATGAGAAAAGAATGAATTGGGAAAAACTAATTACTTTGATTAATTTACTTTGTGAGTTTATATACATCACCAAGTCCAGCTAAGAACGAGAAACAGAGCACTGAGCTAACAGATCCTAACAACTTCTCTCACGTGTAAGTAACTAACCTACTCACGTGTGATTACAAATGGAAGAAAGTAAAAACTAAACTACAAGTCGTATATTGCTAATGAAAACTAATACAGCTACCAAACGACAAGAGCTTCAGATATGACTTCTTGAACTTCTGCTATACAAGTTGATCCGTGTTTCTTCTGCTCCAATTGCTTGCTCTGTTCTTGATCTTGATAATTCTCTATATGTAAAATTAATCTCGGATTGGTTTGTATCAATTCATCGAATTATTTGTTGAATCTGTCCTTGCTTGAGTAGGTTAAGATTATTGAGTAATTCTATCATTAAGTAAAGTTGCAATAGTGTTTTTGGGACTTTTTTTTTGGGTTGCCAAATATTCATTTTTTGTAAAAAAAAAAAAAATTGTAGAGTCTACATTTTTAGGTTGGCAACCATGA
Organism: Quercus lobata; assembly: GCF_001633185.2. Lineage (NCBI taxonomy): Eukaryota > Viridiplantae > Streptophyta > Magnoliopsida > Fagales > Fagaceae > Quercus > Quercus lobata. The sequence continues at coordinate 5,337,312 of NC_044914.1, forward strand.
ACAAATATAACCTTTTTATAACTTAGTGTGTTTAGTTGATTAGTGTTGAATTAATCATTGGAACAAAACAAATCAAGTTCAAAACAGTTGAAAACTCAAGAATGCAAAAAATATAGTGCTAGAACATTGCATTTCAACTGCAGGCTTGACAAGCCGAAAGTCACTTATCTCGACCAATTGAGATTCGTACATAATAGAATTTTAGCTTTCTCTAACAACCGTTTGATCATGGGTTTTAATGGATCTTTAAAGTACATATATATACAAACCCTAGAACATGTTTTTGAAGACAAAAGAGGTTAGTGTTCTGTACATAGATCTAAAGTTTTTCAAAACCCTTTTGAAGCTATAACTGGAGACTACTTGCAAACATCATATCCGGTTATAAAGCAAAGTTATTGCAACCAGTTAACCACAATTGTTGATCAAATCTTTAAGCGAAGATCTCAGAGTCATGAATAGTGGAGTTCATGTGTAACAATCCATAATGAAAGAATCTGTGGATTCATAACCATGTGCGATTGTGCTAGTAAGTACTACATGAGATAGCAATAAATATAGGGTTAAATATATTGTACCAACTTCAATTCTATTAATGGATATGTTGTTTTGAGGATTGTTTAGATTAAATCATCCCTAATATAGCTTTTGTCTTTTGAAAAGATTGCACCACCACTTATTATCTTATCACATTTATCTTATCAAATAAATGTGGTTGTAAGGACCTATATATATATATATATATATATATATTGGCTATACTTAATTTGAACCTGCCAATTAAACTTGAAGATCCAATTTAAATGGTGAGAATAGAATTTCGCATAGGATACTTACTTTTTCTTTTTCTTTTATTTATTTATTTATTTATTTATTATTATTATTATTAGAAAAACCATATTGATACCCAATTAATGTACCAAAATACAAAAGAGGGTGCTGCACTTACACAGACTGGCCAGCCTCCTTCAAAATTCCGTTTACAAAAGCAGCAATATCATATGCTCTTGTAAATAGGATACTTAATTAAACATGCCAGTTTTCAGTTATATTTACAAAAGCAGCAGTATCATTGGCTAGACAGCTATGGGTTTATGGAATTGATAGTTGAATTGATCATATTTAGCTCCATCCATCCAAATTTAGTCATGGTGGCTCTCTGGCTTATCATCAGCCGGGAATCCCTCTTCAGCTTCAGTCGATGCGTGGGATTGCAAAAGGGGTTCCTCCATATGTTCAGGGGAGTACTCTACATTTGCGGCTGATTCCCCAACCTTTTTATCCTTTAAGCGCAAAGAGATGCTCCGTAAGGGTAAAGAGACGCTCTTAATTCGCTGGTATTCAGTGGCAGTTGAGTCTACATTTCTTCTACGTATGGGGAAAGAGACGCTCCTAGTTGGCCGGGATTCAGTTAAGCCGTCAGTGCCACGTACCAAGATCTCGTTTAATTCCTCATCCTCCGATGCATTTCCCATGTGGAAAGACTTCAATGAATATGAAGCATACGCATACATGACAACTGACAAGGCACACGAAATTCAGTATTGCTAAAGTCAGATAATACCTGTCGAGACGACTTGTGTTTATGGAATCCTTGAACCAGCTTCTACACGCTAAAACAAAAGGCAAGCTGATGAAATTTCCGATACCTAATACACATTCATTAAATGGTGGACCGTAACCCCTCATTGATAAAGCGACATGCTTATCGAAGAATTCCTGAAGCCCATCAGTGGCTAGTCCTTCCATTAGTCCTAACAAAATAAATTGCGGAAATAACCAGAGGACACTCATAGAGATAGTCTGATTTGAATCCATAGGATCAATATTCTCTTCCTCAATCAAATATAGTCGGTGGGCCTCTACCTGCCAAGCTACAAAGCAGCATAATGCAGAACAAATCATCCCGACACCAATTCTGATCCGTGTAACATGTTGTTGTCTTGCTTTCTTGGACGAAAACATGAATGATATTATGTGGCGTATAATGGACATAAGGGAAAATAAAACATTTAAAGGAACCTTGACATTATTGGCAACGGAAAAATCCATGTTGCTTGTTTGTTCATAAAAGAAAGTGTTTCCGGTAGCTGCAACCAAACACAGCCGAGAAAACTTGTCCAAATAGGTATCAAAGTAAAAAGGCGCTTTACTTCCCTCACTTGTTCAGCTGTGCAAAGATGCCCCAGAAGTTCTTGTTCTTTTCGACTGACTGGTGGTGTTCGTTCATCAATTATTGCAGCTTTCTCTAACCTTCTGTATTCAATATAGAAAAGAGTGACGGTATGAATGTTACAAATTTTATTACATAATGTTTATAATTGAAGTATCACCAATAATAAAATAAAATAATGATATATATATATATATATATATATTCATTATTAGGTTGTTTAAGTTCACTAATCATGCTCATTACAACAACTATGTGAACAAATATGGTTGATGTCATTGCACGTATATGCAAAAGATTTGCTCCCATCACCAAGGCAGAAACTCCGAAGGCCATTTTCCTTTTCTCTGTAGCATTTGGAAGGGAAACGAGAGCAATAGTGGCTCCAGAAAACCTGGCAACCCGCCACAAAATATTTGTGCGATCATCTATTTCTTTCTGCTTTTCTTCTGTTGGATTTTCTATCTCATCACTCAATTGATCAGCAAGAAAGGCTCTTAGAGGTGGGTCTTGACCAGCCATACCCACTACTAGAATCACCGATGCAGCATAGAACACTCCAGTTGGACTACGTTGCTCAGCTGGGTACCAGAAGAGCATCAATCCTTGCAATATACATAAAAGACAATCTGATGTGTGGATATTTGTGAAACGTCATCACTAGTATTGTATTTTGAAAGGTGGCTCCATTATCCTCAGTTGAGTAATACTACAATCACAAACATTTTTATAAACTATTGATATGATAAATTATTACTAATTTTAATATGAACCTATTACTTATATCACAGTTTTTCTTACCAATAATTATTTGGAGAATGATAAAGTCATATAAACTGTTTGTAAAAATGTTTGTGTCTATAGCATTATTTTTCTTAGTTTCACCACATGGGTCTTGCCCACGAGTGTGATTTGCACAACGCATGCTAAGAAAATCTAAAAAATATGTGAACACAATTTTTATCATAATCCTGATTTATCAATGAATTATGAAAAAAAAAAAAAAAGTGGTACAAAATGATTTTTGTTTAGGATTTTATGTGAACAAGTTTTTTTTTTTTCTTTTACGTAGTAGGAATTTCTGTGAACAATAAGGTCTTTTTGTCTTGTCCTATTTGATTATAAATATATCATTTGTGTGAACAGTAAAAAAGTTTTATATAAACACAAAGAGAGGTGCTAGCTATTGTTTCAGTTTGAGGGCTTAAAGTTAAAGAGTTTGAGAGGCTTAAAAGATCTTATTAATTGAGGGTATTTATTGATTACATAGATACTTTGTAATTTCTATTTGATATATAGTAGATTTATTCTCATTGTCCTTTGGCATGATTTATCACTGAACCACATAAAATGTTTGGTGTTTTTCTCTTGTTTATAACCAACAGATGTCTGGCATAATACGCGAATACATTATAAGTTTTATATAAAAATATTTTACAAAAGGTTATTTTTATAGTTGTATAATACTTATTGGGTGGTATTATATTTGACAATTAGTTATATCACATGTCATTAAAAAGGAAAGAAAATATGAATTATTATAATTAATATAATTCTGTAAAAGAATATATTGTTTGAATGAGAAGTCACAAATATTTTATTATTTTGACTAACTTAATTACTTAACCACATAATTATTTTCTATATTTTTTATTGCTTATATTATTTAATGTTCTTTTGTGTTCTATTATTATTATTATTATTATTATTATTATTATTTTCAATTGTGGCTATAATAACAAAATTTGATCAAGAATGTCATATTCCAAGTTAGTTGTTTTAATTAATATAAATAATATAAAAATATCCATATAAATGATCAACACTCTAGTGTCTTAGTGGCATTGCCTTGGAAAATTCCACATTTTCCTCCCTCCCAACTTATTTGAGCAAAAACAAAAATCACATCAATTCCCTTTTATATTAAAATTAGTGTCTCACTTGTAAAAAATTAATACTTAAAAATGAATGCATGTACTTCATTTATAAACACATGTGAGAATAAATTAATATTTTTTCAAAAATGAAAAAAAAAAAATCTATCATTTTTTGCTGAATAGAAAAGAATACTAAATATAATTGAAGCAACGATTAAAACAATTTTCTTAGGTAGAAGGTTAAATGAAGATTATTCTATTTTCTTCTCAATGAATGCAACACATGGAAAAACCTTAAGTTATTGAAATCTGGAATAAAATGGGTGAAACAAAATTATTAGTTGAAATAATATATACTTGAAACATTTTATTTTGAAGATTTATCAGCTAACAAGTTAATTTACATTTTGCTAATTAAGTCATTTGAGGTGCTATATATATACTTTGCTAAGTGGTTGCCCAGGATTTTTATTAAAACTAGTGATGTCTCCCGTCATATGCATGTGTGCTACAAATTTTAAAATATTTGATAAGAAATTATTATGAGAGGTGCTACGACCACAATATTTTTCACAATATTTTTACAATAAATCATAGGTAGTTAGTTATTATTAGTTCAAATTTGAACATATCACTGAGATTACCACTGAGACTCCCTTATTTTTACAACATTATTTTATGACTAATTTGTAATACTCATTTAAGTATTATAATATATGAAGAACAAGCTAAAATTATTTACATGTCAATATAAAAAGGGAAAATGTAAATTTGTTTGCGTAAATTGGCATATATTAATTACCTTTCTAACTTAAGAACATTATTATTCTCCGTATATTCTTGATTTTGAGTTTAATTTTCTATGTTGGATTCTGTATAAATATTTTTATATTCTCTAAGAATGTGTCACATGGTTTAGTCTTAGGTTACTAGGGTTAATACTTAACAAACCAAAATGCCAAATTTTAAACATAGTGGACTAAAATGAAAATTCACCCTAACTATAAGGTGGAGAGAGAGAGAGAGAGACAGAGACAGAGACAGAGACAAAGAGATTCTTTGACCTTATTAATATAAGAAATAAAAGTATATGTCATTAATTATTACTTTGACATAAATGCTAGATTTCGATAAGGTGGAAGTCTAAGTAAAAATATAAGGTGTAGAGAGAGAGATACAAATTATTTGGACCTTATTAATATATTGAAATAAATTTATATGTCATTAATTAATTTTTTGACATAAATGCTAGACTTTGCTGAGGTGGAAGCCTAGGTAAAAAAAAAAAAATTCATAGAATTTGTGCCACATGGCGGAATCTTATGTTCTCTTGTATGAGTTCACTGTTTTTATATATATTGATTTAACTACTATGGAATAAAATTATTTACTATTGAAAATAAATAAATAATAATTAAATAATTCATTAAAACTGTTGGTTTGGTTAAATGTTAAATAAATCAAACTCAATAAAATCTTTGCATAGGTGAAATGTCCTTTCAAAAAATAATGACACATGATAATAATTAAAATATAAGGTGGAAAACTAATTGGAATAATTTTCAATAGATGCACTACATTGATAGAACTTCATGCTCTTAGACATGAAATTCCTACTTTTATATATATATATATATATATATATATATAGAGAGAGAGAGAGAGAGAGAGAGAGAGAGAGGCAATTGCCCCTCTAGTCCCTCTAAAAAATCTCCGTTCACCCTCTTAATTCTATTAAATATTTTTTGGTTTTGATTTTCGTTTTTCATTTTTTATATTTCCTTTAAATATTTTGTATAAGTCAAACTTAATTCAATAGTATAGATTTTTTTTTTTTTTTTCTATTTTATTAGTGCCTTTTAAAGTTAAAAAGATAGAAAAGAAAAATAAGATTAAAAATAAAATTAAAGAAGAAAAAGTTTTATAATAGGAGGAAAACCTTATTTTTAAAAAAGATGTTACCTTTAAAAGGATCAATAGCTCAAATTCTTTATATTATAATTTATTATTTTTCACAAAAATCAATGTATAAGTAATAAAATTTTAAATTTATTATATAATAAATTCCATGATATGATATTAATATTATTTTAAGTTGAACTCTAATGTTTTAGATATACCCAAATAGTTACAATATGACTTAAAATTGTTATGATTTAATTATTTTATATTTTTAACAAAATTCAAGATAATTTGTATTTGAGGTTTATTTATTTACTAAAAGTCATTACATGGAACTTTTCTTTATGTTCATTTTATACAACTTACTTTTGAAAAATTCATACTACTTTCAATTTATCCGAAATTCATGGAAAATATTGTAAATTATACCCATCTTTCTCTAGACTAATTTGAAAATATATCAATAATTTAAAACATATTTTCATAAATGAAACTTTGAATCTTGATTTTGTTACGCCATCTTGGAGATTTATAATTGCCACAGCTTTTGGAAGATCTTCCGTCTCCCAATTACGTGTGAGATAAACTATCAAGGTGGACACCGCTGCATATTCAGCGAAGCTATGGCTCAAAACTAAACCTGAAGTTCAACAAGTAAAAAAGGAAAAAGATATAAATATCAGTTATGTTGGAATCCAACAAAGTATTGTTAATTTGTCCGCGAAAATTAAAATTAATAGCCAATGACCAACTTTAGTTTCAGGAATCATTACCTAAAATGAAGAAGGCTTTTGGGGAGAAGAAAATATATTTGTGAAACCATTCCTTGACTCAACGGCATCTACCCCTCATTATCATTTTCCGTGGGAGTCGGTACGGCCGGTATTTTGCCCCAAAAAAGAAAGAAGTGCTGGGATTCTTAGAAAAGCCAGTAACTTTTATGGTTTGACAAACTGATCAATTATATTTATAGGAAGAAGAAGATAAAATTAAAGTGGAAATAATGCTAAAGAGAAGTTCAGCCTGCCAAAATTATTGAATACTCCGGGAATACAATAAATGCAAACTCCTCATTCTCACATAAATTGTGGGTCCCACTATAAATTTAATTAGTAGAACTCATAATTATGTGAGAGGGAGAAGTATGCATTTATAATACTTCGGGAATACCCAATAATTATCCCTCAGCTTGTGTGTATATTTACAAACATATTTTAATACCTTTTTCAACAAAAAAATTTGAGCAAAATAAACTGTTCCGGATAGTGCTTTTGTCTTCGTGGTAAATTACTAATTTCCGTCTTTATCAGACTTGCTTGGCAACAATTGTTGCAGTATTTTAAGTTATCTCTATATATTTAGAAGATTTAGAAAGTTGGTTATGATTTCAAAAAAGTTTTCTAAAATGGCTTACTATTGTATGCCTTAAGGGTATACATTAGTAAAATCTATTAAATAATCTTTATTCTTAAAAATAAAAAATATGGTTAAAATTGTAATTCAATAAAATTCAAAGACAAAAAATTACATGAGAAACTTTTTTCCTAAAAATTAGTACACACTCTCTATTTAAATGGATTCAGGTCTTCTAGAGTTCTTAAAGTACTCGACGACATAAAATCCTTTAATTCTAACCTTTCTTTTTAAAATTAATGGTTTAGATTAAACCATATCATTAATCCACTAAAAAAGCCTTAAAATAGATGTCACATCAGCTATTAAAATGGAAATGTCCAATTTCAAAATTATTTTTGACCTGAAGAAATTAAAAAACTCAGAAGATCTGAGTCCCAATCTTGTCTCTAGCAATATTTAGGCAGTGGAACAACAGAAAATATCTCCTTTTAAAAGTATGGATTTCACTCACCTTTGAACATATGTTGATGATTCGGGCTTTCATAGCTGGGAAAGGTTCAAATAGGTAAATTAGATTTCAAGGAAGGCAGTTGAAAAAAAACGTTGGAGAAAATAGACTACCACTACTAAATTGGGTCTTCAACACCCTTCTCTCTCTCTCTCTCTCTCAAAAAAGAAAAAAAAGAGGTTTTCAACACTCGTGGGCGGAATTTTTAAATTCTCTTTAGATGTATTTTGTGAAACAAGTCAGGTGCCATAACTATCACAGTGAAATTATGGTTCAGATTTTTTTTATTATTTTATTTTATTTTATTTTATAAATAAAATACATTTAAATTTTGACATTTTCATTTTAATAGCTAATGTGGAGTTTATTTTAAGGTTTTTGTTAATAGATTAATGACATGGTATAATTCAAATCATTTATTTTAAAATGAAAGGTTAGGATTAAAAAAACTCTTTATGGTAGATGTGGGACCAGAGAATTGGTGGTCCCGGCCCACTTTCCATTAGGGCCCAAGGCCCGCGCTGAGGAGAGTAGTTGCCGAGGATAAGTAGTGAAAGACCAAATAGTCTAGAGACGCAGCTGAAGATAACCCTATCCTCGGCATCCCAAGGCCTAAAAGGGAAGAACGACATGTCATCAAAGGCAACCTCCAAAGTGCTCTCAGAAGAAAAGGCAAGTAGAATGAGACTCACACAGGAGTACAATGTGGGAGCGGTTTAAGGAGAAGACGTCACCTCCAAATTGAATGTGTCAACAAACGTCCTAGCTACATTAATGGGAAAAGACTTCTAAACAGTGTGGCTTCGGTTATTGCAACTAACAGAAAGCAGGGGGAAGCGGCTGATGGGATAGGTACTCGAGTAGTTACCTGTCTGATCAACAAATGGAAGGTTAAAATTAACTGAGAAGGGCTATATAATGTAAGGGTTTATGCGCCAAAAAGAGGGGGGCGGGAACGATGGTACCCCTAAAGGAAAAAAGAGAAGAAGAACATTCAGCTTAATGGACAAGGTCCATGGATAAACTTAGTTCACCTCCATGCGTCCACCATGAAAACCATGACCAACCACCGTCCGATGACCAAGGCCTAGTCTTTCAGCCCACTCTCTACAAATTTATTGTTTGGGCCTTTAGTGTTCGAACCCAACGCACCAACTTAGGGGTCATTACAAATCGAGTCCTTACAATTGGGGCCGTCTATGGGAAAGGCTTGTGCATTGGCACAGGCGGTGGATCAAGCTCCTGTCAAACAAGGGCTTGAGAAAGCTCCTCCGTCATTTCTAACAACCCGCTATTGTTGTCCTAATATAAAGTTCCACTAGGGGCTACGCTTCGAAGCACCAGTGGCACGGGCAGTTCTAAGGGCTTTCAACATCAAATCAACGCCCCATACCTTGGCCGAGGGGCTAGTCCTCGAAACTTAAAGAAAATCTAAGTTTTAGATAGAACCAAGGTCTTGCATGATCCTCGAACTCAAACCTATGAGGAAACCAACTATTTAAAGAAAATCTAAGTTTTGGACAGAACCAAGGTATTGCATGGTCCTCGGACTCAAATCTATAAGGAAACCAACTACTTAAAGAAAATCTGAGTTTTGGATAGAACCAAGGTATTGCATGGTCCTCGGACTCAAACCTATGGGGAAACCAACTACTTAAAGAAAATCTGAGTTTTGGACAGAACCAAGGTATTGCATGGTCCTCGGACTCAAACCTATAGGGAACCTAACTACTTAAAGAAAATCTGAGTTTTGGACAGAATCAAGATCTTGCATGGTCCTTGGACTCAAACCTATGGGGAAACCAACTACTTAAAGAAAATCTGAGTTTTGGACAGAACCAAGGTATTGCATGGTCCTCGGACTCAAACCTATAAGGAAACCAACTTCTTAAAGAAAATCTAAGTTTTGGACAGAACTAAGGTATTGCATGGCCCTCGGACTCAAACCTATGGGGAAACCAACTACTTAAAGAAAATTTAAGTTTTGAACAGAACTAAGGTCTTGCATGGTCCCCGGACTCAAACCTATGGGGAAATCGACTACTTAAAGAAGATCTAAGTACCAAGCCTAACAAAACACGCGGTACCTCGAATGATGCCTTAGTTCCCCAGAAGCATGTTTAGATACAAGTTCAACGCCCCATGGGCGTGGGTAAGTTAAAATTCCGGGATGTGGTCCCAAATATATCATGTGCACAACCGTTCATACATGTTAAGATAACTAGTTCAAAAATCATAAGATTCGCAACAGTAGTGAATGTCGGTAAGGGCAACGAACATGTGATTTAAAGGATAAAGGGAAAAAAAGGATTTCATACATGTTGTCAATGAGTTTTAATTCCAAGCAAACTATAAAGTCCTCAAAACAAAAGAGATACTAAATAATAGTTAAACTAGAAACAAATACAAAAGTTGGCCAGGGTTTCTACTTCTTCGATTGTGTTTTGGCCACTTCCTGGGCAGGTTGAGCAGGATTAGCCTCGGAGTCCTGAGAGACATCCTCTTCCTGGAAAGGTTGAGAAGGATTAGCCTCAGAGCCCTGAGAGACATCCCCTTCCTAGGAAGGCTGAACAGGATTAGCCTCGGTGCCCTTGGAGACATTAGTAAGGGGAATGGCCTGAAGAGGCTGAACGAAGAGAGCCGGCTCCTTGACACCGGAGATCTGAGCACTGACTGTAGACTTGGCAACCTCCTGAGGCATCTCCGAGTTCAAACCTCCCGGTATTTCTGTCGCCTTATGAATCTCTCCTCCCTCAGTCAACTCGTCAGGAATGACAATGGGCTAAACAGCTTCTGATTGAGCAGCCTCGGCCTCCTATGGAACACTCACAGCCTCGAAGCTGGAGGAGGCGGTCTCACGAATGGCTGGAGGATAAAATATGCTCTCCGCCCTCCACAAATCAGACGAAACCTCCACCCTAGCTCGTTTGAGAGCCTCGTTCCAAACCTGGGAGCAATATAGCCTGCATACACCAGGAATTTGAGCTTTAAGGTGGGCCTGGGTTTCAGCCACCCCCGCCTCGTAGCCCTCCTCCTCGGCCTTGTCCTTAGCAGTTTCGGCCTTAGTCTTGGCAAACTCAGCCTCTGTCTTGGCCCTCACGGCTTCATCCCTGGCAAATTCTGCCACGCCCTTAGCATTGTCTACCTCGATCAGTTTCTTCTTTAAATCACTGATCTGCTCCTTGGCAATCTTCAATTGCTCATCGGCAGTAAGTAGGCGCCTCGTCTGTTCCTCGGCCTGCTTTTGGGCACCAGTCAAACCTGACTCGGCACTATCTCTGGCTCTGGTTGCCTCCTTTAAGTCCTCCCTGGCCTTCGCGAGGTCAGCCTCAGACTTTTTGAGGGTTCGCACAGCATCTATATGCTTATTGCGCTCAAGCTTTGCGGTCTTACTCTGCCCCTTAGCTTCTTCCTCCATCCTATAGGTGGCTTGGATAGCCTGCCAATTGAGACAAACCCATTATGAATGAAAATATGGGACCAAGAATCAACAGAGTCTTAGGTTTCAAGAGCCTTACCATACCCAGGTACCTTTTCGCGTTGAGGAAAACCTCCTGCATCCTCATATTTTTCAACTCCTCCATATCAGTAGGAAGCAGTAGGGCCCTCTCTAACACATCGGCCACATAAGCGCCTTCGCCGTCCCCAAGGTCCCTCAGGGATGCATCTTCCATCAATGGCTCTCCGTGGAGCATTGGGGCAGGAAGCCAAGCGCTCAGCGCGGATTGGGCATCGATCCTTTTCCCCTGGCTTTGATGCCCGATCTTTAACTGCTTCTGAACTGGTGGGGCTTCGTCCACCTCTCGAAGGGATTGGGATTTCCCCCCATCCATTGGCTCCTTACCCTTGGGACTCCTCTTTCTCTTTGGGCCGGTGGGCTCAAGCCGAGGGGGTAGTGCTGATTGGGGAGGAGCAGGAAGTTTGGGGTGAGGAGATTGTTGCTGCGACTTGGAAGAAGAAGACCTGGTCTGGACAGGCTGGGGCTAGGGTTGGGGTGGGGGAGTTGGAATATTGGATTGCGGCTTTCCCTGTGCACCCTTCCCCGGCTGACCCTCAATGAGGTCGAATAAGATGGTCGAGGGCTTTCTCTTAGGACCCATCTCTGAGAAGATGTTCCCACTGACAACAGTTCCATTTCAGACAAATTTGGGTCACCCAGATCACCGGAGGGGTCCTCGGATGGGTCAACTTGGTCAAATACCCCGAATCCCTCCTTGGACAGATCAAAATCACCTTCGTCCTCCGCTGCTTGGTGAGATGAGGAAGAGCCCACCAACGGGATGCCCTCCGGGACAGGAGATCCTTCAGATATCAAAAACCCGTTCTCGACTACAGTGATTTTCAGAAGCCGAGGATTGTTAGTGCTAATCACGTGCTTTGGGTCGGCAAATGACTTCTGGATGGGATCGTACCCTAAGATTTTGTGAGCAGCTCTGACTTAACCATCCTCGTCATTTATAAAAACCGCTGCTTGAAGAACAGTCTCCAAATCCACCCATTGACCAGATAAAAGTGTCGGTGAAAGGCGTGTGGATCTGCAAAAAAAGGCATGTACATGGTTAGTAACCGAACCACACTAAATTAAGACGGCGCAAAGGGTTGGCACCCTCCTACTCTCTATACCCCACCTGGTTCTCCCTCCACCATTAGGCAAGGAAGGCCATCATGCTATTCCCCAGATACGATAAGAAAGTCCTTGTTCAACCCTTTGTTGGACCTAAGGAGGCACTGGATTAACCGAACCCTATCGTCTCTCGTCTTCATGTAGTAGGATTTGCCCCTCAAATTTTGGAGGTTGTAGCACCAATTTACGTCATGATGGGTTAGTCTTAGCCCCATTTTTTTCGTTTAAGGCATCCACACAACCTAGAATCCTAAACATATTGGCAGCGCACTGGGTGGGAGCTAATCGAAAATGCCTAAGATAACTCCTCATTACCGGCCCCATGGGGATTCTCATACCCCTCTCTACGAAGGCGAGAAGGGGAATTACCACCTCGCCCGTCCTTCTCTCAAGATGACACTCCCCCACCTTGCAGTACCTCAAACTTACGTTGGAGGGAATCTTATAGTCGGCGATGAACTTTTCCATCGCCTCTTCAGTCTCAACCAACTTTTTCAGTTTAACCATCTCAAGGAACTACTAAACAGATTTAGGGGGTGACGGGAGAAGGAGAGGAACAAGAGAAAAATAAACCCAGAAAAGAAAAAGTACAAGTTAGTGAAGGCAGAGAACTTACAGAAAAGAGGAAAGGTTCCTCGAACAGACTTTTTGTGCTGAAGGTAGACTTGAATTTGGATGAAAGTTTGGCTGAACCTAGGATATCTGCGCTAGAACTCTTAAGTGCAAAAGTGAAGAGACAAATCAGTTCCAAAAATTATTTATACCTCCCATCGAAAGTAACTGCACGAATTTTCCCACCCATAAAGGTAAGGAAATCTCCACCTTTAGATTACCATCGCACCGTTGAACGTGGGAAGCACAAAGCCGCCCGCATTTAATGAAAACACGTTTCACCTTCCAAGACTCCAAGAACGTGTCTCGGGCAGACGAAGAGTCTTTGGAATTGATGGATGACAAGCTTTGACAGAGGCCTGATGTCATTAAAACCCTCCTCTCCGTCCGAGGATCCGGACAGCAGGATTTTGAGGGGCTATTGTGGGACTAGAGAATTGGTGGTCCCGACCCACTTTCCATTAGGACCCAGGGCCCGCGCCAAGGAGAGTAGTTGCCGAGGACAAGTAGTGAAAGACCAAATAGCCTAGAGGTGCAGCCGAGGATGACCCTATCCTTGGCATCCCAAGGCCTAAAAGGGGAGAACGACATGTCATCAAAGGCAGCCTCCAAAACGCCCACAAAAGAAAAGGCGAGTAGAATGGGACTCGCACGGGGGTACAATGTGAGAGCGGTTCAAGGAGAAGACGTAACCTCCAAATTGAATGCGCCAACAAACATCCTAACCACATTAATGGGAAAAGACTCCTGAACAGTGTGGTTTCGGTTATTGCAACTAATAGAAAGTAGGGGGAAGCGGCTGATGGGACAGGTACTTGAGTAGTTATCTGCCTGATCAACAGATGGAAGGTCAAGATTAACTGAGAAGGGCTATATAATGTAAGTGCTTATGCGCCAAAAAGAGGGGGGCGGGAACGATGGTACCCCTAAAGGGAAAAAGAGAAGAAGAACATTCAGCTCAATGGACAAGGTCCATGGATAAACTTAATTCACCTCCGTGCGTCCACCATGAAAACCATGATCAACCACCGTCCGGTAACCAAGGCCTAGCCTTTCAGCCCACTCTCTACAAATTTATTGTTTGGGCCTTTATTGTTCGAACCCAACGCACCAACTTGGGGGTCGTTACAAATCGAATCCTTACAGTAGAATATCCTAAGAACTCTAGAAGATTTAAACATGTACATGTTTAATACATTTTTTTTTTCCTAAAAACGAGATTACACTAAATCCAGCAGTTTACTTATTTTTAAAATGCTAAATTTTAATTTCTTAAAAATCTTTTCATGTGTAACCTTATTAATAATAGACAAATTCAAATTAAAAAATTACATTAAACTCAAAATAAATAAATAAATAAAATCTTATTGCACGTATTTGAAAGAAGAGTAGAATTAAGAACCGACGTGGTCCAATGTACCGGTCAACCCACAAACCTAATAGGCCAAAAAATATGGCCTACAAGTAAAAAATGTCAAAACTATGGCCCTAAAAGAAAGACGAAGACCCAACAAGTTGAAAAAAAAAATCTTTGGACTAATTTTTGCTTTATTATGTCAGCTTTTTTTAGCTGTATAGGGTGAGGAACCAACTTTATAGGGAAAAAGAAAAAATTCCGTAAAAGTTAAAATTTTAACAAAAAGATAAAAATGCCATTTTTTCACATTTTCTCACAATCTCAAGCTTTTAGCCCACATTTCTGTCTTTTATCCGTAAGGGTGTGTTTGGTTGGGTTCAAAATAGAATGAATAGAAAATATAAGAGAAAAAATAAATGAGAAATCGGGGTAATGGGTGTGTTTGGTTGGGAGGGAAAAAAGTGGTAGGACTCGACATTTTCCTCTTTGGGCCCACCAAAATTGAATCACCCCAATTTGGAGTGAAAACAAAGATGAAAATGTCGGGAAATATTTTGGACAAAATTGCCTAGGCTAATGTTCAAAGCTTTTTAACTAATCAAAATAGTAAAATCGCAAAAATAATGCTAATCGATTCTGAACATTAAAAAAAAAAAAAAAGAACATATTAGACCAACCAAAGTAAGGAATTTGATATAGGATCTTTCTCCCATTCAAGGATCATGGATCACGGATTGGAAGGGAGAAAAGTGGTAGGGCCTGACATTTTTCTCTCTAGACCCACCAAAATTGAATCAACCTAATTTGGAGTGAAAACACCTACCAATGGAAAATTTCTTTATTTGGAAATATATTAATTTTATAAATTAATACAACTACTAAGGAATAATTTTAACAACTCTTTTAGAGATGAATAGTTATTTCTCATTTTAAAAAATAGCTATTCATAAGGAATTACTATTTTCTGTAATAAAAACATAATCAAATTACTGAATAGCTAAACTATAGGAAAAACTACTACATTAATTACAGTGTCTATTACAGTCTATTAAACGTACCCCTAATATTTTAGGACGGAGAAGAGTGGATTGCAATGGGGAAGTACCTCATTTACACTAGTTCGTGTTGACTTAGCTACTGAAGTAGGATGAAAGTTTCGAAAATATATATTTTCTATCATTGCACGAATATTTTCTAAATTAAATGAAGTTTAATTCAAAAATTAACAATAAGCACAAAATAAATCTTCCAAAAATCAAAAACCTTAAATTAAAGTTTATGAACAATCTTATTGTTAGGATTATAAAATATGTGGGTTTTCAATTAAATATATATAATTATAACACTGAAATGGTACACTGATATCAATTAATTCTGAAATGTTTCATTCTTCTGGCAAAACAGAAATGACAACATGTACAAAGTTGACTCCCTCGCCCAAAATACTAGTATCCAAACCTATCTACTACACATTTTCACGACCACTTAAAGAAAAAATTTGATATGCTAAAATACTTAAATATTAGTTAGGGAATCGATTTTTGAATTCAAAGTCCTTATTAATTTCCTCTCAACAACTTCACTACGACTCAAAAGATAAAACTAAGTTAGCAATACATCTCTTTCTTCTTTTCGGTAAAAGCAATACATCCCTTTCATCAACGTAAAAGGTGCAAAATAATTTTCATTGCCATTATCTGCCTCCTGCATCTTATCCACCACCCTAGCTTCTTCCTCCCACATTAGTGAAGCAGATTTGTTCATTAATTGACTTCATTACTCAGTCAAACTGGCTTGCTTGTTCTTTAATGCAGTCTGGGCCCATAGTTTATGACTTAATGTCCATATATGAGAAGTTGCACATTAGTCCTGAACCACACCTCTAAACGTATACTCTCCTTTAATCCGATCACTGCAAAGATTTTGTTTTCTAAGGGCAAGTGGCAAGTGGGAACGCAGCGTGATATTCTTCCACGGAAACCCTTCACGGTTCCTTAAATTAGTGCAGCTGTGGCCAGTAAGTTCACATATATTGTAAAGTTCACAGCTCTTTCAGTTTTTTCATTTTTGATAGCTTCAACATCTTATGGCATCTTCTCCTCCTAAAATTTAATGTTATTGCTAGTATATATAAACATAAATTAATAAAGGAATATGTTTATTATGAGTGCTTGATAGCTTCAACATGAATTTGCTCAGTAAAATTTGTGTAAAGTATGAACAATAAGGTCATTTTATCTTGCCCTATTTGATTATAAACATATAATCCGTGTGAACAGTAAAAAGTATGTAAACACAAAGAGAGGTGCTGTTGTTTTTAATTTTGAGGGCCTAAAGAGTTTCAGAGAGTTAAAAGATCTTATTACATGTGAGGGTTTTTTGTTTACGTAAATATACTTTGTAATTTCTATTTGATACGGTAGATTTATATATCCTCATTGTCCTTGGACATGATTTATCACCAAACCAAATAAATGTTTGATGTTATTCTCTTGTTTATAACTAACAGACCTCTCTTATATACACGAATACATTATAAGTTTTATATAAAATATTTTGTAAAAAACAATTTGTTTTTAGTTGCATAATATTCATTACGTAGTATTATATTTGACAATTAGTTATATTGTCATTAAAAAAGATAGCAAATATAATTTATTATAATTGATAAAATTCCGTAAAAGAATATATTATTTGGATGAACTTACAAGTATTTAATTACATTGACTAACTTAACCACATAATTATTTCCTTATTCTTTATTGCGTATATAATTTAATTTTCTCCTGTGTACTGTTTTTTTTTTTCTTTCAATTGTTGCTATAATAACTAAAGTTGATCAAGAATGTCATATTCCAAATTAATTGTTTTTAGTATAAATAATAGAGAAATATCCATATAAATTATGAACACTCCAGTCTTTTATTGGCATTGCTTTGGAAAAACACACATTTAAATCCTCCCTCCCAAGTCCCGACTATTTTGAGCAAAAAAAATCATATAAATTACCTTTATATTAATAATTAGAATATCACTTATAAAAAAGTAATACTTAAAAATGAATAAATGTGCTTCATTAAACACATTAAAATAAATTAATATTTTCTCAAAAAATGAAAAAAAAAAAAAAAAAAAACTATTATTTCTACGGAATAGAAAAAATACTAAATATAATTAAAGCAACAATTAATTAAATTTTTTTTTTTTTTTGAGGTAGAAGGTTAAATGAAGAATATTCTATTTCCTTCTCAAGGAATACACATCACATGGAAAAACCTTATAGGTTGGTTTAGAACACAATCAGAAATTGAATTGACTTGAGAAGTGTTAAAATGAAAAATATAACTTTTAATGAGCAAATAAATCAATATTCAAAAGATATGAGCAAAGGAAAACCTTGCTATGCGTACACATGAATCAGCTTGCGTATGCGGCTTTCTGCATGCGTACGCAAGCTTGATCCTGCGCACGCATAGCGATTTCTAGAAACCTAAACAATGCAAGTTTTCTGCATTTATGTTGAGGTTTGAAAAGAATACCACATCGTCTAGATATCATTCCAAACCCCTTTTTCACACTATAAAAGGCCTTACATGGTATTTTTCAAAAACACACAAAAATCCCATGAAAAAACACTAAGATTCACTAAAAATAGTAAATCAAAAGAGAGTTTTTCACAAAACACCCTCAAGTCAATTTTCTTTTAATTAGGGTATTTTCTGGCCTTGATCTTTAGTTTAATCTTTACTAATTACTTTTTTATTGAATTGTGAATAGATTTGACTAAGGAGAATGGTCAAAAATCAAGCTTGAAGAGTTTTTCTTTGAGGTATTAGTTTTAAACCTTTCTTTTTATTTTCTTTTATTTTTTGCTTCTAATTCTTTTGTTTGTCTTTTTTTTTTTTTTTTCTTTGTTATAACATGTTTTGATATGCTTTTCTTGTATAGGTTTGTGTTTTTGTATGTTTAAAATGTATGTTAGGTTGCTAGAATTTCTTTTTTAAGGTTCTGCCTTGTTTTCGTGCTTTTAGCATTTTCGGGCAAGAACAAGCCTGCGTACGCATAATCTTGCCTACGTACACAGGCTTGTTCTTGCAGGCACAAGCTGCTGCCCAGAAACCATAATTTTTGTTTTTCTGTTTGTTTGTTTCTGCTTTCACATGTTTGTTTGTTTAGCTTCCTTTGTTATGTTTTTATGCTCTTAATGTCTATGTTTCACGTGTTTAATTTATTGTTTGCTCTCACATGTTAGAATTAGGGTTTAATTTCTTGTTTGCTGCCTAGTTTGATATGCTTTGATGCTTGATTAGATGAATGCTAGGTTGGTTGAGATGTATGCTAGATGAATGTTTGGAGATGTCATGCTAGATGAATGTTAGGGTCTTTGATGAAGTGATATGCATGATTAGATGTATGGTTGGCTTTGTTTGTAAGCATGATAAATGTATGGTTAGGGATGTTTGATGCCATGTTGATTGATAGATGCATGATTAGTGTGTGTGTGTGTGTGTGTGAGTTAGATAACAAAGTTGAGTATGCCTTTAATAGGGTTAAGACATAAGACACAATGATGAGAAGCCAACCTTAGGGTTGGGTGGTTTTGGGTGTCTAACACCTTCCCAAGACTGTACCTTAACTCCAAACTCATATCTCTGGTAGTAAAATCAAAAGGTTCTTCCTTGAAAGGACACTATATATATGTGTAGGGATAAGGGCCCAAATTATATATTGGACCTTGGGCCTTAGCCGAGAACGTGGGCAATCCGAGGATGAATAAATAGTAGTGAATGGTTTAAACTCAAAGCTTCATGAGTAGGATACAAATGGGAGGGTGGTCCGAGGAGGAATATCTCCTCGGATAAGCTAAGCACAAGTCAGTCGTATATCCTACGGTTCAAGGTGACCTTCCAAGAAGCTCTAGTGATAAGGACATACCTGACGAATGTATCAGAGGGCTGGGAGTTCAGAAATATCTTAGGGAAACCTGCTACCACCGCATTGAATGCTCTGCAGCTAACTCTCTGGCCACATTAATGAGGAAGTGATCTCTGACAACCTTACAACCATTCTTAAAGACTTTTGAAAGAGGCTGATGGGACAAGCGTCGGCATAAGCAATCAGCTGTACACATGTAGGACAAAGATGAAAGAAGAGACATAGTATAAATTAGAGGAAAGACCCCAAAGGAAAAAGGAGGGAAAAATTGGAAAAGAAAGCACTGTAGCAGCTTGAACCATATCTGTAACCATTCTTGATCAATATATAGAAGAACAGACCTCCACGGATTGTGCCGATGACAAATTTATTCAGATAAATCCAATTCATTTTTGTTTGATTATCCTTGAAGTCCATTTTAACTGTTATCCAATTCATTAAAGCCTAGTTCTTCAACTCACTTTCTACAAATTCATTGTATTAGCCTTGTATCCAATCACGTCTTAGGCCAAAGATCCCAAACGCGCACTTACAATATGGTTCCTAGACCATTGCAAAAACTAGGTGGCAACTCCATTTTGACTCCATCCCTTGTGTCCATAGATATATATCAAAAGTGCCTTTTGACCAAAAGGTACCTAATAAATGAAAAGGTACCTGTACGGCCCCTAACATCCAAGTCCATTTAGGCCTTGGGCCATGGATCAATAGTATGGCCCAGGGGTCCAACCTCCGTACCGCTCGGGATCCTAACCCGAGCTCACAATAACTACGAGTCTAAGCTGGGTGTTGTTCAAATACTTGAAAAGCGGACCGCGGATTCCCGCTCACATATTGCTCAGAAAGTTATCCCCGGACGATATGCACATGCTCGGTCACATCGCCCTTTGAGTGCTCGGCAGAGCCTTAGGAAACTTCGCCGCCGAACACACTTGCTGCAGTGGGAACCATTTTCAAAGCCACTCATACCTAAACATCCACTTAAATTTAACGACATTGGACCTCTCATTGCACTAGTTAAAAGGTAATGATAATCCCCCCACTAACAATTGGCTATAGATAGGAGAAACTAAAGAATGGAGGGGGGATGCAATTTTGTGGTGAGAAAAGAGAGAGAAAAAGAGAGTCTGAGAGGAAGAAACACAGAGAAAGAGAGAAAAGTGATCTCACTGAGTCTCTAAATATAGAAAGACCCAAAGTAGGATACCCATACCCACCATACAAATAAGTTGTGAGCCCAAGTAGCAGTTTGGCCCAGCAAACCTGTCTTTGGTGCACACAATTGGCGCCCACTGTGGGGCTCTCCTACAACGCTGTGTATCAAGAAGGACTCGAGCTCGGGAAAAATGTTTGAAAGGCATTTGAGGAGTCACGCAGAAAGTGGATCCGTAGGATCTTCTAGGGGGTCTAGCTGGTGAGAGCGCAGACAGAAGGAACGAGAAGATAGGGTGCATGACCAACGAGAAGAAATGTCCGGTATGGAAGAAGGATCGTACCAAACCCAACAGACAGTCTATGGTGCTACGGGACGTAGGTAGAGGGAGGGACGAGATGAAGAGCTTGAACGGCTGCGCAGACTAGTCAGGGGCTTAGAGCTAAAGGTAAGGGGTAGGCGTCGGAGAAGAGATAGAGATGACCAACAACGGGAGGTCAGCAACGGGGGAAATAGATATGGGGAGGGATCTAATCAGTCTGGATCTCGACAATGATGAAGTCGTTCACATTCCAGGGAATCCCGTCAGTACCGAGACCATTCACATTCGCGGGGATCTCGACGATATAGGAACCAGTCACTCTCCTGGAAGTCAGGGCAACGCCAAGATCACTCACGTTCTCGGGAGAATCAAGTTAGGAACTCAGTCTTCCCAGAGGAGAAGCGGCCTTGAAATGCCGCCATGGATGCTATGAGTCGCGCTTTGCGAAAAACAGCTCGATCCCCGTTTTCGGACAAAATCGAGAGGGTCGGAATGCCGGACAGGTTTACCCGCCCATTGTTCAATTTCTATGACAAGAAAACTGACCCAGTAAAGCACGTTAGTCATTATATTCAAATAATGTCTCTACATACTCATAATGACGCACTGATGTGCAAGGTGTTTCCTTCGAGTTTGGGACCATTGAGGAATATAAACAATTAAAGGATGACCGGCTGCAAAGTAAAGGCAAAGCACCAATGATGAATCGTACCCGGTAAACTAGTTTTCCGTTCAGATCCCGGGGGGGGGGGGGCTTGACGATTCAAGAACCGACCACACAGATGAAAGAAGTGAATGTGACATTTAAGGGACTGGTACCCAGGATTCTTGACCGGATCAAACACGAGCCGTATTTTTGATGGCCAAACAAGATGGAAGGGGACCCATCTAGAAGGAATCAAAATTTCTATTGCACCTATCACCGGGACAAAGGTCACACTATCGAACAGGGCCGGGTGTTGAAGGATTACCTCAGGCAATTAGTCAAGGCCAGGCATTTAAAGGAATTCGTGCTGGACTCGGGGCATAGAGTTGCAAGGTAAGATACTCGACAAAGGGGGAACCCTCTCCCGCCCCCTGTAGGGTGATTGAAGTTATCCATGCTACCCCGAAAAAGCTCATTGCAGGAAGAAGGAAAGGAGTGTTGACTGTAGTACCAGTAGAGGGTGACTCGGATGTACAGTCGCCGGGTAAGAAAATGAAGTTTGCATGGGAGCCTATCGCATTCGACGATGACGATTTGGAGGGGACAATCCAATCGCATGATGATGCATTAGTGGTCACAGCCTGGATAAGTGGCTTCTTAGTAAAAAGGGTAATAGTAGACCAAGGAAACGGAGCTGACGTAATGTACTCGGATCTGTTCAGGGGACTCAGACTTAGGAAAGAGGACCTGGTGAAGCACAATTCACCCTTGGTTGGGTTCGATGGTAAAGTAGTGATTCCTAAAGGACAAATTTCACTTCCCATAATTATGGGAAGGAAGGAGCTGGTAGTGACATTTACAATAGTAACTTCATTTTCCCCGTATACGGCCATCTTGGGAAGACCGTGGATCCATTCAATAGGGGCTGTCCCGTCTACCCTACATGTAAAGATCAAGTTTCCAACCAAGCAGGGTATCACCGTGATAAGGGGAGACCAGCAAGCGGCAAGACAGTATTTTATTGTCGTAGTTAATTGGAAGCAAGGGAATCAAGTCAATCAAGGAGAAACAACCGGACAACTAGTGAGAGACAAGGGGAATGGGCAGTCCGAACAGGAGCAGGTTGGGCGGGAAGATGCATCCCAGAAGGTCCCCTTATAGCAATCACAGGGGCCCCGAGAAGGAATGGGGGCTGGCTGTGCCAAGGAGCTAGTAAAGGTAAAGATATTACCGGATACTAATAAATATTTTCAGGTTGGAGCAAGTATGAATGATGAGGATAAAGTGCAAGTGTTGCTGTTTCTGACTCAAAACATAGATGTCTTCGGTTGGAACCCTATGAAGTTCTCGGGGTTGATCCCAGGTTTATCGTCCACAAGTTTAATATAGACCCCTCGTATCCCTTGAAGAAGCAGAAGCCGAGAAGATCAGCCAAAGACCATGTTAAGGCGGTAAGGCAAGAACTAAAAAGGTTAAAGGAGGTCGGAATGATAAAGGAGACCTTTTTCCCAGAGTGGCTGGCAAATACCTTGGTTGTCAAGAAGAAGAACAGCAAATGGAGGGTCTGTGTGGATTTCACGAACTTAAACCGAGCATGCCTGAAAGACCCGTTTCCTATGCCAAAAATTGATCAATTGGTGGACACCACTTACAGGCACCCGCGGATGAGTTTCCTAGATGCCTTTCAAGGATACCATCAGATTGCCCTGGCCGCCGAAGACCAGTAGAAAACGGCATTCATATCCCTTGACGCTAATTATCATTACACCGTGATGCCCTTTGGGCTAAAGAATGCCGGGGTGACATATCAGTAGATGACGACGAGGATGTTTCAGGATAAAATTGGGCATTCGGTTGAAATGTATATTTACGACATGGTGGTAAAGAGCAAGCAAGAGGCACGGTATGTAGAGGATCTTCAGGGGGTGTTTGAGATATTGCAGAAACATAGATTGCGCCTTAACCAGGAAAAATGTGCCTTTGGAATGGGGGCTGGCAAATTTTTGGGGTACTTGATCACCAGCCGCGGGATAGAACTTAATCCCGACCAGATCGAGGCCATGAAGCGTCTCAGGTCGCCGAGCAATCCGAAAGAAGTATAGGTGTTGACTAGGATATTAGCCACTCTTAATCGATTCATCTCAAAATTCTCAGATCGCAGCCGTCCATTTTATCAGCTTTTAAAGAAGTGAAAGGGATTTCGGTGGGATGATAAATGTGAAGAGGCTTTCCAGGATCTCAAGGAATACTTAACGCAAGCATCGATGCTGACAGCACCAGAGCCTGGAGATGAGCTATTTATGTACCTCTCAGTATCCAACCATGCTATAAGTGTCATGCTTTTAAGAGTCCGAGGAGTACAACAACTCGTGTATTATATTAGCAAGACCCTAGTCGACGCAGAGACCAGATATTTGCCTTTAGAAAAATTGGTGTTGGCCCTAGTACATGCCACCAGAAAGTTGCCTAAGTATTTTTAGGCTCATACCGTGTATGTGTTGACCGAATACCCCCTACAGTCATTACTGAAAAAATCTGATTTCATGGGGCGAATAGCTAAGTGGGGGACACAACTCAGGGCATTTAATGTAAGGTATAAGCTGAGAAGTTCAGTAAAAGGGAAGGTATTAGCTGATTTTGTGACGGAATTCTCTCCTGAAGAGGAAATGATCTGTCCGTTGGAGCATCGCCCGTGGAAGGTGCATGTGGACGGTGCTTCCAGCGCCAAAGGGGCCAGAGCCGGGATCATCATAATTACTTTGGAAGGTATTCTATTGGAGCATTCGTTCAGGTTGGGGTTTAACGCCTCCAACAATGAGGCAGAGTACGAAGCTTTGCTTGCCGGATTAAGGGCAATCTCAAGGTTAAAAGCCCAAGACGTGGAAATTTATTCAAATTCACAGCTGGTAGTTAACCAGGTGCAGGGAAGTTTTGAGGCTCGAGATTCTCGGATGAAAGCATACTTAGAGTTGGCAAAGCAGGCCATAAGTAACTTTTGTACGGTGAAGGTGATCCAAGTGGCCTGAGCGCAAAACAGACATGCCGGCTCCCTCACCACGCTGGCATCGTCAATAGCCAAGGAAATTCCCCGACTAATCAAAGTGGAGCTTATCCCCGAGCTTAGCATTAAGGTGGCGGGAGATGAGGGGGCCGCAAGGGTCACTGTCACAGCAGTTGTGACACTTGAACCATGCTGGATGAATCCCATCATTGAATTCTTAGCTGAGGATCGAGCCCCAGACGATGAGAAGGAAGCCAACAAGATCCACAGGGTAGTTGCCCGGTATTGGTTATCCAAAGACCGAAAGCTCTATTGCAGGTCATTCGGGGGACCGTATCTTTTATGCTTGCACCCAGAGAAAGTAGGCCAACTCTTGGCCGAGTTGCATGAAGGGGTGTGCGGCAACCATGCAGGAGGACGATCATTGGCGCACCGAGCAATGACACAGGGATTCTGGTGGCTCCAAATGTAGAAGGACGCTGCGGAATACGTTTACAAGTGTGAGTAATGTCAAAAGCATGCCCCCTTGATTCACCAGCCTGCAGGCCATTTGAACCCGATCAGTAGCCCTTGGCCCTTCGCACAATGGGAGCTAGATATCCTCGGCCCATTTCCCTGAGCAACGGGCAATCGAAGATTCGTTTTGGTAGCTGTTGATTACTTCACCAAATGGGTGGAGGCGGAGGCTCTGGCTAATATCCGAGACGTGGATGTGAAGAAATTCGTATGGATGAATATAATCACCAGATTTAGGGTGCCGGACTCCCTTATATCGGATAATGGACTGCAATTCGACAGCCGAGCTTTCCGCGAATTTTGTAGCAACCTCGATATCAGGAACATATATTCCTCTCCAGCATATCCCCAAGGTAATGGCCAAGTTGAGGCTGTGAACAAGGTAATCATGAACGGCTTGAAGAGAAGGCTGGAAGGTGCAAAGGGTAACTGGGCCGAGGAACTACCCAATGTTTTGTGGGCATACTGGACAACTTCTCGGAGGTCTACGGGGGAGACCCCATTCTCTCTCACGTACGGGGCAGAGGCCGTTATACCAACCAAGGTCAATTTATGTAGCGCGCGAGTTTCAGAATTCAACACGTCCCAGAATAATGGTCTGCTGATGGAGCGTCTTCATTTACTTGAAGAATATCGGGATACAACAACTATACGACTAGCTGAGTATCAGCAAAAGCTTGCCCGGCATTATAACCAAGATGTAAGGGTGAGGGAATTCAATGTCGAAGACTTGGTACTGAGGAAAGCAATAGGAAGCATGCGAGATACAAACGCTAGGAAGCTAGCCCAGACTTGGGAAGGACCGTACAGAATTACAGTCATTGTAGGTGTAGGAGCGTATTATCTAGAAGACATGGACGAGATACCGTTTCCCCGGCCTTGGAATGCTTATAATCTTAAGAAGTTTTATCAATAACTGTCCATGCACGGAAAAATGTACCTTGTACTAACTAATATGATAACAACGTAACTTGTTCGTGCAGGCCCAACCAACTCTATTTATTTAAGCACATCCGGTTGTTAGATGCGGAGGAAGGTGAGGAGATTCAAGCAGTCAGTTAAATTCTAAGGACAGAAGCCTGCTTCTCAGTTCGATCCCTATCACCGAGCAGGTGGAAACCTTATTCAAAAAATTCTAAGGACAGAAGTCTGCTTCTCGGTTCGATCCCTATCACTGAGCAAGCGGAAACCTTATTCAAAAAATTCTAAGGACAGAAGCCTGCTTCTCAGTTCGATCCCTATCACCAAGCAAGTGGAAACCTTATTCAAAAAATTCTAAGGACAGAAGTCTGCTTCTCGATTCGATCTCTATCACTGAGCAGGCGGAAACCTTGTCCAAAACATTCTAAGGACAAAAGCCTGCTTCTCGGTTCGATCCCTATCACTGAGCAGGTGAAAACCTTATTCAAAACATTCTAAGGATAGAAGTATTACAAAAGAAAATATTATTTTAAAAAAAAAAAATTCCAGGGTGGAAACATGCCTTGTTCATTAGTAAAACATGCATGCACGGAGAATCTGAAGTATTACAAAGAGGTTAGAATATAGATGCATAGTCATAAATGCAATTAAGGCAACTGGTCAGCAAATAAACCTTAGTCAAAGTCAAACATGAAAAATCAATTACTTCGTCACCAAAACCCGGTGACATTAAGTTTAAACCCAAAAATCGAATAACTGTTTAGTAAAAAAACTAGAAATTAACTGTTTAGTCGCCACAGCCCGGCGACGTAGGCAAACCAACTCAAAATAAAAATTACTAAATAAAAGCGAATAAGGAATAAAGTAAAATAGGTTCGGCAATTAAGAGGTAAGATCCACGGGCTACGTCTTAGATGCCATCTCGGTAGACTGATGTTCGGATACAAAGGGTTGGGGATGAACATTTTCACCAGAAGAACCGTGAGTAAGGGGGTTGCTGGTGGCTTCTGTCCCGATCATTTCCACATGAGCGTCAATCTGCTCCACCAACTCCTTCAAACTGTCCATCTCCTCCTCATCATTTGGTCCTGTAGGGTTCTGCGCGGTTGGGATAGGGTCCGGAAAGGGAATCCGGCTAGGGTCCCTAAGAGGAGAGTCCTCGGGCACCTCTAAGGCCTATAGGGTAGCCATCTAGCCTTCCTGAAAAGACAACTATCGAGCTTGCATTACGATCGGTTCCACACCCTTCTCCGCATCAGCAAATCCCTCATTATACCACTTACTTTCACAAGCTTCCAGGGCCGCTTGTAAATCGGCAACTTCCTCGAATAAGGTAACGTTAGACTTACTGCCTTGGCCAGCTTCACTTCTGTTTCATTTTATTGCGTTACCAGCTCCGCCGACCTTTTCTCAGTTGACGCCTGGGATTTCTCCGCGGCAGCAGCTCTCTTCTCGACAGCCTCAACAGTCTTTACTTTCTCCTTAGCCGTTTTGACAGCCTCTTCCCTACCGACCTTTTTCCTGTCAACCTCCTTAGTAAGATCCTTCACCCTCTCGTTCAGGATATGAGTTAGCTGAGCGGCCTATTAGAGACGACATTACTCACGCACGGTAACTTAAAGAAACAATATATATGGCAATAATAAGAATGTGTGTAAAAAGCAAGTGTACAAGAGAAGAAAAGTTACCGCAATAGTGTGCCATTGGAGTCTCCTCCCCATGGACTCATCAGTCCCATATGCAAAGGCGCTCACGTCCTCGGGCAAAAGTAAACTGTGCACTAAGTTTTAGGCAACACGACCCCCTTCTCCTTTCTCCCATGCCCGTACGCTGGCACTAGCCGGGAGAGGCGTGCCATCCAACTCAAAGGTGGGCTGCCACAATTGTGCTGGTCTGGAGGATGAAGCCACGTTTGTCCCAACCTGGGCCGGGGGCTCCCGAATAGTAACACCCCTGGACGGTTAGGGGGGAATTTGAATCTGAGTGTCTCCTGAGCTAGTGGAAGTTAGATTAGCGACCCGTTGTCTTTTACGAATCTGCTCAGAAGGAGGAGAAGGCGGAGGATGAGTGGGAGGAGCCGGGCCACGCCCCTGGGGTGGCTGTTGCTGAACAGTCTAACTTTCCTCGAGGATAAAACGGCTAACTGTTAAAGTTTTACGGGTCACCATCTCTTCAGGAATAGAGTGCGTCCTGGAGGAGTCACTGGAATACAATAAGGGCTTGGCTGAAGGCTTGCCAAGTGGAATACACCGGGTCCACGCCGAGGATAAGGTAGGATGCACGGAGCTACTCGTCCTGATGCACAAAAATCTCGGACCTGAGTACAAAGTTCAGGTCCCGAACGTGAACTGTTCTGATATCTTGGGTAAACACCGAACTGTTTGCAACAAAATATAGCGAGTCAGAGTTAGGGTAAATAAAATAGCTACGAACAAAGGAGATAGATTAAATTAAAGATTAGAACGAACCAACTTCGCGCCGAGATAAAGGGGGAGGGATACCACCGACAAACCAATTGCTGCGCACCCGGACATATTCCCCGGCAGAGTTTCTATTAGAGTCGGGCAAGCATGAAATTAGTCGCACCCTCATATCTCTAACCTTTAAATAGTAATTGGATTTCTTCTTTCCACATAAGCTGTACATGTGGTTTATGTCATAATGATCTAATTGCAAACCAAACGTTTGGTTTAACCTACTCACACAACTCACTACCCGGTAAAAATTGGGAGGAAGTTGGTCAGGACTCAATCCATAGTATCTAAGTGTATTAAGTAAAAGTAGGTCTATAGGAAACCTAACCCCAACCTCTAGAATAGACATCAACGGGAAAAAGGCAGTGCCTTCCCCTCTGTGGAGAGTGATTTCGCTTTCATGGCAATACATCACCTCCACATCATCAGGAACGCTATAGTTTTGCCTAAAAGCGGCTAAGGGCGCTCCGGCATTCAAAAGATAAGCAAAACCCATCCTAAAGCCTAAGAATCAAAAAGAACTTTGGGAAAAGAAATTAAAGCAGAGGAAAGGGGAAGAAGACTTACTTTTGGCTCTAAGGGAGAGGAGAATTCTAGGTTTGTGGACAGGTACGCAGGTGAATGCTCGGCAGAGAGAAATTTCAAAGGACAAAGAATGAAAAGTTAGAAAATGAATTATGATGAACTATTTATAGGAACCATGGGAAATGGGCATCGGTTAATGAGCAACAATTGGAATTAATTAGCAATGATGAAGCAAAAAGGAGAGGCCTTAGAAATACCCAGAGCCACCAACACACACGCCTCGGTTTGTAAATCGACAGGTAATAATGGTGGCTGAACTAGAAGGTCAGTAGCAATGCACCTTTTGAGAAACGCATTAATGAATCTCTGTAACCGCCCAAAACACACCCATTGAGTTTCTTGGGCAAACTGCTGCCTCTCTAGCTCCTTGATTCGTCCCCGAAAGCCGAGAACGAATCAAGGAGGGGCTAATGTACGACCCCTAACATCCAAGTTCATTTGGGCCTTGGGCCATGGATCAATAGTATGGCCCAGGAGTCCAACCTCCGTACTACTCGGGATCTTGACCCGAGCCCACAATAACTACGAGTCTAAACTGGGTGTTGATCAAATACTTGAAAAGTGGACTGTGGATTCCCGCTCACCTATTGCTCAGAAAGTCATCCTCGAACGATATGCACATGCTCGATCACATTGCCCTTTGAGTGCTCGGCAAAGTCTTAGGAAACTTCGCCGCCGAACACACTTGCTACAGTGGGAACCATTTTCAAAGTCACTCATACCTAAACATCCACTTAAATTTAACGACATTGGACCTCTCATTGCACTAGTTAAAAGGTAATGATAATCCCCCCACTAACAATTGGCCATAAATAGGAGAAACTAAAGAATGGAGGGGGGATGCAATTTTGTGGTGAGAAAAGAGAGAAAAAGAGAGTCTGAGAGGAAGAAACACAGAGAAAGAGAGAAAAATGATCTCATTGAGTCTCTAAATCTAGAACGACCCAAAGTAGGATACTCATACCCATCATACAAATAAGTTGTGAGCCCAAGTAGCGGTTTGGCCCAACAAACCTGTCTTTAGTGCGCACAGTACCTATTGAAGGGTTATAATCATTTAGGTATAAATAGTGGCTTATATTCATTTGATAGCTACTTTTTTCCCTCCAAAAAGTTAGTTTCTAAGAAACAAAAGAAATCCTGTAAATATTCTCAAAAATAGTTATTTGTAGAACCCAATAATTTGGTTGTATTCTAAGGACAAATTGTAGAAACCCTTTAGCAACTTACGTATGGAGACAAATTAATATTATTTAAGGATAACATTCAATTGTGCCTCCAAGTCAATCATAATTTTTAATTACATGTTATGTTCATTTTGTTCTTTCTTTATTACTCTTTGGTTTGGTGAAATTCCCAACACTTCCAATACTTGGATACAAATTATTAATCTTGACCAAAAGCTAACCAAAGCATGCCAAAACAAAGGAACATGGATTGTCCCTATTTAGTACAGCACTTCCCCATCATGGATTGTCCCTAAAGGGAAGAGAGGGGAGGGGGGGGGGGGGGGCGGATATTATTATGAGGATTATATTCAAGTTTGTTTCTATTGAATTAAAAAAAAAAAAAAAAAAAGGTCACCGCGTTTAAAATTTTATTTTAAGACTCAAAAGTAAAAACAAAACAAAAATTATATATATATATATATATATATTTCTTTTCTTATTTTGGCCATTCGACCCTAGGCTTCAAGTGGAGCCACCCATGACAAGACTTGGAGACAAGCTAGTAAATGAACTTTGACAAGGAGCCGCCCATGACAGGACTTGGAGATGAGAGCCGCCCATGACAGGACCTGGACACAAGCAGGTAAATGAACATTGACGGGGATAACTCTGGTGTCAAAATTTATGGTACAATTTGTGCACCAATTCATAGCTGGTGGAGGGATAAGTTGTGCAATAAATTGTGGAACCGGAATTACCTCCTTTAACAAATGTGGCAACCAAATAAGCTGGACCCACACGGTATGTATATATACCCAACACTTCTGTGGTCATATCACATTAATGCTGTGAACCCTTCATGATTCCTTTATATTAGTGCGGCTGTACGTGTGGTGAATAAGTTCACATTGGAACGTTCACAGCTCTTTCAGATTTTCATTTTTGATAGCTTCATTTTTGAGAGCCGCCCGTGACAAGACCTGGACACAAGCAGGTAAATGAACTTTGACGAGATAACTCTGGTGTCACAATTTATGGTACAATTTATACACCTACTCATATCTCGTGGAGAGATGAGTTGTGCTATAAGCTATGATATCAGAATTATCTTTTAACAAATGTGAGCTGGACCCACGTGCTGCTATGATGTGTATATACCCAACACTTCCGTGGTCACATCACATTAATGCTGTGAACCCTTCACGATTACTTTTTATTAGTGCGGCTGTACGTGTGGTGAATAAGTTCACATTGGTACGTTCACAGCTCTGTCAGATTTTCATTTTTGATAGCTTCAGCATGTTTTGGCACCTTCTCCTCCTAAAATTTAATGTAATTGCTACTATATATAAACATAAATTAATAAAGGAATATGTTTATCAGGAGTGCTTGATAGCTTCAACATGAATTTGCTCAGTAAAATTTGTGTGAAGTGTGAACAATAAGGTCATTTTATCTTGCCCTATTTGATTATAAATATATAATCAGTGTGAACAGTAAAAAGCATGTAATCACAGAGAGGTGCTGTTGTTTTTAATTTTGAGGGCTTAAAGAGTTTCAGAGAGTTAAAAGATCATATTACCTGTGAGGGTTTTTTGTTTACGTAAATACTTTGTAATTTCTATTTGATACGGTAGATTTATCCTCTTTGTCCTTGGACATGATTTATCCCTAAACCACATAAATGTTTGATGTTATTCTCTTGTTTAACTATAACTAACAGACCTACCTCATATACATGAATATATTATAAGTTTTATATAATATATTTTGTAAAAACTTATTTTTATAGTTGTATAATATTCATTAGGTAGTATTATATTGTCATTAAAAAAGAGAGGAAATATAATTTATTATAATTTATAAAATTCCATAAAAAAATATATTGTTTGAATGAACTTACAAATATTTAATTATTTTGACTAACTTAATCACATAATTATTTTCTTATTCTTTATTGCATATATCATTTAATTTTCTTCTGTGTACTGTTAGTGGCAACTCCAATAATATTTTTTAGAAGGGTCATTCAAATTCGTGTTGAAGAGGTTGAGAAGGAGCTCTTAGTAAATAATTTTTTTTTCATCTTGATCATTATGATAATATTGATGAGATCTTCCATAACCTATAATCCAAAGGAAGATTTTTTAAGTCAACACGAATTCTTTTAGATAATAAAACTTAGGTAGGAGATAAAATCTTACGGTATATGTGACTTCCTTATCAAAAATTTATTCATAGTATTAGCAAAAGAATTAAAGATAAATTATAAGTTCAATGGGCATATGTTTTCCTAGTATAATGAAGATATTAATTATCATTACTAAAATTAAAACTTGTAAATTATCTATTCTCTATTACTATAATAAAGTTATTAGTTATTGTTGTTAAGTGAATTTTAATTATTATTACTTAGAATGCTCTAATTCATTATTTATTAGTTTTTGTTTTTACTCTTTTCAATTCTTTTATTTAACAATTGAACTCCATTGTGACAACTTATAGGTCTTTGTAATTCATTAAGAAGAATTTTGTTGTATTTTTTGCATTACTCTATTAAGAATTCAATACTACAATACAATCATTAAAAAAAAAAATGTCTTCACTCTTCACTGTCTTATATCCCACTTCCACTATCTCACACTTATTTTTCTTTTAGTGTTTACACTTTACAGCTCATTTAATTGTCTTTTTCTGAGATTTAAGATCAACAAATTACTAATTTTTGTTGTCGGACTTGCTATTTTTTTTCTTGAGATTTTATATCAAATTGGCTTGATGTCGGGTTTTTTCTTTTTGTTTAAGAAGGCAAAGGTAAATTTTAGCATTGAATTGATTTGTTCTTTGGACTTAATTTAGGGGTTCAAAATTTTATTTTAAGGTATTCAAAACAAAAATATTTTAAAATGTTATATGTAAAAAAAAAAAAAAAAAATCACAAGTCAGGGGGTTCATTTGAACCCCCTGAACACCATGTGGCGCCACCACTGTGTACTTTTTTTTTTCTTTCTTTCAATTGTTGCTATAATAATTACAGTTAATCAAGAATGTCATATTTCAAATTAATTGATTTTAGTATAAATAATAATAAAAAATATCCATATAAATTATAAACACTTCAGTGTTTTATTGGCATTGCTTTGGAAAAACCCACATTTAAATCCTCCCTCCCAATTCCCAACTATTTTGAGCAAAAAAAAAAAAAAAAAAAAATCATATAAATTCCCTTTATATTAATAATTAGAATATCACTTATAAAAGTTTTTTTTTTGTTCGCTAGTGAAAGTTGGGTCCCCCAACTTCTCCTAGGCTGAGAAAGTGTCGATCCCTTCCTTGTGAAGGCTAGTCTGTCCCTGCAATTCACCATTTGGTTACTTTAGGTTTATGGGTTTTTTTCGTAGGGGTTTAGGAAACACATCTGGGGTCGGCATTATGGAAGAGATTACAACGGGCTGGGACCAAATGTCTCTTCAAGGATTGGAGGAGGTACAGTTTGATCTCCATTCTAATATGGGCTCGAAGGACTTCATTTTGGCTGCAAAATTCCACACAAAACAGGTCATTAATGTTGAAGTAGTAGCTTGAAACTTCTCGTTACTGTGGAGAACCAAGAATGGTTTTAAGGTAAAGGATCAGGGTAACCATTTAGTCCTCTTTATCTTTGAAAATAAGCTTGACTGTGAAAAAAATTTCTCTGCTCAGCCATGGAGTTTTGATAAGTTCTTGGTGGTTTTTCAGAGATACTATAACAATATTCTCATTTGAGACTTGGATTTTGAGAGAGTTCCTTTTTGGGTGCAAGTTTACGATATTCCGATCAGCTTCACGAACAAAACGGTGGCTGAAGGATTATGCTCTAGTATTGGCGAAGTTTGCTCTGATTTTTCAGTAATGGAGGGAGGCGACCATGTTCGTGTTAGAGTCATTCTAGATATTTCAAAACCTCTTTGTTGTGGACGAAAAATCTCTCTGGACGGTGGAAACACGGGTTGGGTTTCCTTCAAGTATGAAAGGTTGCCAAGCCTTTGTTTTTGGTGTGGTTGTTTAACCCATGGGGAGAGGGATTGCAAGCTTTGGATTGCTAGTGGTGGTTCGCTCACTAAGAAAGACAGGAAGTATGGGACGTGGTTGAGAGCCCCTTTGTTAAACCATATCAGAAAATCAACCATTGCAGTCCCAGGTTTTTACCAATAAAAGAAAGTGTCAAGTGCTTCAACAGTGGAGGGGAGGGATTCAGCTCCAATTCCAAACTATTCTTCGTTGCCGACAAATGAAATTTCGATGAAACCAGTGGACAAGGTAACCCCGAAAATTGTGCTTCTAGCTTTTTTAAATCCTGTTGCATATCCTCGTGTCAGGGAGGGGGTAGATATCCCACTAGGTTTTAAGGGTCAGTCAAATACAAAAGGAAACTTTTCACACACATTATTTGAATCGGATGAGAAGTAGTGGAAAGGTGATGTGATGGATGAGGGGATGGGAAATTTAGAGCTGTTACCAAGGGAGGGGTGTGATATTTCAGATAAGTTGAGGGAAGAGGGGAGTAATGTAATAGGGGTACCGGGTTTTAAGGGTTAGAAAGCTACAAGTAGAGACTTTTTGCACACTTCACATGTAGGTGATGTAGTACAGGAAAAAGGTGAGGAGAGGTATGATAAGAATGAAATTTTGGAGTTGGTATCAAGTAAGGAGTCTGGTGTCTCAGAAAATCCTAGGGAAGCGGGTAGTAAAGCAGTGGGGCTTATTCAACCAGTGGTCACATGTGAGCCTTCATCCATAATTGCTAGGTCAGCTAGACTCCCATTGGTTGATCTCTCAAATATTTCAGATACTCTCATGTGCTCCCTTACTCCACAAAAGCCCTTTTGGACACGTATAAACCGTGGTTACACTGAACCTGATGCTAAATCAGAGATAGCCGTGGGGATAAAAAGGGTTTCACCGCCTAAACAAAAAACTCAGCAAGGAACCACACAAAAAAAAAAAAAACTAAGTTGGGTTCTCAGACTGGGAAAGAAAATGCAGTCATATTGGTGGAGGCCAGTACCCAGCCCTGCCAAGAATTATGAATCTCATTTGTTGGAACTGTCGAGAGCTTGGGAATCGGTAGATAGTTCAGAAGCTTAGAGAACTGGTCTGAGCACAAGATCCCTCAGTCGTGTTTTTAGCCGAGACATGGTTGGAAGAAGCAAGGCTAGGTACTATTCGCGATTCTCTTCAGTTTCGTCATTATTTTGGTGTTTCAAGGATCACTCGTGGGTGTGGTTTAGCTATTTTTTGGAGGCTGGGTTTTAATTTAGAAGTGGAATCCTCTTCTCAGAATCATATTGATGTTGTGATAAATAAAGGAAAGGACAATGTGTGGTGCTTCACAGGAATTTATGGTGCCTTGGAAACTCAGTTGCGTTCTATTTCTTGGGATTTGATCCACGGGTTACATAGGCAGTGCTCTTTGCCTTGGCTGTGCGGAGGCGATTTTAATGAAATCTTGAAATCTCATGAAAAGAGTGGGAGCAGGCTTAGACCTTATGGTCAGATTGAACAGTTTCGGGAAGTGTTTAATGAGTGAAATCTATTAGACCTTGGTTACTCGAGAAACAAATTCACTTGGTCTAGGACTTATCCGAATGGAGGGAAGGTTTGGGAGAGGTTAGACAGGGCAGTGGGCTCAGTGGATTGGTATGATTTATTTCCGGTAACTAGTGTTCAGACTTTGACTTGTGTGTCCTTAAATCATAGTCCTATCTGTATTCATCTTGAGGGGATTGTATTCAAATCTTCAAGACCTTGGCGTTTTGAACTAATATGGCTCAAGGATTTAGGGTGTAGGAACACAGTGGTCCAGACTTGGGATAGAAATGTTTTGGGCTCTCCTATGGAAGTGGTCTCAAAATTGGAGGCTTGTCAACAAAGCCTCATGCATTGGAGTAGGAATTCTTTTTGCCATGAGAAAAGGGAGATTGCGAAAAAAAGAAGTTGCTAAAAGCAGCTGAATGTGAAGCAGCCAAGGGAAGACAAGTTGATCGGTTTATCAAGCTTAAATAAGAGGTGGTTGATCTACTTTGTCTAGATGAAAAAATGTGGCAGCAGCATAGCAAGGAGCATTGGATGATTTCGGGAGATCAAAATTCCAAAAACTTTCATACAAGAGCTTTGCAACAGTTTCGTCAGAATAGAATCATGGAGCTTTGCAATCAAGAGGATTTGTTGGTTTCGGGAGAGGGTGATCTTTCGGAAATGGTTCGGGACTATTATAAAAATTTATTTCTTTCCTCTAAGCCGACGGAAGTGGAAGAAGTGGTTCTGTCCATTAAACCAGCCGTGACTGAGGATATAAATAATTGTTTGATCGGGCCATTTTTTCGGGAGGAAATTGAATGTGCCTTGAATCAAATGGCCCCTCTAAAGGCTCTTGGCCCCAATGGGATGCCTCCCATTTTTTTCCAGAAATTTTGGACTAACATTGGTGATGATGTGGTTTGTGCTGTGTTGTCTTGCCTTAACTCTAGTAGTCTGATCCCAAGTTTGAACCATACTTTTATTTTCCTCATTCCTAAAGTTAAAAATCTTGAAATTATCACTGAATTTCGACCCATTGCACTCTGTAATATCTTATATAAGTTGGTTTCTAAGGTGCTAGCAAACAGGTTGAAAAAAGTCCTTCCTCATATCATTTCTAAATCGCAGAGTGCTTTCCAATCTGATAAGGCAATTTCTGACAATATTTTAGTGGCATTTGAAACTCTCCACCATATGAAGCGAAAGAAAGGGGGTAAAGTGGGTCACTTAGCTCTGAAATTGGACATTAGTAAAGCTTATGATAGACTGAAGTGGGTGTTTCTCAGAAAGGTGATGGAGAGAATGGGTTTTCATTGTAAGTGGGTTGGTTGGATTATGGAGTGTGTTCAATCAGTGACTTACATGGTGTTGGTGAACGGTGAGCCTACGGATACCATTATTCCGACTAGGGCTATTAGGCAAGGGGACCCCCTCTCTCCCTACCTTTTCCTTCTATGCTCGGAAGGTTTAAATGGCCTCCTTGAGCAGTTAGTGGTAGCAAAGTCTCTTGAGGGCTTCTCTCTCTGCAAATATGGACCAAAGATTTCTCATCTCTTGTTTGCTGATGATAGCCTTCTTTTTTGCCAGGCTAGGGTGGAAGATGTGTCAAAGATTCTCCAGATCCTGGGGAAGTATGAGTGAGCCTCGGGTCAAAAATTAAATGCAAAAATAAAAACTACTATCTTCTTCGGTGGTAATGTGACTGATGAGGCTAAGTTGCAAGTGCAAAATCTCTTGGGTGTTCTGGAAATTAAGGAGTATGAGAAATATTTGGGTTTACCAGCGGTTGTGGGGAGACATAAAAGAGCAAGTTTCAACTATATTAAGGATCGATTTTGGGGTAAGCTCCAGGGGTTGAAGGAAAAACTTTTATCCCAAGCCGGTAAGGAGGTCTTGTTAAAATCCATTGTTCAAGCCATCCCGACCTTTGCTATGAGTTGCTTTCGGCTCCCGGTTGGTCTTTGTCAAGATATTGAGGCGCTTACTTGAAGGTTTTGGTGGGGTCAATGGGGGGATCGCCGGAAAATACATTGGAAGAAGTGGGAGGTGCTTTGTAAATCTAAAGAAGAGGGGAGGATGGGTTTCAAAGACTTGTGTAAGTTTAATGAGCCTATGCTCGCAAAACAAGTGTGGAGGTTGATTCATGGTGAGCACTCCCTATTTTTATAAGGTGTTCAAAGCTAAGTACTTCCCTCTTGGGTCCATTTTTGAAGCTACTATATCTTCCGGTTCATATGCTTGGCAAAGCATTTTGAGATCTAGGCATCTAATTGAAGTAGGTGCTAGATGGAGAGTAAGGGACGAGCATCATGTTAGAATTTTCATTGATAGATGGTTACCAACCGGTGAGGGTGTTTTGGCTTCCTCCTCGAGTGAGCTTCATCTAGGGGCTACTGTTTCAAAGCTTATCAATCAGACCTCGGGTTGGTGGAATGTTCAGTTGATTGATCGTTGCTTTCATCCCCTAGATGCGACCCAGATATCTCTCCCTCTTTGCTCGACTCCTCAGCCCGATGTGCTGACCTGGTCCCTTGAAAAATCCGGTAAGTACTTTGTAAAATCGTGTTTTCATCTACTGTGTGATGGTCTAGACTCTGCGGCAAATTTGAATCAAGCTAACTCTGAAGAAAGAGTTTTTTGGAAAAAGCTTTGGAAAATTCAGGTTCCCAGAAAAATAAATTACTTTCTTTGGCGGGCTTGTATGAATTCCCTAGCAACAAAGGATAATCTAGTGAAACGAAAACTTTTGCTGGATGCAGCTTGTAATCGCTGTGTAGGTGCTCAAGAGGATATACTTCATTCCCTTTGGAGTTGCAACGGTCTCAAGGAGGTTTGGGGTAAGGATTTTGTTTGGATTTTTAGGTCAGGTTTGGTCTTTTCCTCCTTCAAAGAGTTGGCTGTACTAGTTTTCACTAAGCCAGATCTGGTCCCCCTGTTTGCAACGACGGCATGGTCGATTTGGTTCCATAGAAATAAGGTTCGGGTTGGCGAGAATGTTAGGCCTTTGGGTCAAATAGCAGGCTTTGCACGTGACTACGTGTGTGACTTCAAGTCTCTCAAGAAATGCTCTTCCACGGTCCGTGCTGCAGCTCTAAAAGTTTGGAGTCCACCTGATGGCAATGTATGGAAAATAAATTTTGATGGTGCAATGTTTTGTGAATCTAATGAAGCTAGAGTCGGAGTGGTCGTGTGAAATTCCATTGGCGAGGTTAAGGCTGCTTTGGCGGAGAAGATTAGAAAACCACCAACAGTGAAAGTTTTGGAGTTGCTGGCTGCTAGACGTGCTACTCTTTTCTCTGAAGATCACTACAACAAAAGTGGACTTTGGTGACGAAACCAATCGTCACAATATGTCCTTATTTCGTCACCGAATACATATAAGGTGATTTTTGAGGGAGATCCAGAGTAGGTTATGAAGGCCCTTTTATGGGGTGGCTGGGAATTCGCTTCAGGTGGTCATCTCATTCGTGATACTCTTTGTATTGTAAACTTCTTTGTGAGTACCTCTTTCTCTCATGTTTGTAGGCAGGGCAATACCGTTGCTCATGCTCTGGCACAAAGTGCCAGACTTTGTTCGCCTATTTCAGTTTGGTTGGACTCCTATCCAATGGACATTATTCCATTTGTATTAGCTGATTTTCAGCCTTGATTTATTAAAGGTTTTGGATTTCTTTCTAAAAAAAGAAAAAGAATATCACTTATAAAAAATTAATACTTAAAAATGAATACATGTGCTTCATTGAATACATTAAAATAAATTAATATTTTTTCAAAAAATGAAAAAAAAAAACTATTATTTCTGCTGAATAGAAAAGAACACTAAATATAATTAAAGCAACAATAAAAAAATTTTGTTTGAGGTAGAAGATTAAATGAAGAGTAATCTATTTCCTTCAAAGAATACACATCACATGGAAAAATAGTAGGTTATTGCATCTTGTAATAAAAGAGAAATGATATGTCTACAACATTTTTATAACAAATCCTAAGTGGTAGGTTGTTACTGGTTGTTATTGTTAGGGCAAAAAAGTAATCTTAGTGTTAGTTTCAAATTTGAACCAATAACAACTAATCACCTGTGATTTGTTGTAAAAATGTTGTAGACATAACATCTCTCGTAATAAAATGAGTGAAACAAAATTATTAGTTGGGATAATATATACTTGAAACATTTTATTTTGAAGATTTATTGGCCAACATGTTAGATTTCATAATTGTTATTTACAATTTTACATGTTGGCAAGTAATTTAAGATGCTATATATATACTCTGCTAAGTGGTTGCCTACAGCTTTTATTAAATCTAGCTAATTTCCCGTGTAATAGAATATGCAATTATGCTATAAGTTTTGCAATATTTGATAAGAAATTATTTTATGACCAATTTTTAATATCATTAAATATTTTAATATTTGAGGAAGAAGCTAAAAATATTTACATGTCATTAGAAAAAGGAAAATGTAAATTTATAAGATTAATATAATTTAGAATATGAAACTATTGCAATATTGTATGCTTAAATTGGCATATATTTAGTTACTTTTCTAATTTAAGAATGTTATTATTCTTGTATATTCTTGATTGAGAGTTAAATTGTTTATGTTGGATTTTGTATAAATTTGTTTTATTCTCTAAGAATGTGTCACATGGTATAGTTTTAGGCTACTGAGGTTAATAGATTAAAATGACAAACTTTAAACATAGTGGACTAAAATGAAAATTCACAAAACTTATAAGGTGGAGAGAGAGAGAGAGAGAGAGAGAGAGAGAGAGTATTGAATTAAATGTATATGTCATTAATTAATAATTTGACATAAATGCTACACTCTGATGATAAGGTGAAAGTCTAAATAAAAATGTCATAGAATTCATTTATTGTATAACTAAAACATCTTGTTCTTTTATATATGAGATCACTACTTTTATATTTATATATAGAGATGGTTCAAGTTGCACCTGGTGTAACTCTAAAGAGTTACACATTTTCTAAACCATTAGATTTAAGTTGATTTAACGGGAAAAAAAATGCACTCAATGCTGATATTTTGATAAGGATTTCATTTATTATCTTTATTTATAACATTCTATACCTATCTCTAATCCCAAAAATAGGTATATTTTTCTTTCTACTCTCTCTTTCTCATCCACTACATGTTCCTCTCTCCTCAATTGCTCTTCCACCTCCATTTTCATAAGGTTCCACCTCCATAGCCATATAGAATCTGATGAATCAAAAACTCAAACTAATTAAACATAAGGCTGAAGTAAATAACTTAAAAATTGAAACTAACCTTTGGCAGAGAACAAATGAAGCATATGCATGCACTGGAAAATATATATTACTTGTTGAAATTCTTCCAGTGCATATATATTGATCAGTAATTATATGGGTTAAATCATGATTTCCTAAAATAGCTAGAGTAACGGGTGAATATAGGTAACCAAAACAAAAAAAAACCTTAAAAACCTATCGAATTAGCTTACCCATTTCCCTCATAAGATAGAGTTTTAGTTACAGTGAATTTGATGCTGGTAAAAAGAAAAAATAGATAGTTAAAGGAGAAAAAAAAAAGCTTTTATCCTAAAATAGAGAATTTTAGGAATTTTATCCAAGGAAGTCAAAGGAGAAATGGGCCATATTGTCCAGGGAATTCTTTCTCTTCTTGATTGGTTTAGTAGCTGGCAGGTAAGGCGTCTAAAAAGGGAGTACAATGGCACACGAGCTTGCTCGGTTTGTTAGATGTAGTGCCCGTTTGTTTCAGCGTTTGAAGTCCAAAACACGCGTTTTCAAAAAAGCCAGCCCGAAAATAGTGTTTGGTAAGTATAAAACGCAACTTTTTGGAAAAAGTTGCGTTTTATATTTGTGAAGAAACGCGCGTTTGAGTTTATGGAGCTCTGGAGGTCCATAAACAAAAACTCATGCGCGTTTTGATTTTGATCCGTTGGGCTCTTCCAAAAATTACCAATTATCCTTGATAAATCATCAGTTCTCATCTCATCTCTTTGCTCTCCCAACAAATTTCCAAATCCAAACACAAAAACATCTATAACAAATTCCCAAATCAGCTAAGGAGAAAAAAAAAAAAAAATCAATCCCTTGCAAATTAGGATTCCTCAAAAAAAAAAAAAAAAAAAAATCAGAATTTAGCAAAATCTTTCAAATGGAGTTTGTACCCATCTTGTGGTGGATGAGTTCCGATGGAGAAGAAGTTGAAGAGTCTCTCCAAGAGGACGGATGAGTTTTGGTGGCTCTTAGAACACGTCGGGAACGCAATCATCAAAGCGACCGGCATCGAAGCAGTCCCCGCCATCGTCATCTCCGTCAGAGGGACCCTCCAAATGCCAACAACCACTCGCAACTCCACCACGGCCACCGCCACCTCCACAACCACCGCCGTGAAGAAACGTAAACGACCGTCAAATAGCGAATTCGTGGACGTTGTAAACAACGGCAGGGAAAACAAAGGAGGAAAGAAGGATAAAAAAGAAAAGAATAAGGGTACGTGTGTGGAGGAGAAAAAAAGAGGGGAAAAAAAAGAAAAAAAAAAAAAAAAAGAGAGAAAGAAATGCCGTGTGTGGAGGTTAACAAAAGAGGGGGGAAAAAAGAAGAAGAAGGAAATGTTATTACAATATTTTCACTATTTTTTTACAATAAATCTTAAATTGTAGGTTATTATTAACTAATATTGGTGAGAAAAAAATAATTTTAATAGTACGTTAAAATTAAAATCAATATGAATTTTTATCACAATATTTTCACAATACTTTCACAATAAATTTTAAGTGGTAGGTTATTATTAGCTAATATTGGTGAGAAAAAAATAATTTTTTTAGAAAGAGAAAAAAATAATTTTAATAGTATGTTAAAATTAAAATCAGTATCAATTTTTATTACAATATTTTCACAATAAATCTTAAGTGGTAAGTTATTATTAGCTAAAATTAGTGAGAAAAAATTAATTTTTTTAGAAAGAGAAAAATTGATTTTTAAGTATGATGAAGTAGTTGATTTAAGTATGAAACAAACTCCTTTATATTTACATTGTCCTTTTTAGTAATTTATCACTCAAACAACTACTTTTATAAGTATCAGCCAAACATTCAACTTTTTCAAAAAACACTTTTTAACAGTTTTTACCAAACACTCAGTTTTTTGAAAAATCACTTTTTCATTAGGCACAATTGCACTTTTAGTCCCTACATTTTGACGTTTTTCCATTTTAGTCCCTACATTTTAATTTTTCCACTTTTAGTCCCTAAAACCAATTTACGCTTTCCGTTTTAGTCCTTTCCATCAGTCAACCAACGGAAATAGCTGAGGTGGCAAACTGATACTAACGTGGTCAATGAAAAAATAATAAAAAAATTTAATTAGCATCTAGAAAATGCCATGTCAGCTTTTTAATATAACAAAATTTATTAATGAATTTTAACAAAATTAAAAAACAAAAAACAAAATTAAAAACAATAAAATACATTTTAAACAAGAACACAATCACAAATTTAAACATCAACACAAGAACATGAAGAACAAACCCAGAACAAAACACAAAACACAAACATTAACACAAGATCACAAAGAACACAATTAAAAAAAAAAAACATAAACTCCTAAGACCCATAAAACAAGATCACCACCTAAAACTCACCATCAACACCATCACAACGCCATCCACAACCCACAATCCAAAATCAACCAAAGAACCACACCATAAACCCATGAAATCAACCTAGAAACTCAGATCGGTGAGGAGCGAGACCAGTTGCGAGTTGGCGGCATGTAAGGTCGACGGCGGTGAGATTGGCAACTTGTAAGGCAGCAGTGGTGAATGTATTCAACCTCTGATTCAATTCCAAAACTCAACCCAAAATTAAAGTTGAGCAGCACCCAAAACTCCTCGAACAAAATCATCCACCACCACCGCGAACAAAACCCCAGCAACCGAAACTCAAACAAACCCCCAATAACAACCACTGAAACTTAAAGAAACCAACCCAGCAACCACTGAAACTTAAAGCAGCTGGCCGATTTAAACCCAAAACCACCGATTCAAACCCACCCAGCAATCACAAGCAAAACCCAGCCAATCCATTATCGTCGCTAACTCGCCTCCACCACTGCCTATTACCCACCACCACCACCACCACCAAACAGCCACAAACACAGCAAATCCAGATTAACAAACATGTCCCACATACAAATCGACGGACAATCTTGGTCTTCGTTGCTCTTCGGGCTTTGGTTTCAGAGAGAGAGAGAGGGGGGGGGGCGAAGGATGATAGAGGAGATAGAGGTCAGATTTACTGATCGATTGATTGAATCTAGTGACTAGTGGGTTTGGCTCTAATGTGGTTTGCACAACTTTGAAGCCCAGGTATCGATGTATTGATGAGAAAGTTGTCGCTGGGTGGTTTTGTTCAGATCTGTTGGTGGTGTGGGTGGTTAGTGGAGTGGTGGTGGGTTGGGTTTTGCCAATTTGTTGGTGGTTGCTTGGGTTTGCTGGGATGTGAGATTTGGAGGCTCAGATTTCATTTTACTGGGTTTGAATTTAATTTTTTTGGTTTTAAATTTGCTGGGTTTGTGTTCTTGTTCAAATATATAATGTGTTCATGTTTAATTTATCGATTTTATCTGGGTTTGTTTTTTTTCATGTGGATTTTATTATTTTTCTGGGTTTGTGGGTTTGATTTGTTGGAGGATTCGGTGGAGGAAAGGGATTTTGATTATTTTAATTTTCTGGGCAACTCCGAAGAACATGAAGAACATGTTACTTTGTTCTTCCGAAAATAATGAAAAGAAAAAAAAGAAAAAATTTTAATTACTCTTTTTAATTGGTTTATGTTTGTTATTGTGTTCTTTGTGTTTGTGTTTATGATCTTGTGTTAATGTTTAAATTTGTGTTTGTGTTTTTTGTGTTTGGTTCTGGGTTTGTGTTGTTTAAATTTGTGATTGTGTTCTTGTGTGTTCTTATTCAAAATGAATTAGATATGAATTGATGGGTTTTACTATTTTTAATTTTGTTTTTTGTTTTTTAATTTTGTTAAAATTCATTAATAAATTTTGTTATATTAAAAAGCTGACATGGCATTTTCTAAATGCTAATTAAATTTTTTTATTATTTTTTAATTGATCACGTTAGTATCAGTTTGCCACCTCAGCTATTTCCGTTGGTTGACTGACGGAAAGGACTAAAACGGAAAGCGTAAATTGGTTTTAGAGACTAAAAGTGGAAAAATTAAAATGTAGGGACTAAAATGGAAAAACGTCAAAATGTAGGGACTAAAAGTGCAATTGTGCCTTTTCATTAT
Source organism: Quercus lobata (assembly GCF_001633185.2). NCBI lineage: Eukaryota > Viridiplantae > Streptophyta > Magnoliopsida > Fagales > Fagaceae > Quercus > Quercus lobata. The sequence goes on from NC_044914.1 coordinate 5,382,310, forward strand.
GCACTTTTTAAAAATTCTACTTAAAAAAAAAAAAAACTAACTCTCAAAAAGCTAAACCAAACTCACTCGTAATAATATTAGTCAGGTGTGGAGAGGTGTGTCTCCTCCAGTAGTGAGAAATCTGGTCCACATAGATTGCTTGTACGGTGCTGCTTCCTTCACTTTGTTGTACTTCAATTCAACTCTGATGAAAGTTATTCTCATCCCAAAAAATAAAAAAGATTCCTTTCTTTTTGGTAAACCAGTACAAAATATTGTTGGCTTTACCATTATTGTTCTTTTGCTCTTTGAAAATAACCTTACAATGTGGGTCCAACAAATATCTTTATGGCTTCTACTTGCGGCAAATGCAACTCCTTTAAAAAAAGATTCCTTTCTTTTTGGTCAACCAGTACAAAAGATGGTTGACTTTATAATTATTGTTATTTTGTTGTTTGAAAATAATGTTAAGTTAATGTGTGTCCTAAGTTATCAATTTTTATAAATATTTTTTTAAAAATTGAAAAAGTATGAAAGTTTTTTCAATTTTCGAGAAAATATTTCTAAAAATAATTAATTATTGTGTGCTTTAAGAGCACACATTAACAAAATCCTTAAAAATAACCTTACAATTTGGGTCCAACAAATATCTTTATGGCTTCTACTTGCTGCAAATGCAACTCCTTTAATAAACTTCTGAGCCAAATCCCATGACAAACTCTAGTGGTTGTAGCAACATACCCAACTTGACAAGAATGTTATAATTTGTTACTTCTTGGAAGTTCGTGTGAATGTAGTATGTGTCGCGCATACACAGACATATATACTATTTTTACCATCTATATCTCTACCCCCACATACTATCACTGTAGTCCACAAGTTAAAAAAAAGGTGATTAATGCAATCCAAAATCAAATATAGCTTCCAAGTAGAAAAGAATTTTATTGGAAATCTTCATACGAATCATAGTCAATGCTTTTATGTAGCGACTAACGAGTCTGACACCAAAGAGAATGTATGGTATTATGCATGTTAGGCATCCCATACTTTGAACCACACTCTTGAAAATTTTTGGATTTGCCTTGTCTTTGTTATCGTGCTTTAGCAGTTTAACGTTACATCCACGGAGGTGCTTATTGGCTTGCAATCTTACATCTTAAATTTCTTAAGGATTTCCGAAACCCAAACTTCTTGATAAATGAAAATCATATCCTTTGTTAGCTTCATCTAAATTCTAAGATAGCAGGTCATAAGTCCAATAGTCATTTCAAAATCCCGAACCTTTATATTTCCATTTTCATCTTGAATTATTGCTTATAAAAATCAAATCACATACATCTAAACAAATAATCAATATATTTCCATTTTCATAAACCTTACAATAAAGTGCATGTTTGTGCGGGCATTTTCAAAACTCATTCTACTAAAAGTATCTGGAAATTATGTTATTCTAAGCTCTGGATTCATGTTTCAAACTGTATAGGGTTTTTTCTTCAACTTAACTTTGTCCTCATGCCCCCTGACAACATAACCTATGGTTTCTCAATACAAATCTCTTCCTCAAGATAGCCAGTGAAAAATGTATATTTAACATCCATCTAATCAATTGTTCACTTATTCTGTGCAGCTAAAGAAATTATATGTCGTTTAGTTGCTAAACAAGCAACTGGGGCAAATATCTCAACATTGTCAATAAATGGACGCTAGATATAGCCTTTGACTACCGATCTTGCTTTGAATCACTATATCTCTTCTTTTGCATTCTTTTTCATCTTGTATAGCCATTCCATGCCAATTGACATTATCCCATGCGGAAGAGTTGCAAGCTCTCATGTATGATTCTTCTTTATTGTCTTAATCTCCTCACCTATATCATATCCCTATATCTTATCTTGTATTGGATAATTAAACCTTCAAGCTCACTATCAGTAAATAGATATAAGAGAGTTAGATCATATATATTATCAGTTGATTCTAGAGACTTCTCAATCTCCTTGGTCTTTCACTAGAATTTCTTTCCAGTGATGATGACGAGTTAGACCTTTTTGAATAGGATATGTTAGTAATAGAGGTGGAGTGGTAGCCTCTTCTTGAACTTTATTCAACTATTCTTCTTCCTCTTCTCATAAAGGAAACAAATCATACTTCTCTTCTTTTTGTGTGCTCCAATTCCATGTCATTTCTTAATCAAATTCCACATCTCTACTAACAATGAATTTTTGATTCTTGGATTGTTTGGTATAGTTCTTAGAGCTTGGATCATAGATGATGAACACATACTTATCACTCTTGTCATCTATGTTGAACATCTCTTGATCTGACACATGCATATATATGCAATTGTGTTCCCTAGCATGAGTAAATGGGAAATCGTTGGCTTTTTTCACTCTAAGCTTGTTTTAGGGATTTTCCTCCTACAATCTTGTCGTGGACATTTTACGACAAAGACCAAAATTTAAGAATGGGCCCAAAATGTCCCTTAGGTTTTTTAGAAGTGACTATTTGTTGAAAATCAAGCTCAAAATTCTAAATGTGTAATGAACAAAGGCTAATAGTGCTTTAACAAAAGAGAAATTGAAATTACAATAACAAAAATGTATAAAATACACTTAGAACTTCATGTTTGAAATTTTGACTCATAAACAACAAAAAGAGGAAATTGAGAAAAACTACAAAGAGGAAGCTTCCTTTGTATCAATATTTCCACCCACAAGTTTCTGAATAATAAGAATCTATGCTGTTTTAATGGACTTTTGCTTTAAAAATTAATTTCAGCTCCAAGGGTAAAATGTAATTAGCCATTTTTGAGCTGATGAGATGCCTTTTTATATTGAGTTTGAGGTGTTGTCAATGACTAGTTTTTGGGTAGGGAGAGAGACTTTGTGGATCTCCCAGGTACCCAATAATTTAGTGTAGGTTGCTTTGGATCCTTCTCCTTGACCATGTCTATGTCTTGACCTTCTTTGAGTACTTTCATGACATCCTTTCTCATCCAAGGTAAGATTGTATTGTTTATCAGGCTCTTTAGAATTATTAGAGGCAAATGCCAAATGGAGATGTCTCAAGCTCACACAAATATAGCAGTTGTTGCTAAGCAAGTCTGATATATAATCAGAGGTAAGATAGAAATTTGGAAGTTACCTCAAAGAAAGGAGTAATCATAAAAAGTTTCTCTTAAGAATTATTTGTACATTTTGTCTTCTTCTTATCAAAAGAGTTAATCTTGTATTGGAGATTATACCGGTTTGGGTAACAGATTGATATATTTCAATACCAGTTAATACCGTTTCAAATTTACTGTTATTTAAATAAAAATTATTTGTATATATTTTTAAAATAAATAAATATCAGTTGTATATTTATAATTTTAATTATTTGGTAAAAGTTAATTTGTTAAGCAATTAAAAGTATAAGGCCGAAGATGAGCAAAAAGTATAAGGCCAATAAACCATTTATAAGTTTATTATAAAAAAAATGAACAAAGATAAAAAGTATAAGACCAGAAAAGGAAATTAAGAAAGAAGGGGCAGTAGGTGAGGAATGAGATATTACGTGAGAGGGAGTCGGCAGATAAAACCCAATAACTCAAAAAAATTTCCATCTTTGAAGTACTTGAAGTACTTTTTGTCAGCTATTTACTCCATACGCGTTAACTTACTGACTAGCACAACTTCCTATTTCACACCATTTAAACTTCCAAGACCTTCTATTTCACACCAACTTCCTGCAACTCATATTTTCAGATTTTTCTCTCCAACATATATGAGAGTATTTCCCTTCCCTTCCATTAGCCAAAATATGTTTTCAGATTTGATCACTCTCCCTCTTTCTTAGATTAGGCATTCAACTCCGTTTCACTGCTTCAATGCCGGTGCCGTTGTTCACTGCCAGCCAGATTTGCTATCACCAGTGTGAGGCCAAGGTGAAGAGATCCCAAATCGGTATATAATTTCCGGCCGAAATCAACCTTTTTTTCTTTTCTTTTTTTCCCGGTCCGGTATCTAATTTCCGGCCGAAACCCGGTATATATCCCTGTACGGGCAAAACCGGTCCGGTAGACCGGTATTTAAACCGGTACGAAACACCACCGGTACGAAATATACCGGCCGCTACAGTACGGAATTGTCTTCCTGAACCGGGAGACCCGTAACTTATTTCAACTTTAATTTTATCTTCTTCTTCCTATAAATATATCAGTTTGTCAAACCAAAAAAGCTACCGGCTTTTCTAAGAATCCCAGCACTTCTTTCTTTTTTTGGGCAAAATACCGTCCGTACTAACTCCCACGGAAAATGATAATGAGGGGTAGATGCCGTCGAGTGAAGGAATGGTTTCACAATTATATTTTCTTCAACCCAAAAGCCTTCTTCATTTTAGGTAATGATTCCTGAAACTAAAGTTGGTTGGCTATTAGTTTTAATTTTCGCGGACAAATTAACAATACTTTGTTGGAGTTCAACATAGTTGATATTTATTTCTTTCTCTTGTTTTACTTGTTGAACTTCAAGTTTAGTTTTAAGCCATAGCTTCGCTGAATATGCAGTGGTGTCCACCTTGATAGATTATCTCACAGATAATTTGAAGAAGCAATATCTACCACTACCAGAAGCTGTAGCAATTATAAATCTCCAAGATGGCGTAACGACAGTATTAGCAGTTGTTCTTGCTTATGTAGCAGATTCCTATATGGGTCGTTTCAAAGTGGTTCTCTATACCACTTTAGCCTATATTTTGGTAAGTCATATATGATTGAGCTCACAGTCAGAGGTATATTAAACCTAGCCTCCATGAAGTTTGAAAAAAAATCAAGGAGTAACCTCTTATTTTCAAAAACCACTCCATCGCATAACTTGTATGATCCGTATTACAGTTCTTGAGGTGTCATTATAAATTCTGACAAAATATTCTTTTTTCTAAATTAAATATTCACATCTAATATTAATTTAGATCGATAATGGTTAGTTGGCAAGATAACAATGAAAAATAATTAAACAAATTAAATCAAGATTCAAAGTTTTATTTATGAAAATATGTTTTAAATTATTGATATATTTTCAAATTAGTCTAGAGAAAGATGGGTATAATTTACAATATTTTTCATGAATTTCGGATAAATTGAAAGTAGTATGAATTTTTCAAAAGTAAGTTGTATAAAATAAACATAAAAAAAAAGTTCCATGTAATGACTTTTAGTAAATGTGGGGCCCAAGTAATTTATGGGCCAGGCCCATCTACCCGTGGGGAATCCAGAGGTCCAAGCCGAGGAGGGCTATGGCTCAAGCCCGATAAGATAAAGTCCGAGAAATCCTTGGGATACATCCAAGGACAGTTCAGTCCTCGGCAGGACCTAAAGTCCCACCGAAGAGAGGGGCAAAAAGGGTATAAGACTAAGCTTGAAAGAGCATTTAAAATATCTAGAGAAAACTGTCCTTACTGCCATTCAATACGCTGCACCTGACAGAGCCGAATTCTTTGGCTTTTACAACCACCCCCAACGACTTTGGGTATGGACTGATGGGACAAGTATCAGTTTTGGAAAGTTTAAACACACACGTGGACGGAGGACAGTAAATACAGGCTGGTATAAAAGGAAAAGTAAGTGATCTATAGAAGGGGCTGGAAAAGATGGCGAAAAACCAGAGCCTCCCAGCCCACCTCCAGGAGAAAGACTCCAGGGGTGAAGAGAACTTAACCACGTATGAACACCATGAAAAACCCACCGCCTGGTGACCAAGGTCTTGCCTTTCAAACCCACGCTCTACAAATGACATTGTTTGGGCCTTTTCACGTGCGAATCCAACACTGTTAGGTTCGTTACGAACCGTGTCCTTACAATTGGCGTTGTCTGTGGGGAAGGCTTGTGTGTTGGCATAAGCGGTGGGTCGAGAGAGTTCCTTTATTATTTCTAACCGTTGGTTATAGAGTTCTAGTATAAAGTTCTGCTAGGGGCTACGTTTCTTGACTAGGGGCTTGGCTAAGGAGCTAACTCCCCTAAAGCCAAGGTCCCCCGTAAAGAGCAAACTAGGCGCTTGGTAGCGTTAATCGTATGGATAAACTCTAGGGGCTTAGCTAAGGAGCTAACTCCCCTAAAGCCAAGGTCCCCCGTAAAGAGCAAACTAGGCGCTTGGTAGCGTTAATCGTATGGATAAACTCTAGGGGCTTAGCTAAGGAGCTAACTCCCCTAAAGCCAAGGTCCCCCGTAAAGAGCAAACTAGGCGCTTGGTAGCGTTAATCGTATGGATAAACTCTAGGGGCTTGGCTGAGGAGCTAACTCCCCTAAAGCCAAGGTCCCACGCAAAGAGAAAACTAGGTTTTGGACAGAACCCAGGCATTGCATAGTCCTCGGACTCAAGCCTATGGGAAAACCAACTACCTGGATGAGGAAAACTAGGTTTTGGACAGAACCAAGGCATTGCATAGTCCTCGAACTCAAGCCTATGGGAAAACCAACTACCTGGATGAGGAAAACTAGGTTTTGGACAGAATCAAGGCATTGCATAGTCCTCGGACTCAAGCCTATGGGAAAACCAACTACCTGGATGAGGAAAACTAGGTTTTGGACAGAACCAAGGCATTGCATAGTCCTCGAACTCAAGCCTATGGGAAAACCAACTACCTGGATGAGGAAAACTAGGTTTTGGACAGAACCAAGACATTGCATAGTCCTCGGACTCAAGCCTATGAGAAAACCAACTACCTGGATGAGGAAAACTAGGTTTTGGACAGAACCAAGGCATTGCATAGTCCTCGGACTCAAGCCTATGGGAAAACCAACTACCTGGATGAGGAAAACTAGGTTTTGGACAGAACCAAGGCATTGCATAGTCCTCGGACTCAAGCCTATGGGAAAACCAACTACCTGGATGAGGAAAACTAGGTTTTGGACAGAACCAAGGCATTGCATAGTCCTCGGACTCAAGCCTATGGGAAAACCAACTACCTGGATGAGGAAAACTAGGTTTTGGACAGAACCAAGGCATTGCATAGTCCTCGGACTCAAGCCTATGGGAAAACCAACTACTTGGATGAGGAAAACTAGGTTTTGGACAGAACCAAGGCATTGCATAGTTCTCGGACTCAAACCTATGGGAAAACCAACTACCTGGATGAGGAAAACTAGGTTTTGGACAGAACCAAGGCATTGCATAGTCCTCGGACTCAAGCCTATGGGGAAACCAACTACTTGAATGAGAAAAAGATTGAGTTTCATAAGATACTGCAAAAGGTTAAAGCCAGTAGGAGTTAAGAAGATGGTGAAACGCCCCACCCCTCAGTAGCCTAAGAGGGTTGTTCATTTTGTGGGTGATATTTCCTCGGACGATTACTTCCTACACCGCATCGAGCAATTAGTTATCATCTCGGCTAGTTTTGGGGTAAGTATCCTTTTTCTCAGGTCGGCATTGTTGTGCCAAACAATCCTATTAAAGTTGTGGTGATATCTTTTTCTTAGCAAGTATTTTTTGGCCCTATGTGTCATTGATCTAAATGCTATATTATTACGCCGAACAGCACTTACCAATTCATAATAACGCCCTTTTTCTTTGATAAAAGATTAGGGCCCCAAGTAATGTATTCTAAGGTCGGCGGTATTGTGCCGGGCCGACTTGGTAAGCTCATCATAATGCTCTTTCTTTTCCTGCCTAATGGGAGTTTTAACCCTAAGTATTATTCGTTTGATTCAGTATTATTAAACCGGATTGTTTTTATAAACGCAGAGCAAGATTTTTTTATTTAACTGGGACTTTGGTCCTAGATGTCGGTCACGGTTTGAAAATAAAAAGAATTCGCAAGGGTGTATATCTTTGCATTGCGTTATTATTTCGAAAATATGGAGATAGAACATGTAAAGCAAAATGATAAATTTTTTTATTAATGTAAAGATGTATTACAACGTACAAAGAGGGACTTAAACAAGCTTATACAAAATATAGATTGCCAAAATCATAAAAAAATAAAAAAATTTTAAAAAAAAGCAATACATTGGGTAAACAGTCAGATCTCTTTTTAAACTTGTCTCCGAAGTCTTTCCTAACTCTGCCTCAGTAGCGCCCATATTGAGAGGAGGACCTTCCTCAGAAGAAGATGGAGGAGATGCATGAAGAAGATGGAGGAGATGAATGAAAAGAAGGAGGAGAAGAAGAGGAAAGAAATGGAAAGAAAGAAAAATGAGCAAAAGAGGGAGAAGGGGAAGCACCAGAATGGATCTGGTGCTGGGAAGACTAAGAAAGGGAGGCAAAAGGAGGCGCCAGTGAACGAAGAGAGGAAGAAGCAGGGGCACTTAGTCCCTGCCTCGGTCCTGACTCCTAACACACTGGGGCCATACTATGTATGCTCATAAGAGAGCGGTTGGTACTGATAATGGGTGTTCTCGACTCAGTCACGCCGAAAATTTGACGTGATGAGTCCCTGTTTCGGATTTTGGCTGAAAGGAAGGCGAGACAAGTCTTAAGTCTCCGCCATCCTTGCCCTGACCGAGCCATTTCGAGTTTTATTAGAACATGATGCTTTGAGGAGGGGTATGGTTCCTTCATCACTTGTTATGGTGGACGTATTCTGATTTGGTGTATAATTATTGGGTTAAGTAAACGCTAAGGGAGGCTAAGGGTTTCAGATCTCAGAAAGATAAAAGGGTCTCTGTACGAAAGTAAGAGCCTCCTACTTGCCTTCTTATAGGAAGGACAAAACGGAAGGCATTAAATTCATTCAAGTTTCCAAAAGAATCTGAAAACGAAGATGTGTTCGTTCCACTTCCCCACCTCATCAGGCGAACCGCCGAATGTAAATGAGTCTCGTAAAGGGAAGTCATTAAAAGCGCGTTTTGAATAATCAAACGGCGAGAACGCGTTAGGAATAAAATCAAAAAACGCCTCGTAGATCAGTACATTTCTTGGACAGATGTAAAACCGCTAGCATTAATGAAAGGTCGAATTAAGGGAGCCATAATGAAGGCTCGACATTACCAAAACCCCCCTTTCCAACCGAGAGGTTGGACAACCGGGTTTTGAGGGGCTATTGTGGGGCCCAAGTAATTTATGGGCCAGACCCATCTACCCGTGGGGAATCCAGAGGTCCAAGCCGAGGAGGGTTATGGCCCAAGCCCGATAAGATAAAGCCCGAGAAATCCTTGGGATACATCCAAGGACAGTTCGGTCCTCGGTAGGACCTAAAGTCCCACCGAAGAGAGGGGCAAAAAGGGTATAGGACTAAGCTTGAAAGAGCATCTAAAATATCTAGGGAAAGCTGTCCTTACTGCCATTCAATATGCTGCACCTGACAGAGCCGAATTCTTTGGCTTTTACAACTACCCCCAACGACTTTGGGTATGGACTGATGGGACAAGTATCAGTTTTGGAAAGTTTAAACACACACGTGGACGGAGGATAGTAAATACAGGCTGGTATAAAAGGAAAAGTAAGTGATCTATAGAAGGGGCTGGAAAAGATGGCGAAAAACCAGAACCTCCTAGCCCACCTCCAGGAGAAAGACTTCAAGGGTGAAGAGAACTTAACCACGTATGAACACCATGAAAAACCCACCGCCTGGTGACCAAGGCCTTGCCTTTCAAACCCACGCTCTACAAATGATATTGTTTGGGCCTTTTCACGTGCGAATCCAACACTGTTAGGTTCGTTACGAACCGTGTCCTTACAGTAAATAAATAAACCTCATGTACAAATTATCTTGAATTTTGTTAAAAATATAAAATAATTAAATCATAACAATTTTAAGTCATCTATATATATATATATATATATATATATATAAAACCGAAACTTTTGAAACTCCCACAATTTTCTACATCAGCACAATATTTAAATTTAAATTAAATTAAATTTTCCACTTTATCACTGTTTTCTTTATCCAATGCAAATTAGACTTCTAGCCAAATAAGGACACTCTTCCACCGCCTCTACTCTCTTCTATTTAAGAATTGCTTGCGTAGAAAACCTAAGCCCCAAAAACTTATTTTTGCCGCAACACAATTTTCTCCTTAAAACTTATTTTTCTTCAAGATTTTTTTTGAGGGCGGCTCATGCTTCACAATTTACATATTCCACTTATGTATTGGACTCCTCTCCTTTTTCGGTCAATGCATCAAGGTTAGGATTATTTGATTTGTTCAATAAAAATTATAGATTTGTTGCTTTTTCTTATAAGTTTGTCAATTGTTGTTTTGTTTATTTAATTGCTGGGCCTGAATCTTTTAATTAAATCTTCAAATTTTTTTAACCTTTTAAAAGTTTTAATATTTTGAATTTTAACATTTAAAAGGTAACTCATATTTCTCTAATATTTCTATGTTGTGTAGACATATTTTTTTTGTTTATTATATTTCTCCATTGTGTAGTCACATAATTTTTGTTTTGTTTTAATAAATTCTTGGCTCAAAATCTTCTAATTGTTTGGTTTACATATGAATTTTTAAGTTCATTTTTTGCAATAAATTTAATTGTCTGGCCAATTTCAATAGTAGAAAAGCTATAATCATGGATTCCCTTCTTTCTATTGTATTTCTCTATTGCATAATTATATATATATATATATATATAGTTTTATTTCAATACTTTTGAAGCTTTGAATCTTCTTTTTTTTTAAAAAAAATTTTTTTTTTTTGGCCTTTTGGAAGTTTTAATATCATAACTTTGGGGTTTTATTTTTTCTATTATCAGAAATTATCTAGAAGATTTCAATGAATATCCATGTATTATTCTTTTTGAGGGTAACCCATCTTTATCTTATATTTCTATTCCTAACTCTTTTTTTCCTATATTTTTTCTTTAATTGTCCGTGTTTATGTCTCTTTTGTTTTTCTTATTTTTACTTTCATAGCGTATGTACATGTTGTGTATGTTCTTTGATTCTTTCTTTAATGATTTTTGTGTGAGTATGTGTCATCGTATCTGGGTACTTAGGCAAAATCTATAAAAACTAAAGATGTTTTTTTTTTTTTTTTTTTTTTTGGTAATGAATCCTGTGTTTTTCATGACTTTAGTGAGTCATATTCTTAATGATCGAATTGGTTTTGTTTGACGTGGATTTTGTTCATATTGGTTTCAAAGTTTATTTCTTGGCTTATTTAATAGATTGTAATATATTTATTCATCAAACTGTTTAGTTGAGTTTGTTTTCGAAATTGTTTTCAATGTTGGACATTTTCTTGAAGCATGTTGATATCATATATTAAAATATTGTTAAGTTGATAATAATAATAATAATAATAATAATAATAATAATAATAATAATAATAATAATAATAATAATATAGTTTAATAAATGTCTGAAACGTATAGCTGTTAACAAATGTTTTAGCTATATGATTTTATTTTACAAATTCAATTTTGGTGTTGTAGTAAAATAAACAAAGATTAAATTATATTATACTCAATACATTTCCCGTGCATCGCACGGGTTAGCGACTAATATTGTAACTATTTGGGAATCTAGAACATTAGAGTTCAACTTCAAATAATATCATATTATGGAATTTATTATATAATAAATTTTAAATTTTATTACTTATACATTGATTTTTGTGAAAAATAATAAATTATAATATAAAGAATTTGAGCTATTGATCCTTTAAAAGGTAACATCTTTTTTTAAAAAAAAAAAAAAAAAAGGTTTTCCTACTATTATAAAACTTTTTCTTCTTTAATTTTATTTTTAATCTTATTTTTCTTTTCTATCTTTTTAACTTTAAAAGGCACTAATAAAATAGAAAACATTTTTTTTTCTATACTATTGAATTAAGTTTGACTTGTACAAAATATTTAAGGGAAATATAAAAAATAAAAAATGAAATTCAAAACCAAAAAATATTTAATAGAAGAGGATGAATGGAGATTTTTTTTAGATGGACCAGAGGGGCAATTGCCCCTCTCTCTCTCTCTCTGCACACCTTATAAGTTGGGGTAAATTTTCATTTTAGTCTACTAAGTTTAAAAATTGTCATTTTAGAGAATAAATAAAAATTTATACAAAATCCAACATAGAAAATTAAACTCACAATCAAGAATATACGGAGAATAATAATGTTCTTATGTTAGAAAGTTAATTAATATATGCCAAATTAAAATATGATATAAAAGATTGGGACCAAATATTTTTATATAAAACTTGTATTCAAAACTTGTATTCGAGTATTACAAAGATTTTATGTGGTTATAAAATCTGTTGGTTATAAACAAGAGAAAAACACAAAACATTTTATGTGGTTCAGTGATAAATCATGCCAAAGGACAATGGGAATAATCAATAGAAATTAATAAAAAGTATAGCTAGCACCTCAATTAATAAGATCTTCTATATAATCAAAAGTATAGCTAGCACCTTAATATATCAAATAGAAATTACGAAGTATCTATATAATCAATAAAAACCCTCAATTATAAGATCTTTTAAGCCTATCAAACTATTTAACTTTAAGCCCTCAAACTGAAACAATAGCTAGCACCTCTCTTTGTGTTTATATAAAACTTTTTAACTGTTCACACGGATGATATATTTATAATCAAATAGGATAAGATAAAAAGACCTTATTGTTCACACAAATTCCTACTAAGTAAAAGAAAAAAAAAATTGTTCACACAAATTCCTAAACAGAAATCATTTTGTATCACTTTTTTTTTTCCACAATTCACTGATAAATCAGGATTATGATAAAAATTGTGTTCATAGATTTTTTTTAGATTTTCTTAGCATACGTTGTGCAAATCACACTCAAAGTGGGCTTTGTCCACTCGTGGGCTAGACCCACATGGTGAAACTGAGAAGAATAATGCTATAAGCAAAAACATTTTTACAAACAATGTGGTTTTAGTATTCTTCAAATAATTATTGGTAAGAAAAAATATGATGTTAATAGTAGGTACATATTAGAATTAGTATGAATTTACTATATCAATAGTTTGTAAAAATATTTGTTGCTGTGGCATTACTCAAATAAAAATGGAGCCACCTTTCAAAATACAATATTGGTGATCACGTTTCACAAATATCCACACATTGCAGGGATTGATGCTCTTATGGCTCTCAGCTAAGAACCATGGTCCAATTGGAGAGATTGACGTGTTATATGCTGCAGCGATGATTCTAGTAGTGGGCATGGCTGGTCAAGAACCAACTCTAAGAGCCTTTCTTACTGATCAGTTGAGTGATGAGATAGAAAATCCAACCGAAGATCTTCTAAAAAAGCAGAAAGAAAAAGATGATCGTACAGATATTTTGTGGCGGATTGCCAGGTTTTCTGGAGCCACTATTGTTCTCGTTTCCCTTCCAAATGCTACATGGGAAATGGCCTTCGGAGTTTCTGCCTTGGTGATGGGAGCAACTCTTTTGCTATTCTTGTTTGGCAAAGGTCTCTCCTGTTACAAACCCCACAAACCAGACGGGAGCTCCTCTGGAATTATTCTTCGAGTTTTAAAGGCAGCTAGACACAATCGGAATCGCAACTACCCTCAGACAGAAAAAGGGTTTTATTGGAAAACCCTTCCACAACCAGGACTGATCGATAAGAGCAACAATGGTCAAACATATTTGAAGCCTAAAGTTCTATTAAGGTAAAGTATCTCTCACACACACTTTATCTTTTGGAAGAATTATACCCTGTTTCAGGTGTATTTTTCCCTATCTTTCATAAAAAAGATTTATATATATGTTGCATATACGTGCAATGACATCAACCATATTTGTTCACGTAGTTGTAGTAATGAGCATGATTGGTGCACTTAAACAACCTAATAATGAATATTAAAAAAAAGAATATATATATTATTATTTTATTTTATTATTGGTGATACTTCAATTATAAACATGATGTAATAAAATTTGTGACATTTATAACGTCACTCTATTCTATATTGAATACAGAAGGTTAGACAAAGCTGCAGTAATTGATGAACGAACGCCCCCAGTCAGTCCAGAAGAACAAAAAGAACAAGAACTTCGTGGGCATCTTTGCACAGCTGAACAAGTGAGGGAAGTAAAGCGCCTTTTTACTTTGATACCTATTTGGACAAGCTTTCTCGGCTGTAGTTTGGTTGCAGCTACCGGAGACACTTTCTTTTATGAACAAGCAAGCAACATGGATGTTCACAAGGTTCCTTTAAAAGTTTATTTGCCCTTAGGTCCATTATATGCTACACAATATCATTCATGTTTTCGTCCGAGATAGCAAGACAACAACGTGTTACACGGATCAGAATTGGTGTCGGGATGATTTGTTGTGCATTATGTTGCTTTGTAGCTTGGCAGGTAGAGGTCCACCGACTAATGAAAATTGATCCTATTCACTTAGATAAGCCTATCTCTATGAGTGTCCTCTGGTTATTACCACAATTTATTTTGTTAGGACTAATGGAAGGACTTGCCACTGATGGGCTTCAGGAATTCTTCTATAACCATGTCGCTATATCAATGAGGAGTTGCGGTCCATCGTTCAGTGAGTGTGTATTAGGCTTTGGAAATTTCATCAGCATGCCTTTTGTTTTACTGTGTAGAAAAGCTGGTTCAAGGATTCCATAAACACAAGTCATCTCGACAAGTATTATCTGACTTTAGCAATACTGAGTTTCGTGTGCCTTGTCATGTATGCGTATGCTTCATATTCATTGAAGCCTTTCCACATGGGAAATGCATCGGAGGAACCCCTTTTGCAATCCCACGCATCGACTGAAGCTGAAGAGGGACTCCCGCCTGATGAGGAATTAAAGGAGATCTTGGTACATGGCACTGATGGCTTAGCTGAATCCCAGCTAACTTGGAACGTCTCTTTCCCACGGAGAAGAAATGTGGCTAACGCTGCAGCAGCCACTGCCACTGAATCCCAACCAACTAAGAGCTTCTCTTTCCCCTCACGGAGCATCTCTTTGCGCTTAAAGGATAAAAAGGTTGGGGAATCAGCCGCAAATGTAGACTCCCCTGAACATATGGAGGAACCCCTTTTGCAATCCCACGCATCGACTGAAGCTGAAGAGGGACTCCCGCCTGATGATAAGCCAGAGAGCCACCGTGACTAAATTTGGATGGATGGTGCTGAATATGATAAATTCAGGTATCAATTCCATGCACCCATAGCTGTCTAGCTAATTATACTGCTACTTTTGTAAATATAATTAAAAACTTGCATGTTTAATTATCCTATTTACATGAGTATATGAATTGCTGCTTTTGTAAATGGAATTTTGAAGGAGGCTGGCCAGTCTGTGTAAGTGCAGCACCCTCTTTTGTATTTTGGTACATTAATTGGGTATCAATATGGTTTTTCTATTCATAAATTGAATTTCTGTTGGCACCATTCAAATTGGATTTACAAGTATTAGCATGTTTCAGTTAATCGAATTGCAAAAGTGGAGGAGAAACCTCCTTTACCATGGACGGCGATAAATGCATCAGTTGGACTCCTAGTTATTACTTTGCTTGTTGGACATATCTTTTATGCAGCCATAAATCGAATTGCAAAAGTGGAGGAGGCTTGTCGTATAATGACAAAGCTCAAAGTTCGTGCTGAAGCTGCAGATGTGGCAAAAACTCAGTGCACTTTAGTTCCGGTCTTCTTTTTGTGTAGATCCTTTGGCATTAGCAATAAAAGATTTAGGTGACTCATAACTGCAGGATGATTCTCTATATTTCTCATAGTAATGGGTTTTACATTCACAGCTTTAGATCATAACATCATGAGTTTCACATTTCTCATTTTTTTTCCCATCTCCTTGTAAATTTATTTCTGATGTAAATTTTCTTCAAATTATCCTGTAACTGAGTTTTTCTCTTCTTGCAGTTTCTTGCAACTGTTTCCCATGAGATCAGGACTCCAATGAATGGTGTTTTAGGTATAATAAGTCTGTCAATTACAAAGTATATTGTGTGAATCCTGTCAAGATTAATTAACAAGATACTATTTCCAATCATGTTACAGGTATGCTGCAAATGCTGATGGACACTGATCTTAATCCAAACCAACTGGATTATGCTCAAACTGCTCATGCTAGTGGAAAAGATCTCATAGCACTGATAAATGAGGTTCTTGATCAGGCTAAAATAGAATCAGGCAGGCTTTTTAATAATTAAATTTTATATTTAGGGGGAAAAAAAGCATATTACATTAAACTTTCCCGACACATAGATTGTTAAACAAAAATGGGCCATCAAGACAAAATAGTAAAAAAAAAAAAAAAACAAAAAAGGTTTCTAGTTGGTTCTGAAAATTTCTAGACTCTAGTAGAAGATGATGGAGGTGGCGGTGGTGGTGCCCCAACTGACTAGTTTTAGAGGCACGCACTTAGTTGAAGTTGAAATTAGAGACCACAAATACATACATACATAGTGAAGAGAAATATTATACTACCAATTAGAGAGAGAAATGGCGAAATCGGAGGGAGAGCTTCAGTGCGTGGGAAAACTTGAAGCAATACTAACCTTAAATTGAGATTTTTTTTAATAATAATAATCTTAAATAAGAGGAATCTTTGCAAGGACTAGCAAGAAGCAATACTAACCTTAATTGAATTTCCAACAAGATTTGTAATTATCTGCCTGAACCGTCCAGGGTCACCAATGACTACTTCCGGTACTTGATTGGAAACATAAACAGCCAACTTCTCTCACCCAAAGGAACACCCACATTCAAGTTTGTATAAGAACTGATATCAGCAACAACAGCAAAAGAATAAAGTAAAGGAGTAGAAAGAAAATAACTTAGTTTTACCTCAATCCCTTTTTTGTTAGATTTGCCTGAGAGAAGTGATAAAACATTATCAAGAACAGCGCGCAGATCAAAAGGTACAGCTTCAAGCTCAAGCCTGCCTGATTCTATTTTAGCCTGATCAAGAACCTCATTTATCAGTGCTATGAGATCTTTTCCACTAGCATGAGCAGTTTGAGCATAATCCAGTTGGTTTGGATTAAGATCAGTGTCCATCAGCATTTGCAGCATACCTGTAACATGATTGGAAATAGTATCTTGTTAATTAATCTCGACAGGATTCACACAATATACTTTGTAATTGACAGACTTATTATACCTAGACTTATTATACCTAAAACACCATTCATTGGAGTCCTGATCTCATGGGAAACAGTTGCAAGAAACTGCAAGAAGAGAAAAACTCAGTTACAGGATAATTTGAAGAAAATTTACATCAGAAATAAATTTAAAAGGAGATGGGAAAAAAAATGAGAAATGTGAAACTCATGATGTTATGATCTAAAGCTGTGAATGTAAAACCCATTACTATGAGAAATATAGAGAATCATCCTGCAGTTATGAGTCACCTAAATCTTTTATTGCTAATGCCAAAGGATCTACACAAAAAGAAGACCGGAACTAAAGTGCACCTGAGTTTTTGCCACATCTGCAGCTTCAGCACGAACTTTGAGCTTTGTCATTATACGACAAGCCTCCTCCACTTTTGCAATTCGATTTATGGCTGCATAAAAGATATGTCCAACAAGCAAAGTAATAACTAGGAGTCCAACTGATGCATCTATCGCCGTCCATGGTAAAGGAGGTTTCTGCTTAAACCAATGTTACTATAGTAACATTGTATTTTTACACATATTTGCATGACTTGATGTGGGTAATTCTTGGGTCGGTTGGCTAAAATGTTTTTCTATTTTACAGACGTTGACACTTGTAAACTTATGGACCTAAAAAGCAAATCATGTAAAACACCTAGCAAAGAGAAGAAAGTAAAAAAAATATGATTGAAGCAAAATACAGGAAGTTTTACCATCTTTGATATATGACCACAATGTTGTGCTTTATTCTCCTTTCATAGGAGATTTGTATTTTGGGAATAAGTTTCTTTCCTACCAAGATTTGAACTTAATGTATGGAATTAAAAAGCAAATTAAGTAAAACATCTAAAAAAAGAGATATTAGTAAGAAATCAAGAAATAAGCAAAAGACAGGAAGTTTTGCTATCTTTGACACATGACTACAATGTGGTGCTCTATTCTCCTTTTATAGGGGATTTTTTATAGTAAGTTTCTTTTCTACCAAGATTGGAAATTAATGTATTGATTTAAAAAGTAAATCAAGTAAGACATCTAAAAAACGAGATATTAGTAAGAGAGAAATGTTTTGCTGCATACTAGTTTGAAAGAAGCAAAAGACAAGTTTTGCGATCTTTGATACATGACCACAATGTAGTGCTCTGTGCTCCTTCTATGGGGATTTTACAAATCATTGTTTGACATTTAAAATTATTACAAAAAAATAATTAAGAAATTTATTTAATATTTTTTATTGTGGAACTGATCTTATATATTTTCACGTCAATTTCTATTGTTTTGTAGAAAATTGATACTTGTTTTATTTGTTTTTGTTTTTTTTAGTGATGCTATATGTTAAAAAAAAATGTTAAAAGTCTCTCATAAATTAAACATCATTGAGACTTGAATGGTAGAGTTTCTTGCAAGAACAAAACACATAATATCCACCGCCTAAATACTCTAATGAAATTAATCAGAACGGGAGGAGAGATGTATGCTTGTATGTTGATCTCAAAAAACCACATGTTAATAAAAATTCTTATGCACAAATGAGAAATTTCCTCCTATATTTAGACAACCAAAAAGTATGCTACAAAAAATTATCAACACTAAATCTCAAAAGCATAACAGCGTAGCCCTTTTTATAGCATTCATGTTAGTTCCTGCAAAATTTTATGTCTATTTTAACATAAGAATTAAGGACCTCATTTGTTTTCTATTTTATATATTCACTTTTCTAATCATCTCACATCAATTTTATCTATTTTACACAACATTTTATTAAAATATCAAATTTTCTTGATGTTTTTAATTGTTTCACTTTCTTGATATAGAACAACCACTATTTACTCTATTTTTTCTTTCTCGGGATACATAATGAAAGAATACATAACAAAATGCAAAATGAATATTGCCATATAAATTTAAACCGTGACTATAGTAGCAATGTATTTTTGCACAAATTTGCATGACCTGATGTGGATAATTTTTTGGGTTGGTTGTCTAAAATGTGATAGTTTCCTATTTTACGGACATTGACACTGATGGACTTAAAAAGCAAATCAAGTAAAACACCTATAAAAGAGAAAATAGTAAAAAAAAAGGAAAGAATCAAAATTCAGGAAATTTTGACATCTTTAACATATGACCACAATGTGGTGCTTTATTCTCATGTTATTGGAGATTTTTTTTTTTTTGGAATAAGTTTCTTTCCTACCAAGATTTGAACTTAACATATGAAATTAAAAAGAAAATTAAGTAAAACATCTAAAAAAGAGATATTTGTAAGAAATATTAGTAAGATAGGAAGTTTTGCTATCTTTGACACATAGCCACAATGTGGTGCTCTATTCTCCTTTATATGGGATTTTTTTAGTAAGTTTCTTTTCTACCAAAGTTGAAAATTAATGTATTGAATTAAAAAGCAAATCATGTAAAACATCTAAAAAAGATATATTAGTAAGAGGGAAATGTTTTGTTACATACTTGTATGAAAGAAGCAAAGGACAAGAAGTTTTGCAATCTTTGATACATGCATGACCACAATGTAGTGCCCTATTCTCCCTTTATAGGGGATTAAAAAAAAAAAAAAAAAAAAAAAAAAAAAAAAAAAAAAAGAAGAAGAAGACTTGAAGCAACTTTAAATGTTCTAAAGTAGGCCGATTTGGGAAATGTTCCTGAAGTAGTCAAAATTGAGTTTCAAAAAGAGGCTATATATCTAAATAACTTGCTAAAGTGACTTTTTAGTTATATAATTCTTGAAAAGTTATTATTTAGCAACAAAAGACCCTTGAAATTAAATTGAACTATATTCATGACTTGGAGAAATTTGCAGCCCAAAGATCTTCACAAAAAGAAAAGAACATACAATATAATATTGTATGGGTTTCTGATGATGAATGACATTTCAAAATGGTGGTTATGAGAAGAGAACGTAGAAGAGCTAAGTTGGTTAGCGAAATTTACCACAATTATGAACAAATGATAGAAGTGAAAGCTAATTTTTGTAGTTTTATTCTTTCATCGATCCAATTAGAAATATAAATGAATAAAATACAAAAATCTCTCAAATGTCTATTTTGAATAATAATCAATCAATCAATCAATATATTACTAAAAGTTGAAGCGTAGCATTTAATGTTGCTACGCTCTCATTAAGCCACGTCAGCAGCCATGTCATTATCAATTTTTTTCCAATTTTTTTATACAATTTTTTAACATTTAAAGTGAATTAAAAACTCTATTATATTACAATCAAAATATCATATTTAATTTATCTTATTTTTAATTATTCTTATTTATTATTAAATTTTCAATTCCATTTTAACTTTTCATATCCCCACTACTCTCTACCTTAACTTTCTTCAACCTTTCTCATTCCATTTCAACTTTTCATATCTCCACTACTCTCAATATTAATATTATTCTATCTTTTTATCTTCCTTTATTTTTTACTCTTCTTATTCTTATCCTCATGCTATAAAATTGTCATTCTCCCTCTTATTCCATGCATAATTTCTATTTTTCCACACACAAAAGCCCCCTCTCTCTCTCTCTCTCTCTCTATATATATATATATATATATATATATATTTTTTTTTTTCCTTCAATTTTTGGTATATATATATTTTTTAATTTTAGTGTAACAGGTTGACCATCAAAACATACTGATGCAGTATTGAAAGCTCCACCAAATGCATTGCAGAAATCAGTTTTAGACTACTAGAAGTCAGTTAGTTTGCTAAAATTGAAATTGATAGGTAATCGAGCTTGATACAATTTAGTTTTATATTTTATGTTGTTATCTTTTTTATTCTCATTGGTTGTTAAATGTTATACTATTGCATTATAAAGATAGTATATAAAAATATAATATTATTTTATTACCTAGCATAACTAAAATAATATGGTGTTTATTGCTATACATTTCATTTTTATTATTTTATTCTCATCTTATTTTATTCAACATTTAAATTTAGCAACATCCTCCATATCATAATTATTTATATTTTGTCTCATTTTAAAAAAAAATTAAATGTATAATATTTTATTCAATAAATAAAAATTGTTCTTATAAAGTCTTCCCATGAAATGTTACAATGCATCAATGGAAAAATGAAATACAAAACAAATATCAATTTAGAAACACTCAATTTAAAAGAAAACAAAAGAATAAACAATTTTCTTATAAAGTATTCCCATAAAACGTTACAATGCATTAATAGAAAAGGAGAATACAATACACATGCTATTTTAGAAACACTAAATTTATAATAATAATAATAATAATAATAATAATAATAATAATATCAAACCAAACATATCATAAAATAATAAACTAATAGTTATGGATGTACTAACTTCATGGCAGCAAAATGGAGTAAAATAAAAATAAAAATAAACGTTACAATATGCATATTTAGTACATTAGAATTATCATCAAATTTGGGAAAACAATAGGATGTTAACAAAGAGGGAGAGAAAGAGATTAGTAAAAGAAATCAAACGTCAATTAAATAAATTAATTAGTAACCGTTAATTGGAAAACAAAGAGACCAACGGCTAAAGGAGTAAAAAATTAATTAAAGATGACCCTAAGAATATTATTATAAACTTTACAATGCAAATAAATAAATCGTTAAATTCACTTAATTAAATCATATAATCAACAATTAAATAAAATCATACAAAATTTAAACTTGAAACTAATCAAACTTTAATCTAGAAAATCATATTTATTATCAAAACTAAAAGGAAAATGTTCTTCAATAATAATAGAAATATATAAGAAATAAAGATGAAAATTTTCAAAATCTTTTTTTTTTGACATTTCATTTAACATTATTTAAAAATAATAAAATATTAAAAAAAAGTCCTTAAATGCTTATATTCTTCACACACCATGACTTTTAAAATCTAATGAAAGGTTCGAAGAATTTAACTCTCATTTAATGTCTCTATTATGAAAATTAACAGCCAGTAAAATATGATAATAGTAAGAAACGTTATAAATGAGAACGTGAAAAAACTAATTAGCCACAATTATTATGGAATAAAAGTCTTTTTTTTATGCATCTAAGAAAATGAAATGTATAGGGTTTACTTATTAAGGTATATGTAAAGATTCACGTTAAAAAAATATGTAAAGGTTTTTTGAAAAAAAAAAAAAGTAGATGTAAGGTTTTTATTAACTTAAAAGACAATGAAAAACTAATTTTTAATTACTACAACCGTTACTACTCTATAAATCACACACAACACTACATTCAATATCCTAAATAACATAGTTAGACCCTTTTGAATATACACCACCATATTCAACTTATAAATTACAACCCAAATCAATCATACAATTACACAATCAAAGCATGAACATGTAACATGTATTACCTTCTGAATTATTGTTTGGAATTTTCACAATTATTGAAAGAGAATCTCCAAATTTAATTTTTAGAAAACATCAAGACAAGGTGAATTTTATTCTTTTTAACTTCCATAGAAAAAAAAGATTACACACATTATTTCAACCCTTATGGAAAAGAAGGTTAACATGTAGCATGCAAAACGTGTTTAATTGACTTAGAGATGTAAAAATTAGTCAACCAACTATGGTAGAATTAAGGTTTAAAATTTTAAATAAAACAATTCTACAATAATAAAAAATTATTTTGTGATAAATATGATTATGAAATGCATTACTTTTCATTAAATTAGTTCAAATTACAAAATAATAATAATAATAATAATAATAATAATGAGATCATCATAAAAAATAATCACGCGCAACACGCGGGTCTGAGACTAGTTTTATATAATAGAGAAATATAAAATATCATGTTGGTCCACATTATTCTAATGTAGAAGTTGTTGTGGCCATTATTGTAATGTAGTACATATTGCCAAGTGAATCAATTAGGAGGACAAATCGGGGCAGTCCAGTCACAAACACACTGACTAGGAATTCCAGGTGGTGGGAAAACAGTACAGTCTCCTATTCCTTTGTGTCGTTTTGTGCAATCGATGCCGCAACGGAGCCTAGTTGTGCAAGGCCAAGCAGTACGACACTCTGCTGCTTCGACCATGGGTATAACTTTCTCACCTGAACAAACACAACAGCCATTAACCACTATATTTCTAATAAAGAAATTTATCATTAAAATCACGTTGTTAATTTCTCTATTAGGTTTGAATTTTTGTACAAGTCTATGACAAAGTTGAATCTAAATCAAAGGTAAGTATAGTTCTTGTGAGTTCAATACTTCAAATAGAGAAATTATTTTGAGGAGGGAGTACGCATTTATGGTACTTTGGAAGTATCCAATAATTATCCTTAATCGACTAGTTATATTCAAATAATTACAAACTAATGTTAGAGCATCCACATCAGTCCTTCTAAATTTTATGTCTATTTTACACGAATAAACCTACTCTTTCTATTTTACGCTATCACTTTTATAAAACACCCACATCAATTTATTTATTTTACTAGATATTTCAATAAAATATTTATTCTTCTCTATTTTTTTATTATTTCTCTCCACTCTGTTACCTATATACCGCGCGCTCTCTCTCTCTTTTCAGAACAGATCACCACTCTCTCTCTCTCTCTCTCTCTTTCTTTTCCACCTTCTCTCGTTCTTTCTCAAAAACCAAGCTCCGGCGATCCACGAACCAAGCTTCACGACCGGCCAATCCATGAACCAAGCTCCACAACCCGTTCCTTTCTTCACCGGCCGATCCACGAACTAAGCTCCGGCGACCCAGATCCTTTCTTCACCGGCTGATCCACGCTCCACAAGCACCGATCTATCTTTCCGATCCACAAGCATCGATCTATCTTTCCGGCGACCCAGATCCTTTCTTCACCGGCCGATCCACGCTCCACAAGCACCGATCTATCTTTCCGATCCACAAGCACCGATCTATCTCTCTGATCCACAAGCACCAATCAGTTAGTAACTTCGATCAGGCTCCGATCAGGCAAGACCCATACCCATGAGCTCCGATCAAGCGAGACCCACGAGCTCCGGTCATTCCAGTCAAGCACCGAACGTTCCGATAAGCATCAATCTCTCTTTGTTGTTTGTCCGTTTGGGTTTGTTTGTGTATTTCTGTGTTTTTTTTTTTTTTTTTTGAGCAAGTGTATCTTTGTGTTGATTTGTCTGTGTGGATGTGTTTGGGTTAATTTTCAGTTGATTTTAGGAAATTTTTTTTGTTGATTTTGGTTTAATTTTCAGTTGATTTTGGTTAATACTCTGTGCTAGGGTGGTTATTCTGGCGAGCTGGTTGTTGTAATGGTTGAGAGAAGTAGTTTGATGGAGAGAGAAAATAAAATAAAAAAATCATTTACACGTGAACAATAACTGTGTATATTTACACGGTTACTATTGATTTGCACAGCCGGGTGTATATTTTGCACGATTTTACACTCACTAATGTGGGTGTTTTTTTGGCCAAAATGTGTAAAAAGGCCTGCTTTATGTATTTTGCAAGAGTATCCATAGACTGATGTGGATGCTCTTACAAGTAAAAACCAAAGAGGTTTTTTTTATTTTTCATTTTTTTATTTTTATTTTTTATTTTTTAACATTCTCCTGCATGAGTTTTGCGCTATCATACCAAAACAAGAATTAATATTCACAACGAAAAAAAAATTTAACCTAATTAAGGTACAAATATTCATATTGTAACTACATAATTAGGACCTTAGCTACTAAAAACCTTTTTTTTTTCTTTTTTTTTTTGACTTACAACAAGAGAGAGAAGAGGCATTTGAATCAAAATTCTCATTGGTGGAGAAGAGATAATGACACTAAAGTCACAAAAGCTCCACCAACAACGTAGCACTCTTATGGAATTTCAGAGCAAATCAAGTAAAACACTTATAAAAGAGAAATTAGTAAGAAAATATTAGGGGTGGCAAAGTAAGCCCAAACCCATTTGCCCACCCAAACTCACCCACTCTAATTGAACCCAAACCCACCCAATTATTAGTTGGGTTAAATGGGCATTAATCCAATTAGACCCAATGATTATTGGGTTTTAACGAAAAATCCATTGAACCCCATTTAACCCAAAAACAATATACCCAAATTTAACCTAACTCCACTCATATATTAAAAAAAAAAAAAAAACCAACCCTCAGACAAAATTAGACTCTAATTTTCTTATTTATGTTTCCCTAACTTTCTCGGCAACCAAACACATTCCAATTTCGTTAATATCTTAAACAAAAGCAAAAGAGAGCTCACCAAAGTCCATTTCTAGCAGTTCGAAGCATTGAAGGAAGCATTTTCCAAACCTTGAGAGAAATTCAAGACGGAATCGAAGCTGGAATCAATTGGATGATTGACGGGAAGAACCTGATTGGGGTGAATCTCGTTGATGATGGCGACACCAGCCAATGCATTGGCATAAGCCGAAATCGAAAGCTCTCGCTCCAGCAACCGCTCGTGGCTCCGCTGCGAGATCCGAACCTTGAAGCTCTCGACGATCTGCCATTGATGGTGAAGCAGAGGAAAATTCGAAGAACATGGACTCGGTGGACTCGATGAACATGGACTCGTCGTGGCATCCCTAAATGTTCTCCGGTGAGTCAACAAGGTACTTGACCCGACACGCGATGCCATAGATTCGGGTTCGAGCTAGGTTAGTGTGGATGATGAGCTTGGGGGTTTCGTTGGAGGAGGAGAAAGCTTTTATTTTATTTTATTTTATTTTTGTGTGTGTTGGTTTTCGGTTTGTAAATAACTGGAATCCAATTTTCAAAATTCATTTCCTTATTTTTCTAAATTTTCTCGGCAACCAAACGGTGGGCATTCCTCCATTTTCCTGTCTCTGTGCTGTTACTGTGTTTAGGGCATTTTGGTAATTTTGATAATTGGGTGAGTTGGGGTTTACCCATTATAATTGGGTTGGGTTGGGTTTGTGTTAGAAAAAATTAGTTAAATGAGTTTTAATGGGTAAATGGGTATTATATACCCAACTCAATTATGCCCACCCCAAACCCACCCATTTGACACCCCTAGAAAATATTAATATAATTACCACAGTTGATCACAAGGACAAGAAAGAAGAAGAAGACAGTAGGTTTTGCCATGTCGATATATGATCAAGCACAATGTGGTGCCCTATTCTCCTTTTATAGGGGACTTGTTTTATTTTGGGGAGAAGGTTTTCTTTTCCACCAAGTTTAGAATGTAATTTATGCTACAAAAATTTAATTATAAAGCAATTAAGTTATTGTATTTTGGGTTCATATGGAAAAAAAGAGTAATTGTATTTGTCGGTCACTAATCACTAATGACGATGTAAACTACGTACGAATATTTAGTTACATGGTTGTAAGCTACGAATATTTACATACATATAACCTACCTACCAATACGCAATACACAATACGCAAACAATTTGAATTTACCCAAATCAATCATTAAATACTTGGTGACTGAGTTGAAAAGGAAATATCATTGTAAATATACGTACCATAGATACATATACGCCGGTATATATAAACGCATTTTTACCAAATGGGGGGAAAAAATCTTCTTTATAGTATGAAACTCAAATAATGATAATCACATTGTTTTATATATTTTAAATATAAAACACATTATAAATGTTTTCTTGTATATGGCTTTATAAAAATACTAAAATATAAATCAACTTTATTTAAATTTCATAGACACAATTGATGATGCACAGGATCGTCAGTAACAGTGAGCGGATGGAATCCTTCGTGGTGCGAGAGAATATGCTCAACGATGATCACCGGTGTGGTGCCTGCCACAACGTCTCCGATGCCAAAGTCAGAATGATAAAAATAATAATCAATCAAGATGTATCTCTGTGTGTGTATATTTCGTACCTTTTTACTGACTGTGTGGGAGCTTTATATTTGCAACCTTGGGGGCTAGCCGTTGGGGTGATAAATGCTTTCTCAAGTAACGCCCCTGGTCCAATAATGAGACTTTTAAGAGGTTCCCAACGGTCTGCTGGGCTGATTTCGTAACCGCTCAAGTCATTGATTGACTGCATTGAGTGACTCTCTGTCTTCGTCAGTGACGATGGTTTTCCTCGTTGTTCCTGATGACTTCGTCAAGGATGCTTCCTCCGTCACTAAATGTTATCTTCGTCTAGGGATGCAGCATCGTCATTCCCATCAATTGCCCCCCAGGTTCTGGGGTCGTCAGTGACGTGTCATGACGATCACAGAAGATGAAAAGCTTCTCTTGTGACTCTTGGGGTTCTGTTCCGCATTTAATGCTTAGT
Organism: Quercus lobata; assembly: GCF_001633185.2. Taxonomy (NCBI): domain Eukaryota; kingdom Viridiplantae; phylum Streptophyta; class Magnoliopsida; order Fagales; family Fagaceae; genus Quercus; species Quercus lobata. Next base: position 5,409,553 of record NC_044914.1, read on the forward strand.
GGCTGCGCTACAGGCAATCATGGCCACGTGGCGCGTGACGATCCGTGGAGTTAATGGTGTGACCCTTGGGTTTCCCGCTGGTTTTCTAATAGCTTTTTGGTCTAAGTTTAAAACTTCTCTTTTTCAATTTTTTCTTTCACCTTTCAAAGAGCGAAGACAGAAAGTTTTTCAGTGATATTCCGAGCATTCTTTTGAGACTGTCTTTCTTCTCCGACTGGCCTTGCGCCGTGCTTCTGCCGTTCCGCCATTGGAGGTGTGTGTCTCTTTCTTTTCACTTCCTTCCTCTTTTTGTTTTTGCATAATCTCTGATTCTATATTTCCTTTTATTCTTCTTTTGTTGTTGATTTCTGCTTTTCTTCTTTTTGGGGATTTAGTTTGAGTTGTATTTTTCTGCCCCTTAGATTTCTGCATTTCCATGGTTGATAGTTTGGAGGTTAGGATAGCTTGTCCGTCGGTCTCCTTCCTTTTCGCGCGTCTGGGGGGGTCTTTGGGCACCTATCCGTTTCTGGAAAATTTTGTGTTTGAGGGTAATTGTCTGAGCGTGGTTTTGGGCGACTTGTTGCCCTTGCTTCGTCAATCTCTAAATTGGTTCGAGGGTTTAGCTAGGAGAGGGTCAATGTCTGAGGTTAGATCTAGCGATCTCGAGACTGGGTTGTCTTCTAGTGACGACCCGGTTGAAGGAGATACAGCCGTCTCTGGCCAACGGGTGGTTAGGGCTTTTCATGCCCTTAAGGAGATTTGTGGCCTTGACGCTGAGACCATGAATAGATTCAAGGATCGGTTTCAGTTCCCCTCTAGGGTTCGTGTCCGTCTACCCAGGGAAGAAGATAGGGCCTGCCACTTTTCCCCAGGTGAAGTGTGTTTTTATGAGTCATCTTTCACCTGCGGGCTTAGATTCCCCGTCCATCCGTTCCTGATGGAACTTCTAGATCATTTCGGTATTGCCCCCGGGCAGCTCATGCCTAATTCGTGGAGGATCGTGATCAACTGTATGCAAATATGGTTGGCCTCCAATGGGGATATGATCCGGCTGGCTGAGCTCACCTACTTGTACCGCTTGAAAGAATCCAAAGAGTGGGGGTATTATGAGTTAGTCCCCTGGGAGAGAAAGACTAGGATCGTCAAGGGCTTGCCCTCGTCCTTCAGGTATTGGAAATCGCGCTTTTTCTTTGTGTCTGGGGACGACTTCGAGACTCAATCCAGCAGTGATTGGGGTGATATCCCAAGGTTGCTCCGTCGGTGGGGAACCCCGACCTTAGGTGCGTCAGTATTTCTCCCCGTTGTTTCAATTTTGCCAATTTTGAGGCTTTGGCCTTTGCTAACTTTTTTGTTTCTTTGTTTGGTGTAGCTAAGAGACGGCCTGGATTGAAGAGCAGATACAAGGAACGCATAGAGACTGCGATCGGGTACGCGGAGACGATTGAGAGCTGGGACGAGCTGGTCGACCCCCGGTCTCTTGCATTTTACAATCTCGGTCCTGACCCTTCTCCTTTTGTTCTTCGTCAGCTTGGTATTGAAGGAAAAAAGAGTAAGTTCTGACTTCGTCAATGTTTGATTCTCCTTGCGTACTTAGGCATTTTTGATAAATGTTTTCTTCTTGCAGAGATGACGACCAAGTTTAACAAGGACATGTACGCGAAGATGAGGTCGAAGAAGGACGAGCCCTTGTCCAATCTAGGGAAGAAGATCGTGCGTGTGACCGGGCAGGGCTCTACTCCTACTCCCCTGAGCACCCTTCCTCTCGTAGCCCTTGAGACGACGAGAACTTCCTCTCCAACTGCATCAATAGAGGAGATCGTCACTCCCGGCTCAAAAAGGCAGCGTGTAGCTGGTAAAGGGAAGGAGAAGAAGAAAGCTGATGTTTCCTCGTCAACAATATGGGATGATGAGAGGTTAGCTTTGGACAAGGCTCATGAGGTCATCACTCCAGCGGACCTAAAGGCTCTCTCAGACATGTCTTTAAATGACGTTGCCTCCCGCCATGTTCATAAGCTCGTCCAGGTACGGAGTTCGTCAATTTTTTTTTTTTTTTTTTACTGACGACTTACAACCTCTTTTCAGGTGTTGGGAGAGAGCCTCCACATTACTGCTGAGTATATCACTCAAGAGGCCAAGGTGGCGTCTCTGACGACCCGAATGGAGGCCCTGGAGAAAGAGAACTCCGACCTGAAGAAGAACCTGATTACCTCCATGGACGAGGCGACCTCTTTGAAGCAGAAGGTCAAAGTGTTAGATGACGACCTCAGGGTTGAACGCCAGTTGACCCAAGAAAAGGATGAGCAGCTTCTTTCAGCCAGGGAGAAGCTTGCAACTGTTGCCGCCAGGTCGGTGGAGGCTTTCCAGACCACTGACGAGTACAATACTGTACTCTTCAGTTGGTATTTCAAAGGCTTTGAGCTGCTCAGGAGGTACCTCGTCAAGCACCCTTCTGGGGTCAACATGGAGAGTTTGGATTTGGAGGAGGTAGATAAGGAGATGGCTTTGGACGAGGCTGCTCAGTCCTCTGCCCCAGATGGTGATGCTCCAGGTCCTGCCACCGATGCCCCTGCCACCGTGGACGCTTCTGCTGATGCCTGACCCTGTTACTTAGAGAAAAATTTTTGTTGTATTTGGTAGATGCCCTTCTTGTTTTGGGGCCCTTTTTTTTTTAAGTCTAATTTCAGAACAGTTAATTTTATTTTGAAAACAATGATAGTAGCCCAGTGGTTATGGGCTGGAATGAAGTTTACTTACTTTTCTTCTAGATGCTTTGGCTGATTTACATCTGTTTATAATTTTGTGCTTTGTTGCATCCTATTTTGATTTGACGCATTGCACTCTTTTCTCCGTCCACTGACCCCTGCCACTTGTGACTTTAAGGGGGTGCCGTCTGGCGGCTTAGGTCCGTCCAGGCGAGCTCTTGTTACTTAGTCCTTTAGCTGTTCGATTATGGTCGTTAGTAACTTACATCCGTCAAGGCGGAATCTTGTTACTTAGTCTTTTAACCATAATTATATGGTCGTCAGTAACTTACATCCGTCAAGGCGGAATCTAGTTACTTCAATTTTTTATTGGCCTTATGGTTGACCAATGCTGCCTGCGCAAAAACATCAGAAGAAAAATACTTTTATTAACTTTAATACCGAATGCATTCGTGTATTACATTTACTCATGGTATTTCTTTAAGTGTTCAATGTTCCATGGACGAGGGAGCTTTTGTCCGTCCATAGTTTCCAGGTGGTAACTTCCTTGCCTCGAATAATGGATGACGCGATAAGGCCCTTCCCATGTAGGGCCCAGCTTCCCTTGAATGGGGTCTTTAGTCGCTATAGTGACTTTGCGAAGGACGAGGTCCCCTATGTCCAGACGCCTGAGTTTAACCCTCTTGTTGTAGTACTCGGCCATCTTTTTTTGATACTTCGTCATTCTACCGGACGCATTATCTCTTACTTCATCCAGGCAATCCAAGTTCAACCGCAGTCCCTCGTCATTGGGTCCATCTCTGAAAGTTCCTCGTCTGATGCTTGTTACTCCAACTTCTACTGGGATTACTGCCTCTGTGCCATAGGTAAGCCTGAAGGGTGTCTCTCCTGTTGGGGTTCTGGCTGTAGTCCTGTACGCCCACAGGACACTAGGTAGTTCTTCTGGCCAGGCACCTTTTGCTTCGTCCAGCTTGGTTTTGATTATCTTGAGCAGCGTCCTGTTCGTTACTTCCGTTTGCCTGAGGATGTCCAGGGGATGAGAACTGATTCTTGATCCCGAGGTCCGAGCAGAAGTCTCTGAAACCTTGGCTGTCGAACTGCCTCCCATTATCAGATATGATCGTCAAGGGAATCCCGAACCTACAGATTATGTTTTTCCACACGAAGCTCCGGATCCGAGCCTCAGTGATGGTTGCTAGGGCCTCTGCTTCAACCCATTTTGTGAAATAATCAATAGCAACCAGAAGGAATTTTACCTGACCTTTACCTTGGGGCAGAGGACCGACGATATCGATTCCCCATTGTGCGAACGGCCATGGGGAGGCTATGGTCGTCATTTTCTCCGCTGGGAGCCGCTGCACGTTCCCATACCGCTAGCATCTGTCGCACCTTCTGACGATATCAGCAGCATCTCCCTGCATGGTTGGCCAAAAATACCCCACTCTTATCACCTTGTGGACTAGGGATCTGGAGCCAGCATGGTTGCCACAGATTCCTCCATGTACCTCTTCTAGGATGTATTTGGCCTCGTCATCGTCAACGCACTTTAGATAAGGCATAGAGAAGCCTCTCTTGTACAAGACGTCATTCAGGATCGTAAACCTGGCTGCTCTCTTCTTCACCTTTCTAGCTTCGTCAGTATTCTGAGGTAGGTGCCCATCCTGGAGGAAGGATATTATGGGCGTCATCCAGGTGCCTGTGCTCTGGATGGAGAACGCCGCCACCTCTTCAATACTCGGGTGTTTCTGGATCTCTATTGTCATGTCTGTGCTCGTCTTTCCTTCTTCTGACGACGCTAGTTTCGATACTTCATCGGCCCCAACATTCTGGCTTCTTGGTATCAGGACGAACTCCACTATGTCGAACTCTTGGGTTAGTTGCCTTGTCAGTTTAAGGTATTTCTGCATCCTCTCTTCCTTTGCCTCGTATTCTCCACTGATCTGTCCGATTATCAGCTTTGAATCACTCTGGATTAGCAAATTTTTGGCCCCAAGAGCTTTCCCAAGCCTCAAGCTCGTCAATATTCCTTCATACTCGGCTTCGTTATTGGTGGCTGGGAACTTCAGGTGAACCCCATACTTTATCACTTCTCCGTCGGGGGTGGTTATGACTACCCCTACTCCCCCTCTCTTTTGGGCTGACGAACCATCTGTCTGTATTGTCCATTTATCGACTTCGTCAGTAGTTTCATCTTCGTCTGGCAGAGTGAATTCGGCGATGAAGTCAGCCAGAGCTTGTGCCTTGATAGCTGCTCTTGGATGGTACTCGATGTCAAATTGGCTGAGTTCGACTGCCCATTGGACCATTCTCCCTGCGGCTTCTGGTTTGTTCATTGATTTCTTAATTGGTTGATCCGTCATCACGAGGATAGGATTTGACTGGAAATACGGCCTGAGCTTGCGCGAGGCTACTATAAGTGCAAACACAATCTTTTCGATCCTTGGGTACCTGAATTCAGCTCCTTGAAAGGCTTGGCTGACGTAGTACACCGGGAGTTGCTTCTTACATTCTTCTCTGATCAAGGCTGCGCTTACTGCCGAGGCTGATACTGCCAAGTATAAGTATAAGTTCTCCCCTCCTTTGGACGGGCTTAGGAGAGGTGAACTGCTCAGGTATTGCTTCAGCTCCTGGAATGCTGCTTCGCATTCGTCGGTTCAAGCAAAAGCCTGCTTGAGGGTTTTGAAGAAGGGCAGGCATTTGTCTGTGGCCCTAGAGACGAACCTGTTCAGGGCTGCTATCCTTCCTGTAAGTTTTTGCACGTCCTTGACGGTCTTGGGTGAAGCCATGTAGATGATAGCTCGTACCTTCTCTGGATTTGCTTCTATTCCTCTCTGGGATACCATGAATCCCAAGAACTTACCCGAGGCTACCCCAAAAACACACTTGCTTGGATTCAACTTCATCTGGTGCTTTCTCAGGGTTGCAAAAGTCTCCTCCAGGTCGTCCAGGTGAGCGAGCTCCTCCTTGCTCTTGACGAGCATATCGTCCACGTATACTTCCATGTTCCTGCCAATCTGTTGGCTGAACATTTTGTTCACCAATCTTTGGTACGTAGCTCCAGCATTTTTCAACCCAAAAGGCATCACCTTATAACAGTAGAGTCCTTGGCTTGTGATGAAGGCAGTCTTCTCCTGATCTTCTTCAGCCATCTTTATCTGGTTGTACCCTGAAAAGGCGTCCATGAATGTCAGCAGCTTGTGTTCGGCGGTGGAGTCCACGAGCTGGTCTATCCTTGGTAGAGGGAAGCTGTCCTTTGGGCATGCTTTGTTCAGGTCGGTGAAGTCTACACACATTCTCCACTTTTCGTTCGCTTTCTTCACCAGGACGACGTTGGCGAGCCATTCTGGATAATATACTTCCCGTATGAATCCAGCCGTCAAGAGTTTGGTTACTTCCTCTGCAACTGCCTGATCTCGTTCTGGAGCGAAGGTTCTTCGTCGTTGCTGAATGGGCTTCCTGCTGGGGTCCACATTCAGCCTATGCTGGATGACTTCTGGAGATATGCCTGGCATGTCCTCGTGACTCCATGCAAAGACATCTAGGTTCCCCTTAAGGAATTTTATGAGCTTCGTCCTCATCTCGGGGCTTAACATCGTCCCTATCCTGGTCGTCTTGTCCGTATTTCCTTCCAGCAACTCTACTGTTTCCAGGGTCTCCATCGCGTCCTCCTCTTTTTCTTCAATCGTCCACGTGTGGTTTTCCTTTTTTACCAGTACGGCTTGATAGCACTCCCTTGCCAGGACTTGGTCACCCTTCACTTCACCCACGCCGTTGTCTGTTGGGAATTTCACCTTCAAACAGTAGGTTGACGTTGCCGCCTTCCACTTGTTTAGGGTGGGCCTCCCAATGATGACATTGTAGGACGAAGGGCAATCTACCACCAGGAAGTCTACTTGTTTGGTCAACTGCAATGGGTAGGTCCCTGCCGTCACCGTCAGAGTCACTATTCCCCTGGGGTAGACCCTGTCTCCACTGAAGCTGACGAGCGGAGAGTTAAAAGGACGGAGCCTTTTTGGATCCAATCTCAGCTGCTGGAAGGCGGGGAGATAGATGATATCCGCTGAGCTCCCGTTGTCAATAAGGATCCTTCTGGTATTGAACCCTTCTATATTCAGTACTATGACCAGGGGATCGTTGTGAGGCTGCTTTACCCCCCTGGCGTCTTCTTCATTAAAGGACATGTCTTGGTACGTTCGTCGGTGCTTGGACGGAGGCATGGTGTGGACGCTGTTCACCTGTCTATGGCATGCTTTTTTGAGTGATCTAAATGACCCTCCTGAGGATGGTCCTCCCGCGATCGTATTTATCTCCCCGATCACTTTGCGTGGAGGCTGGGACAGATGGTCATCATCCCGAGTAAAGGATTCATGTTGGGTCCTGTTGTCGTCTCTGACCTTGCCATATTCTCCTTTCTTTACATATTTCTGTAACTTTCCTTTTCGTATTAATTCCTCTATTTGTTCCTTCAGGTCTCTGCATTCTTCTGTGTTGTGACCGTGGTCTCTATGGAACCGGCAATATTTGTTCTTGTCACGTACGTTGGGGGACGAATGTAATGGCCTGGGCCATTTGAGATAATGCTCGTCCTTGATCTGCGTGAAAATCTTGTCAACAGGCATAACCAAAGGAGTGAATTTTACCTGACGAGGATTTTTGTCGTCTCTCCGTCTATTCCCATCGTTGTTCCGACGTTCTGGTCTGTCTCTCTTTTGCCCTCTGCGGTCATCTTCTCCTTTGGACTTGTCCCCTAGTCTCTCAGCACCTTTTATGGCAGCTAGAGCATCCTCCGCATTCATGTACTTTTGTGCCTTCAAGAGCATCTCAGCCATTGTCTTCGGGGGGTTTTTTGCAAGAGAGGCCACAAGGTCTCTGGATCTCAACCCTGCTTTGAAGGTCGTCAGCTGCACCTTGTCATCAGCTTCGTCCACTTCCAGAGTTTCCCAGGTGAATCGCTTGACATATGACCTCAGAGTCTCCTTCTCTCCCTGTCTTATGGTGAGTAAATAATCTACTGGCCTCCTTGGGCGTTGTCCCCCTATGAAGTGGCGCAAAAAAGCACTACTCAGCTGACTGAAGTTATCTATGGACGAGTTTGGTAACTTAGTAAACCACTCTCTTGCGGCTCCTTTGAGAGTCGTAGGGAAGGAACGACACAATATCTCGTCGGGTGGCTGCTGGAGACCCAAAGTCGTCTTAAAGGTATTAAGATGATCCTGAGGGTTCTTGAGTCCGTCGAATGGCTCTAATTGAGGCAGGCGAAACTTGGACGGCACGGGGCAATCGAGTACTGCTGCAGTGAAGGGCGAATCTGTAGCCTTTACCATTTTGTCTACACTCCGGTCCGTCTTTTCCTTGATAGCGCTCCTTAATTCGTCCATCTCTTTCCTCATTTCCCGAAGAAGATCTGAGTTCTGTTCGTCCGGAGTAGTTGGTCTCCGGGGGATTTCCCTCTGCTGGCTATCCCCCTCTCCCTCTCCCTCCGTGTTACCCTTGGACCGGATTTCTTCTTGTTGAGCTTGTTGAACCTGCTGGAGCCGCAGCTTCATTTCCTGGTTCTGTCTGGTGAGTTCCTCAATGGTGGCTGCAAGGGCTTGAACTTGCTGGGCCAAGGTTGCTGAGTCTGGGTTGGATTCCATCTGGATATGGAGAATTGATGGAAGCTACGTTTTCGAATGTGAATCCGAAAAGATGTTCCCACAGACGGCGCCAAACTGATGATGCACAGGATCGTCAGTAACAGTGAGCGGATGGAATCCTTTGTGGTGCGAGAGAATATGCTCAACGATGATCACCGGTGTGGTGCCTGCCACAACGTCTCCGATGCCAAAGTCAGAATGATAAAAATAATAATCAATCAAGATGTATCTCTGTGTGTGTATATTTCGTACCTTTTTACTGACTGTGTGGGAGCTTTATATTTGCAACCTTGGGGGCTAGCCGTTGGGGTGATAAATGCTTTCTCAAGTAACGCCCCTGGTCCAATAATGAGACTTTTAAGAGGTTCCCAACGGTCTGCTGGGCTGATTTCGTAACCGCTCAAGTCATTGATTGACTGCATTGAGTGACTCTCTGTCTTCGTCAGTGACGATGGTTGTCCTCGTTGTTCCTGATGACTTCGTCAAGGATGCTTCCTCCGTCACTAAATGTTATCTTCGTCTAGGGATGCAGCATCGTCATTCCCATCAACAATAATTTATTTTGTTACATACTCACATTTTACACTTGTGAATTTGTTTTGAATTTTCTGCATTATTTTGAGCAACTTTTTGAGCATTTCAAACACTCTTACACATACTTCCATACACTTTTTCAACCACACGTATATTAAAAACACTCAAATAACATTACTCAAACTTCACTACCAAACACCCCTAAGTATCTCGAATCACTTTTCCAGCTTAAGAACTTTCCATTTTGGGGCAAGCATTTTAATGCATTCTCGAGCTTTGAATTGAGCAAACGAGGTGTCTTTGGAAAGCTTGAAACACAATTTTTTTTGTTGAGCTTTGATCACGAGAACATGCCCACATGCATATGTTCTAATGTTTTATTTTCATTATTTCGGGCACATTCTTTATAATTTTCTTGTACGTGACCTCTTGAAACGAAGCTTGTCACACAAGCTTTCCAACGATCCTGATGAGCGATTTTGATGTTGTTTTACCAAATGTGGCTAAAATTTAGTCAAACTTTCCAACACTCAAAGCGAAATCAATTTGCAAGTTGTGAAATTATATGTATTTTTGTGATATGAAATAAATACGTGTAGGGCAAATGTTCAAATTTTGCCAATCTTTATCGAATTGAGGCAATTGACCATGTTTGGTGCTTATAGAATTTTTGGTTCAAATTAAGTTTTTTTTTTCTTCCTCGAAATCAAGAATTTGAGAGGAGGAGGGGGGGAGGGAATGGTGTAGCATCGTTGCCATTAAACGTGACAAAGTTTCAATCAACTGTGATTAGTCATATTGTATGACCGAAGTGTAAGAAAATGAAGGGAAAAAACTTACAAAGCCTTCAATCATATTTTACCTAGACACAATCATTTGTGATCTTGACTTACCATTTGATGTGACAAGCAAGGTTACAAATAGACATGGCAAAACGGGCGGATCGGGTTGAGTTAAACGGATTGCGGGTAAAAAACAGGTTATTTTTAGTGGGTTAAAAAGGGGTTCGGTTTTCGGGCCGGGTTGGTTGACTTGTATTTTTCACATGAATTTTTTTTTTTAATATATATAAAGAAAACAACATGTATTTGTCATTTGGAAAGTCATACAACAAATTACTTGACGTAAAATGCATTATTTTGAATTCACCACTTATATTAAGAATAAACTCAGTTAAACTTATTAAATAATTTTAAAATTATACAAATCCTAACATTGTTATTTAAGTCAAAATAATACAAAGATAAGTAAAACAAATATACAAGTTTTTCCTATAAAAAAAAATATAAAAAAGTTTTATTTCTACACAATATCAACATCCCGAAATATAAAACAAAATTACAAATGACTTATTGGATAACTCATTTGACAAAGAATAAAAATATATAAGAAATTTACGATTTTGAAAATTAATTTATTATCTATTATCAATTGTGGTTGACACTATTTCATTTTGAGATATACATTAAAGTTTGATTATTTACTTATTTATACATGGTCTCTTTTATGAATATCATATCATTGTTAAGCAACACATAGTCTAGGAAATATTATAATTTATTTTGAAAAACCGTTTATTTTGGATATAAATTGTTAAAAAATAGGTCTAAGCATTCATAATTTATGCTAATTTGATACTTTGGCTTCACTATTTTCACACTTGTGAATGTTTCTCATACATGTTTACAATTTTAGATCTATGTTTTTAACTCTATTGTAATTAGATTATCTTGGCATGTACTTTGCTATTTGATATCTAAAACTCTTTACTCATTACAAAATGCTCAACCATTCATCTTTCAATTAATTTGTATGCAATTATGTAAATGTCTTAATTGTTTCCTTAAAACTCACAACAAACAATTAAACCAATATTGTCTTAATTTTATTATTTTTTAACCAAACAACTTTTTTTTTTTTTTTAAATGGTTCAAGTTAGGGTTAGGTCGCAGGTTGGGTAGGTTTGACCCGCAAAAAACACGGGTCGGGTCATGGGTCAACCCATTTTTGTTTCGGGTAAAAAAAAATTGGGTTCGGGTTAGGTATTTTTCGGGTCAAATAGAAGGGCTTAAATTTGTTTTTGATGGACTAAAAGTTAGCTTTAAATGTTGCTTGAAGTAGTTTTAAATGGAAGCCGCACATGTCACAAAATTAAAAATGTAAAATCTAACTGAACTAACACTTTATAAGAAATAGAGTAAATTTATTATTTATAATTTAATTTTTTATTAAGTCCTCATTTTAAAATAATACAAATCATTGTTTGTCATATGATATTTGTGGGGCCCGGTCCAGAAATAATGGGCCAAAAATCCAAATTCAGGCCCGTCCGAGGAGCTTCCAGTCCAAAGAAAAACCACGTATGAAACATCACTCAACCCCAATAAACGCCAAGGGAGCCTGTCCGAGGAGTAATTCCTCCTCGGACATCATGAAACCCAGAAGAGAAGCTCTCCCCGCCACTTCAGTTCATCCTCCCAACATATAAAATGAATAAAATCCGAAATATCTCATGGGGAGCTGCCACTACATTAATTGCGCCCCAACCACCCCCTTGGCCGCATTAATGAGGAAATGACCCCTGAACAGTACCGCCTTGGCCTCTGCAACTCACAAAGGGAGAGATGGTGGCGTCTGATGGGACAGGTACTCAAGTAGATACTTGGATGATCAACAAATGTAAGGTTGAGATGAGAGGAGAGGAACTATATAATGTAGTGGAGTCCCTCAAAGAAAGGGACGAGAAAATATTGTATGAGAAACTAAAGAAATAGAAATATACGGGAGAGATCAATTCTGATGCTTGAGCTTTCTGCAACAATGTTGTCCATGTATCAAACCGCATAGGCTCACTGAAGCTAAGTTCTTCGACCCATCCTTTACAAATATTTATTGTGGGTTGTGCTTTGGACCAGGGCCTGATCAATAGAACTTGGGCCATGAAAAATCGTGCAACCACAATTGGCGCCGTCTGTGGGAAGAACTAAAGCATCAGCTAGTGCAACGGTCGAGCATGGCAGAACTGGCTTCGCACCAGGAGGATCCTCACCAGGCTAATTCCCAACGGACACAACCCGCCGAGTCCCAGAGGCAAAATAACCCCGTCAACCCAGGCCCCAGGGGAAACCATGAGGGAAGTATGCATACTACTCGGACCAGCCAGAGTCACACTCAGATAGGAAGTCACGTGTCTCAGAGGAGAAATAGTCACCAGGCCATGCAGCGAGAGATAGATGACCTAAAAAGGGAGTTACGGCGCGCGCGGCGAAGACAATCTCCCTCTGACTCAGGCGAATCTTCTAATGCTGAGGATGTGAGTTACAGACAGAGATCAAGGACCCCCCCAAGTGAAACCTTTACCTACGAAAAGGAACCACGCCATGTGCGGAAGTATGAGAGCACATCTAGCAAGGGGTCGGGAAACGATGCCATGAAGAAGGCGTTGGATTAGGTTTCAAGGTCCCCCTTCACGAATAGAATTGAAGGGGCTAAGCTGCCTCGACGGTTCAACCAACCAGCCTTCGCCATCTATAGCGGTCGATCAGACCCAGTAGAGCATGTGAGCTAATTTAACCAAAAGATGGCGATCTACTCACAAAACGAAGCCCTCATGTGTAAAATCTTCCCGTCCAGCTTGGGATCAATGGCGATAAGGTGGTTCAACGGCCTGAAGACAAATTCCGTAAGCTCTTACAAGCAGCTCACTCGGGATTTTTGCTCCCGCTTTATCACCAACACCAGAGTCCCCAGGCCCCTCGGTTCGCTATTGTCCTTGTCCATGCACGAGGGAGAGACTCTGAAAGCATACTCCGATAGATACTGGGAAGTATATAATGACCTGGATGATAACCATGATGCTGTCGCTATCAACACATTCAAAAGCGGCCTTCCCACCGACCATGGCTTAAGGAAATCCCTCACTGGTAAACCGGTCGCCAACGTTGATCAGCTGAGGGATAGGATAGACAAGTACAAAAGAGTGGAGGAAGATCAGCTGCAAGGGAAGGGAAAGGAGAAGGTTATCCACCCCAAAGCAAATGATTTCAGGTCGGAACGGCACAACCCTGGTCAGCCGAGAAGAGATTTTTCGCGACAGGCCGGGCAGAGTAACCCGCAAACAGTGAATGCCATATTCAGAGAGCCCGTACAACAGGTACTGGAGAAAGTAAGAGATGAGCCCTATTTCAGGTGGCCGGGGAAGATGGCTGGAGACTCTTCCAAACGTAACCAGAACCTGTACTGCCACTATCATCAAGATCATGGGCACACTACTGAGGACTGCAGGAATCTGTGGAATCATCTAGATCAATTGGTCCGAGAAGGAAAGTTACGTCACCTACTGCACCCGTCGAGTGGCCACACCAGCCAGGTAACACAAGAGCCTCGAAAGGACGCGACCTTAAGACCACCCACCGGGACGATAAATGTCATCCTCGCCGCACCAGGAAGAACGGGACCACCCATCCCCAGGGTGTTAGCTGTTGATCGGCTCCCCTCCGGGAGCAGGCAAAGAGAACACAAAAGGACAAAAAAGGGAAGCTCTTTGATACTGGGGTTCTCGGATGAGGATAAGAGAGGAACTATTCAACCTCACGATGATGCCTTGGTGGTCACTCTGAGGATTGGGGGCTTTGACGTGAAAAGGGTATTGGTGGATTCGGGAAGTGCAGTAGAGATAATGTACCCAGATCTATACAAGGGGCTGAACCTGAAGCTAGAAGATTTGGCAGTTTATAACTCCCCCCTTCTCAGCTTCGAGGGAAGAATGGTTACGCCGAAAGGACAAATCCGACTACCCGTACAGACTGGGGCGGAGGTGGTGGAGGTGAATTTTATCGTCGTCGACGCTTACTCACCCTACACCGCGATAGTCGCCAGGCCATGGATTCATTCCCTGGAAGCCGTAACCTCCACACTTTATCAGAAAGTGAAATACCCATCCAAAGGACAAGTAGAAGAGATCCGAGGAGATCAGGCCGTGTCCAGGCAATGTATGGTGGCCACCGTCTTACACCGGCCCCCTGCCGAGACCTCGGCCCCTGATAGTTTATAGCAATCAGCTGCCTCGGCAGAGCAAGACGACGGATTGGCCGAGGAGATAAGGTGTGAAAGTTTAGATAAAATCGCTGTCAACGACGACCCGGAGAAGTTCTTCCTGGTCGGCTCTGAATTGCCCTCTCAAGAAAAGGAGGAACTGGTCAGATTTCTTAGAGAAAATGTCGACGTGTTCGCATGGGACGCCTACGACGCCCCAAGCGTCGATCCTAGCCTTATTTGTCACCACCTGAACGTCAACCCCTCTTCCACTCCGAAGAAACAGCCATCCCGACGCCCTTCAAAGGAACATGCTAGTGCCGTAAAAGATGAAGTGGCAAAGTTAAAAAGAGCGGGGGCTATCAAAGAGGTCTTTTACCCAGAGTGGTTGGCAAACACTGTTGTGGTAAAGAAGAAGACAGGGAAATGGAGGGTCTGCGTAGACTTTACGGACCTGAACAAGGCATGCCCGAAGGACCCATTCCCCTTACCCCGAATTGATCGATTGGTGGATGCAACCGTGGGGCACCCTCGAATGAGCTTCCTGGACGCTTTCCAAGGCTATCATCAGATACCCCTTGCGCTAGAAGACCAAGAGAAAACGGCTTTCATGACGCCCATCGGAAATTATCATTATAAGGTGATGCCGTTTGGGCTAAAGAACGCAGGCTCAACCTACCAAAGGATGATGACCCGGATGTTTGAGCCACAACTGGGCAAGATCATTGAGATTTACATAGACGATATGGTTGTCAAGAGTAGAAGGGTGTCCGAGCACGTGAAGGACCTCGGAACAATCTTCACTATATTAAGGGAGCACCGGCTGCGGCTAAATGCCTCCAAATGTTCGTTCGGGGTCGGGTCTGGGAAATTCCTAGGGTATATGGTCACCTACAGGGGAATAGAAGTAAGTCCCGATCAAATCAAAGCCATTAACAGCCTAAAGGCTCCTCGGAATCCGAAGGAAGTACAGAAGCTCACTGGTATGATCGCGGCGTTGAACCGGTTCATATCGAGATCGGCGGATCGATGTCGGCCTTTCTACCTCCTGATAAACAAGTGGAAAGAGTTCGCATGGTCGGAGGACTGCGTTCAGGCTTTCCAACAACTCAAAGACTACCTGTCCCGACCACCCATCATGTCCAGCCCTGAGGCAGATGAGGTGCTGTTTGCCTACATCGCCGTAGCTCCCCACGCTGTAAGCCTGGTACTGATACGGGATGATAATGGGGTACAGCGACCGGTGTACTATGTGAGCAAATCACTACATGAGGCCGAGGTGCGATACCTGCCTTTAGAAAAGGCAATTCTGGCAATAGTGCACGCAACCCGAAAACTTCCTCATTACTTTCAGGCGCACACAGTCATCGTTCTGACTCAGCTTCCCCTCCGAGCAGTGCTTCGAGGCGCTGACTATACAAGAAGGATCGCCTTGGAGTGCGCTCTTGGGAGCCTTTGATATAAAATATATGCCCAGATCCTCCATCAAAGGGCAGGTCCTCGCAGACTTGGTAGCTGAGTTTGCTGAGCCCTCCATAGAAACAATAACCGAGGAGGGGGACATGGATGGAAAGTTGGTTGGTGCGATTTCAACAGGGAGGAACACGCATTGGAAGGTCTACGTAGATGGCGCAGCCAACCAGAGAGGGTCAGGAGTTGGGATAGTTTTAATATCCCCGGACGATGCTACCATTGAAAAATCATTAAGGCTAGGATTCTCGGCTACGAACAATGAAGCCGAATACGAAGCCTTACTTCAAGGGATGACGATGGTTCAAAGGTTGGGCGGAAGGATAATAGAAGCGTTCTCGGACTCTAGACTGGTAGTCGGACAGGTGATGGGTGAACTGGAAGCCCGAGATATTAGGATGCAGGAATATCTGGGACAAGTCAAGCGGCTGCAGACGAATTTTGAGTCCTTCAATCTGACACACATTTCCAGGAGTGTCAACACCCATGCAGACTCGCTGGCCACTCTCGCCACGTCCTCGGCATATAATCTGCCGCGAGTAATCCTGGTTGAAGATCTGGCCCAAGCAAGTCCCATCAGCAGAGGCCCTGCCAGAGTCCATCAGATCAGAAAGAGTCACAGCTGGATGGATCCCATAAAGAACTTCCTTCAAAACGACGTCTTGCCGGAAGAAAAATTGGAAGCCGAGAAGATACGAAGGAATGCTCCTCGGTTTTGGCTGTCAGAGGACCACAAACTATATCGGTGCTCTTACTCTGGACCGTACCTACTCTGCGTGCCTCCAGAGGAATCCGAATCTCTACTTGAGGAGTTACACGAGGGGATTTGTGGGAGTCATACCGGAGGAAGATCGCTGGCACACATGGCACTTACCCAAGGGTATTGGTGGCCGAACATGCAGAGAGAGGCCCAAGAATACGCTAAGAAGTGCGATCAGTGCCAAAGATTCGCCCCGAATATCCACCATCCCGGAGGAGTTCTCAACCCCCTCTCGAGTCCATGGCCGTTCGCACAATGGGGCCTTGATCTAGTTGGACCCTTCCCCAAGGCCGCGGGGAACAAGCGATATATAATAGTCGGAACGGATTACTTCACTAAATGGGTGGAGGCTGAACCACTGGCCAACATTAGGGACGTGGACGCCCAAAAATTCATCTGGAAGAATATTCACCCGCTTCGGGACTCCGCGTACACTCGTTTCTGACAATGGTCTGTAGTTCGACAGTAAAAACTTTAGGGAGTATTGCCGCGAGTTTGGAATCATCAACCGATATTCCACCCCCGCCTACCCTCAGGGGAACGGGCAGGTCGAAGCCGTGAACAAGGTCATAGTGAACGAACTGAAGAAGAGACTGGACGAGGCAAAGGGGAGATGGGTAGAAGAACTCCCCCACGTCTTATGGACTTATCGGACGACGCCGCGACGATCGACCGGTGAAACCCCCTTCTCGATGACTTACGGGGCTGAGGCCGCGCTCCCGATCGAGAACAACTTTCCCACACTAAGGTCTAGATCGTTTACCCCAAACGATAACGACGAGTTATTGGAACGTAGTTTGGACCTAGTTGAAGAACGAAGGGAAAAAGCGATGATTCACATGGCCTACTATCACCAGAAGCTGAGACAAGGGTATGATGCTAACGTCAAACCACGGCCCCTGGGTCCAGGTGACCTCGTGATGAGGAAGATTCTTGGCAGCGCAAAGAACCCCTCTTGGGGCAAATTAGGGCCCAATTGGGAGGGACCATACCGTGTCACATCCGTGGCCGGAATAGGCGCCTACTACTTAGAAGATTTAGATGAAAAAGCTGTACCCCGACCATGGAATGTAAACAACCTCAGAAGATATTATTATTAATGAGAATGGCTTAGCATGCGTTTTCTTTCATGATTATCCACTGCTTGCTGGGGCTACTGACAACTATTCGTAGTTTTAAACAGAACCCAAGTCCTGCATGGCTCCTCGGACCACAGACTTGGGGGAAATTATTACTCATATAAGTTTTAAACAGAACCTAGTTCTGCATGGCTCTATGGACCACAGACTAAGGGGAAATTAATACTTAAGGCAACTATTCGTAGTTTTAAACAGAACCCAAGTCCTACATGGCTCCTCGGACCACAGACTTGGGGGAAATTATTACTCATATAAGTTTTAAACAGAACCTAGTTCTGCATGGCTCTACGGACCACAGACTAAGGGGAAATTAATACTTAAGGCAACTATTCGTAGTTTTAAACAGAACCCAAGTCCTGCATGGCTCCTCGGACCACAGACTTGGGGGAAATTATTACTCATATAAGTTTTAAACAGAACCTAGTTCTGCATGGCTCTACGGACCACAGACTAAGGGGAAATTAATACTTAAGGCAACTATTCGTAGTTTTAAACAGAACCCAAGTCCTGCATGGCTCCTCGGACCACAGACTTGGGGGAAATTATTACTCATATAAGTTTTAAACAGAACCTAGTTCTGCATGGCTCTACGGACCACAGACTAAGGGGAAATTAATACTTAAGGCAACTATTCGTAGTTTTAAACAGAACCCAAGTCCTGCATGGCTCCTCGGACCACAGACTTGGGGGAAATTATTACTCATATAAGTTTTAAACAGAACCTAGTTCTGCATGGCTCTACGGACCACAGACTAAGGGGAAATTAATACTTAAGACAACTATTCGTAGTTTTAAACAGAACCCAAGTCCTGCATGGCTCCTCGGACCACAGACTTGGGGGAAATTATTACTCATATAAGTTTTAAACAGAACCTAGTTCTGCATGGCTCTACCGACCACAGACTAAGGGGAAATTAATACTTAAGGCAACTATTCGTAGTTTTAAACAGAACCCAAGTCCTGCATGGCTCCTCGGACCACAGACTTGGGGGAAATTATTACTCATATAAGTTTTAAACAGAACCTAGTTCTGCATGGCTCTACGGACCACAGACTAAGGGGAAATTAATACTTAAGACAACTATTCATAGTTTTAAACAGAACCCAAGTCCTGCATGGCTCCTCGGACCACAGACTTGGGGGAAATTATTACTCATATAAGTTTTAAACAGAACCTAGTTCTGCATGGCTCTACGGACCACAGACTAAGGGGAAATTAATACTTAAGACAACTACTCATAGTTTTAAACAGAACCTAAGTCCTGCATGGCTCCTCGGAACACAGACTTAGTGGAAATTATTACTCATGATAGGTTGGGGGATTATTACTTAAAGGAAATCATCCTAACACGGGCGTGCAGTCTGGCGCCATCGCAACCCACAAGTGCACAGCCCAAAAACCCATTTTTCTGTTGCCATTTACATATATCTACATCGTTGCAAGTGTTTAAATAACAACGTTACTGACATACATTTGTAGTAAGCAAAACGAGCACTTTATATTAGTATTAGTATTCCGAGTACATCAAAAAGAGAGGTCCTCACAAAAGAATGAAAAATTAGGACGACTCTCATTCAAAAAAAAAAGGGGCTAAGCCTTAGTAGGGGGATCTTCTGTTTGCTCGGGCTGGGGGGGTGGAACCTCGATGGAAGAGCCCGCGGCAGGATCCTTCGCCATATCAGGCACAGGGGCGGCTTCGGGCTCCATCAGTTCCTGCTCGGAGACCGCTTGGGCACCCTCAGGACGTTCTCGGATCTCTGGAGGATAGAAGATGCTTTCGGGCTGTCTCAGCGCCGAATCGGCAGGAACTCCTGTAGCATCAAGGGCGCGCACCCATGAGATGCTGCAATACTCCCGGCATACCTCGGGGATCTCCTCGGATAGCCTGGCCTCCGTCTCTTCGGCACCGAGCTGGCGAGCGGCATTCTTCTCAGCCTCTGTAGCCTCTCGGATCAGCTGGGCCTCCTCTCTGACCCGCCGCAGCTCGTCCTCGACTTTTTGCAGAGCGACCTTGAGGTCTTGCACTGCCTGCTTCTCGGTGGCGAGGTTAAGCTGGGTCGTGAACAGCTCTTTGCGCTGGTCCTCTGCCTGGGTCTCGGCACTCTTCAAACCAGACTCTGCAGATTTGCGCCGGTTCTCCGAGTCCTTGAACTTGTTCATGAGCTCAGCATGATCATGCTTGAGGGACCCCAATGCTTTCTCCATCTCCGCCTGAGCTTGGTTCTCGACCTCAACCCGGCTGTTGTTACTGCGACAAAATTCCTCAGCCACAAATACCTGCTGAGTAATCTACAGACGAAACAAGAATGCTTTAATCTAACAAGGTCAAATAAACCAATGAAACAGTGAAAGGATTACTTACCATTGCGAGATCCCTTTTCAGGGATAGGAAGAGCTCGGGCTGAGAGAACCGCCTATAAGCCTCCATATCTCGGGGAAGGAGCAGGGGTTGCTCTAAGGCCTCGGCCACGTACCCTGCCCGGCCTCGGTTGTACTCACGGACCGAGGTATTGTAGGGGATGGCAACCCCATCCAGCTCCAACTTGGGGCTCCATGTACGCGGAGTGGCGCGCACCTCAGCGGTGTCCTCCTCGTCCCGCCTCTCCGAGGAACTGCCCCGTCTGCTCCTTGGGGCACGAGTGGTTTTTTGCTGTTTGGTCGGCTGGGCAACCACTTCACCCTCCTCGGGGATGTCAGCCGGCCTCTTCTTCTTCAAGTCCGGATTAACCTTAAGGCCAGGCTCGGAAATGCCCTGAGGGACCACAGGGGGAAGGGCTTTGACTTTTGAGGGGGAGGGTCCTTTCGATGACTGACCTTTCCCTCGGGAGGCCATCAGCTCCTTCAGGGATTTTCCCTTTCCTGCCATGGGCTGTGTCTCTTCGTCCGAAGTATCGTCCGAGCAGATAACAATGGAAGGAACACCAACTTCAGAATGTCGATCCCGCTCCCCTTCAGGATCGGAAAGTTCCACCAAGGGGGTCCGCTGAACTTCCTCCTCAAAGTAAAACTCGTCTATCTCGTCCTCAAGGGAAAGACGAGATGATTCAGCCTCCTCTTCAGCCTGAACAGCAACACCAGGCTCATTCGGCGGAGGTAGCTGCTCGGCCAGGTAGGGATCTCTAACACCAAGCAACACAACTGGTGGCAGATCGTGTTCAGCTAAGAACCCGTCTCGCGACACGTCAATCCTAGCCAACCTCGGACTACCAGCCCTTATGGCATGACCGATAGCCTGGAAAGCGCTGCTCAAAGGTTGATAGCCCAAAACTAGATGGGCAGCACGCAACTGCCCGTCCTCGGAAACGTAGATCTCCGACCTAAGAAGGTAGTTCAACGCCGGCACGTTCACAAAATTTATCCGAGGGGCGACGTGAGTTTTATCTGCAAACAATCAAGGAAAAGGGGATTAGTTCACGAAATCTTCCAATTATAAAGAAAGCAAAAAATGTAACCCCTCAATGCTAAATCCTATCCCAAAAGGGACCGATCCTAGAGACGCCGCACCTGGGTTTCCTGCCCGAGTTGGACAATGAATACCGTCGAACCACTCCCCAGAAGCAATAAGGAAATCATTCTTCACTGTCTTATTGGATATAGGGAGACAAGAGATCAACCTAACGTCCTCATTCCGGGATTTAAGATAATATCCCTCATCCCCGATGCGATGACATTCGTACAGATAGGCCACATCGTGCCAAGTAAGGCCTAGATTCATCCGCTCGTTTAAGACATCTACACAGCCTAGTATCTTGAACATATTCGGGGCACACTGGTACGGCGTCAACCTATGGTTGAACAAGTACTCCCTTGTAATCCTACGCATAGGAAGCGTCATCCCTCCCTCTATGAAAGCAATCATGGGGACAACGACTTCTCCCTCACGCCTATCTGTCAATATTCCTTCAAGAGGACAGTACCGCAGCCCAACCCCCAGGGGAATGTGGTATTTTGCCCTAAAAGCCTCCATAGCGGCTGAAGTTTTTACTAATTTCTCAAATCTACCCATCGGAACTGAACTGGGGAAACGAAAGTAAAAACTAAGAAGAAAAGTAGAGTCCGAGGAGGGAATTGAAACGGCGAGATGAACAAAACGTACCGGGACTTTCACAAAATGCTCGACGGGACGCCTAGAAATCTCTCTTGGACGAAACGCTTCACAGAAAACGGCTACGATGGCGTAACGGACGCAAGTGCTGATATATCTCTGGTATTCGATGGGGTTCTCTGGAGTCTTCTGAGGTTTACGAAATACAGATAAAAAGAAGAAACTGAACCCCTCTGACGTCTTAAATAGCCAGGAGGAGAGAGAAAAAAATCGCTCCTGCCTAAAAACCCGAGAAAAAACGATGGCCGTTCGATCTATGCCACACCATTGGATGAGGGAACATAACGCCTCCTGGAGTTAATGGCCGCGCCTCGTAAATTGTAGCGCGTCGAAAGTAACGGACCGCACGCGCGTCGCACGTTCTCCTTATTTCCGTCCTCTCCCAAACATCAAAACCCCGTTTTTTCCTCCTCAGAATGAGATAAAAACCGAAGTTTTGAGGGGCTATTGTGGGGCCCGGCCCAGAAATAATGGGCCAAAAATCCAAATTCAGGCCCGTCCGAGGAGCTTCCAGTCCAAAGAAAAACCACGTATGAAACATCACTCAACTCCAATAAACGCCAAGGGAGCCTGTCCGAGGAGTAATTCCTCCTCGGACGTCACGAAACCCAGAAGAGAAGCTCTCCCCGCCACTTCAGTTCATCCTCCCAACATATAAAATGAATAAAATCCGAAATATCTCATGGGGAGCTGCCACCACATTAATTGCGCCCCAACCACCCCCTTGGCGGCATTAATGAGGAAATGACCCCTGAACAGTACCGCCTTGGTCTCTGCAACTCACAAAGGGAGAGATGGTGGCGTCTGATGGGACAGGTACTCAAGTAGATACTTGGATGATCAACAAATGTAAGGTTGAGATGAGAGGAGAGGAACTATATAATGTAGTGGAGTCCCTCAAAGAAAGGGACGAGAAAATATTGTATGAGAAACTAAAGAAATAGAAATATACGGGAGAGATCAATTCTGATGCTTGAGCTTTCTGCAACAATGTTGTCCATGTATCAAACCGCATAGGCTCACTGAAGCTAAGTTCTTCGACCCATCCTCTACAAATATTTATTGTGGGTTGTGCTTTGGACCAGGGCCTGTTCAATAGAACTTGGACCATGAAAAATCGTGCAACCACAATATTTTACAAATGATTGAAGCTCCAAATTTGACAAATAGCAAAGCCTCAAGAGAAGATTATTTTTTAACTATATATATAATATTATGGAAGCTCCAAATTTGACAAATAGCAGAGCCTCAGGAGAAGATTATTTTTTAATAACTATATATATTTTAGATTTTATATAAATATATGTAGATTAGAATCCAGTTTAAATCTTTGGACCTTGCAACAAATAAACAAAGCCTTTGGACTTTAAAAAAAAAAAAAGAAGCCTTTGGACCTTTCACTTCAACATACTATACAGTCGATTCGGAACCCTGCTCCACCATTTCATTCTAATATGACTTCATTAATCTAGTTTTAAAGGCTCTAGTTTTTATTTGGACCAAAGGAACCATTTTATTCTCCAATTTGGTGCTCATTAATTATTTCAACTCTTGGCCCAAACAGAAAAATTGCCAAAGCATTGTCCAAATAAAGGCAAGTCAACCGCAAGGTGTTGTTGAATAGTCTTTAAATATATGCAATCGTGTCATCAAACATAAACTAATTACCAGAATGATCCCAAAGAATTGAAGGAAAAAAAATTCATGATAAAAGATTTTCTTTTCTTTGTCAATATATGTTGTTGAAGGATTTGTTTTTCTTATAAAATAAAGTGTAATTGAATTTTATGTGTTGATTTTATTTGTTGTGTCCGGATCTCTTATTTAATCAACAAAAATTTTACTAGTTAAGCTAACTGAAATCCACATCTTTAAAAGTTGAAACTAATTTAAAAGAAGATAATGTAATATTAGAAGAGGTAAAAAAGAAAAAAGAAAAAATGTCTTTGGTAAGTCTTTACTAATTTCTGAATTTGAATTAAAGTCGCAAGAAATTTTAAGTCTGGCATTTAGTGATCATATTTAGTGGTTACAATTGCAACTTTGCATAAATCAAACCCACCCCCCCCAAAAAAAAAAAAGCAGTTCTCCACAAAAAAAAATTAAAAATAAAAGCATATATCCTTCACCAAACCCAGCACGTGCTCAGTTCTACTTCTAACATCTAATAGTCAATCTGACATTCAACGAGGCATCCTCAGCCTACCTCTTCCATGTCACCTCTTTGAAACATTTATCTGAATAATGGAGATGAGACAGAAGGAGCAGATCATTAGTAGCTATCTGCAGAGCTATTTAACACGAAGAAAGAAAAATAAAAACGAAAAAAGAAGAAGAAGAACATTGGTAGGCATTTAGAGCAAGAAGGATGGAGATTACAAGGTGTTTATTGACGGGGTTTGAGGCAAGCAAGGCATACTTGTTCCTGGCTTTGAACGAACTCTTCCTTTCTGTGTTCATGATTTTAATAGAATCAGTTACCTCAAGTGGAGTCAGTGCTCTCGTCATTGTGGTCTACGAGCATGTCATTGCCACCATTCTCTTGGCAGTTCTCGCTTTCTTCCTCGAAAGGTCAGTGCTGCTTTCATCTTCATCTCTATGGAGACTGTCTTGAGAGATTTTGGTTAGAGTTGTGTTTATTACATGCATAACTGTTTTGGTTCATCATAGAAATATGGTGTTTATACAGTCACAATTTATACAGTTTTGATTAGAATGGTGCTTAATTGTGTTTATAGAGTTTTCCACGTGTTCCAAAAAGTCACAATTTAAACACTTTTGGTTCATCATAGAAATTAGAAGTGGTATAACCTCAAAAAAAAAGAAGTGGTATAACCTCTTTTCATTTCCTCACTCTAGAATGGGTCATCGGTGGGCCTAGGTAGGTGGCATTGAGACCCATTTGAATTGGGTCATGGGCTTGGCAACTTTGACCCTACCCAATTTGGTCATTGCCATTTGACCGCATAAAAAGATTTTATATATTCTTCTTTAGTGCTTACTGCTGGGACCTTTTTTTTAAAAAAAAGAATAGGATAGAACCACAAAGTAATGAAACTTGTATTATAGCAGTAATAATAAAATGAATAAATAAGTTTTTTTTTTAATAGAAAATAAATGAATAACTTAAAGATAAAAAATTAAGCCCAAAGTGCCTAGCTATTAAATTAAAAAATGATGAAATTGTCCCACATTTGTGTTGTGTGTTGTGATTTTCAATATATATATATATATATATATATGTGTGTGTGTGTGTTATACCCTTTAATTTCATAAATTAAAAAAAAAAAATTATAGTCCAAAATGTAGGAATTAAAATATAATTTTTCTTTATTTTTAATCTTTTAATTTCCTTTTGAAAAACATATTTGATCCATATCCAAAATTTATGCCTGGAGTTGTCCTTGGTTGCAGGAACGAAAGGCCTCCTCTCTCCTTCAAGATACTATGCTATGCATTCCTGTTGGGGTTATTGCAGTTAAGTACAAAGTTTCTTCTTGTTATAGAAACTTGAAGTAAATTCTCAAACTAGACTTATTCAGAGGCACTAGATAATTTTTAAATTATGGGAAAAAGCCTAATTGCTCCATATATATTCAGTTTAAACCAAGTCTATTTCGACAATTTTTTTTTTTTTAAATTATATTAATTTTTGTAAATTGTTATCTAGGATTACACTTTGTCAGCTGCTAATGACAATAGCCCTGCAATTTGTATCATCGAGTTATGAAAGCATTGGAATTAACTTGGTCCCCTCTGTAGTATTTGTAATGGCCCTCTTTTTCCGTCAAGAAAAACTCAAGTTTTGGAGCATGAATGGGCAGGGCAAGGTATGGGGTCTAGTCCTATCGGCAGCCGGAGCATTGGTTTTAGTGTTGTGGGAGGGTCCAGTTTTGCTAACCTCTAGGTTGTCTAACATTCAAGCAACTAGTGATGGTGTTATTGGCTTCATAATGATCGTTGTTGGAGTGCTTGCAACAAGCTTTTGGAATATTATGGTGGTAAGAAAATTTCTCCAAAGTTTATCAATGGTTTTACATGAACATGGTATTGACTATAGAGAATTCATATAATAAGCCTGAGCTTGATATTGACTATAGAGCATTCATATTCGACAATTATTGTGTGTACGAGTTTGATTAAGTAGCAAAGTCTTTTACCTTTTAATAAAGGGGTTGACTTTGAATCTCATTCATATCAAAAAGAAATTTATTGTTGTTTTGGCTTGATGATATAATTATTATAGTGCTAAATAGGGTCGGCTTGGGATTGAGTTTGAATCTCATTCATATCAAAAAGAAATTTATTGCTGTTTTGGCTTGATAATATAATTATTATAGTGCTGAATAGGGTCGGCTCAGTATAATTTGTGACATGAGATGATAAATATTAAATGGACATTTTTATTATTAATTATTAATTTTGCATCTCAATGATCAATACAATATTTAAATGTTTGTTGCTTCTTGAGAGTTGAGATACAAATTTATTAATTAAGTTGTTGTGATATAGATTTTATCAACATTCTCCTTTTTAATTGATAACATGGCATTATGGCCAACTCAATCAATTTAAAGTAGGATTTTATCGATTTTAGTTTTAAAAAGTGGGCCGGTTAATGTATGCCCTTAGGACATACATTAACAATCTATTTTAGGAACATTTTTACTGGAAGTTAGAAAAGCTGTAAAAAAAGTTTGATAGTTTTTTTTTTTTAATTTTAATTCTTCCTGATAAAAATTTCCCTAAAATAATTTACCAACATATGCCCTAAGGGCATACGTTAGTAAAACCCTTAAAAAAAAATTATCTCTACCAAAACAATTATTAGGAGGGTGCGTTTTTGGAATTGAGACTGGACTTATTTTTTTTCCAAACCAATTATTCAGCTACAAGATGGTCATTGTTTTTTTCAACTGGGAGCCTTTTTGGGGCCTTAAGCTGTCCTGAAGTGGACCTCATAAGTTTGAAGTTTATCTATATATCAAAAATGTATATTGGACCATAATTTGGATGACATATTCATGTAATCTTGCAGAAGCATGTCACTCAATTTTACCCAGCAGAACTATCCTTAAGCGCAATGATGAGCTTCTTTGGCACCATCCAAACTGCTATAGTAACTGTATTTGTGATATCGTGGTCATCTTGGGAACTAAAGTGGGAAGGAGGGCTTGTCTTGGTTACCATATTACTTGGAGTAAGCCTAAATTTTATGTCATCCCAAAAATCCAACACAGGTTTCATTCTTCCTCACAAATCACTGATCCATGTGTTGTGGAATTGCAGGGAATTGTGGTGACAGGATTATCATATTATGTGATGACTTGGTCCATTAAGAAGAATGGTCCTGTGTTCACATCGGCATTTAACCCACTTCTAGTCGTTTTCTCGTTTTTGCTACAAACATTTGTATTGGGAGATTCTGCACATTTGGGCAGGTATGTCTATATTCATGTGTGTCTCAAATATATATATTTTGATGGCTACCCAGTACCCACCATGATGGATAGGTTGGCCTATTAAACCCATGGGCCAGGGGCCTTTACATATATCTCTTCTACCATAACATGGTGCTAAATGCTAATTGAAGAATAAGGTCTAAAAGGGAAGTAATTCTCTTAGGTACTCTCATAGCACAAAAAATAATACTCTTTTCTCTCAGATTTATAGTGGGGTCAATTCATTAAATTCATAGTAGGATTCATTATGAATATGAGAGAAGGGAGCACGATTTCTCTTTACTTCAAGAGTAACTAAGAATTTTCCCTAGAAGGAGAACCTTAGGGCTAATCTAAATCAAATATCTCACTAAAAATTACGAGATACCAAATTAACTTGCTTCAAGATTACAAAGTCCAATCCCAATTAAAATAAAGGCATTATCACAATTAGCTTGCTTAGCGATAAAAAATGAATCTAGTACGTTGAGTAAGAAACTATAAGATGAAGACCATCTCTTATTTGACTTGTTTTGCTTATTTTTTGATCTGTAGCATTGTGGGAGCAGTTTCGGTTATATTTGGCTTGTACCTAATCTTATGGGCAAAAGCCAACGACATGGAGAAGAAAGAGATTGTGGCTGATGATTCTGTTTACCCTCCATTGATTCAAGCCTGAAAGAGGGAGGTAAGAGTTCAATAAGAAACTGTAATTCACATGGCAATTCTTCAGCTAAGTGGCTCAAATCACTTGTGATAAAATGTCAAACGGTAGTATTGATGGGCTTCTTTGACTCCAAACAAAGCTAATTTTAGATTTTGGTTGAGCAATTCTGGTAAATAATGTCATGTAAATAATTTTTTTATGTCAACGCATGGATATGCTATGGTTTGACTGAATTTTCGTGGGTGTATTAAAACTATATATGAATACATTTATTCTTTATGAAATGAATCATTTTTGCTTTATTGTATGCGAAATGGTTTGGATATTTGTTTGTACTCCGGTCCTTTATACGCTACATAACAAACACCATTCTTGTTTTGGTCCAAGAAAGCAAGACAACAATATGTTACGACCCATCATTCATTTCAATGATTGTTGTACGGTGTACGGTCATCCGCCCATTATCATTGGGCCCAAATAGTACGGACTGCATGATGACCTCATATCTGGCCATCCTCTGATGCTCAATAGGTTAGGTTGAGGCCCATTCGGGCCTTAGAGCCGCTCTTGCTTGGATGCATCCCGGGATATATCGGTAATGCCTTAGGGGATATCGTCATTGAGCAACATTTAGCGTCTAGCACGAGTTCCAACGTTCAAGTTCCTATTTCCAAAGTGGGACCCTCTTTCACGAGAATCGCTAAAATACAATTATTGCTGACCCACTAAAGGAAGGCTATAAATAGAGGAAAGGTAAGAGGGAAAGGGGTTAGACACTGGATAGTAGAAAAAGAGCTAGAGAGGAGAGAGAGAGAGCGAGGAAACACAAGAGCAATAGTGCTCGGTCAGCTTGATTAGCAATCTTTGACGGTCTAAACCTTTATCTTGAGGAACTTCCCATTGTAGGATACCCTTAACCCACAAAAATAAGTAAATTGTGAGCCCAATCACTCTATTAGCCCATTAATTGAGAGATGGGCACGCACAATTGTGTATTAGATTTTGGGAATTTCTTTAGCACTCCTTTGGTTTTACTATTTAGAACATGGTTCAAGGGACGGCACAAACACGAGTCATCTAGATGGGTATTTCCTGGGTTTAGCAATACTGAGTTTTGTGTTCCTTTGCATTTAGGGGGCATTTGGTTCACCGTGATGCTACATTACATCGTAATATTATATTATTGTAATTTTCATTAATATAATCTCAATATAAGAATACAACATTACAATGTTTAGGAAGGTGATGAAATTAAGATGATATTATATATTTTGTAATTTTAGATTACGGTAATGTTAAAAAAAAAAAAAAAAACAAACAAATAAACAAACAAAACAAACAAAAACCTTAATGTCACATTATCATAATGTGCATCACATCAAGAACACATCACAGCAAACTAAACACGCCCTTATTGGTATGCTTCATCAAGGTATGCCCACATGGAAGGTGCAACACGGGATGCGGAAGATGGTCATAATGAAGCTATGATTTCAAGTCACGGTGATCATAACAAATCTATGATTTTTTCTTTTTAGAGAGTTTCAACCTATGACGTCCACTTCTAATGATAGCTCTTTATCATCAGATTAAGACACCAATCAATTTTTCGTGTAGGGGGGGATTGAACTCTAGATTTCTTATACAATCATCAGAGACTTTACCAGTTGAGCTAACTAGAACCCACAACGAATTTATGATTTTTAGTCAATGGGGAGAAGATTAAAAGCAAAATTAATCCCAAAATAAATTCAAGTGATTATCTAGGTACATAAGGTGTTAAAAGTATAGTAATACTTGGAATGTTATATACAGTCTCATTGCTTTGATTGTCTTAAAAAGAATTATGTATAATTCTTTTTCTATTCTTCTAATTATTTAAATTGTAAGTTTATAGAAAAAAATCAAAAGCTTGAAACATCGAACAAGTCGAAATACTGAAGGAAAAAAGATTAGTGAAGATATTAAGGAAAGAATTTAGTGCCATAAGACATAAGTAACGGTTTTTTTTATTTATTTTTTTTTAATTTTTAATTTTTTTTTTTAGTTTTGCCAACTACTAAGAGTTAAAATGCCAAGAGAAAAATGAATTTGATTTGAACTTAAAAATTGTTGTCATATGGGAGAACTGAATATGAAAAGAAAGAGTCACTTAGGAACAGAGTCAAAATTCCGAATTAAGGGGAAAGTAGTATAAAAAAATGATTATGAAATTCAAAATAAGCATTCATTTAGTATTAATGGACTGCCAACAAAGACAAAGACACAACTACTCACTATATTATTTAGACAAAATTGGCCTTTGCCCTTTTTAAAAAAACAATCCAACATTTTGCCCTATTTCCCAAACTAATTAGGGAAATGCTCATTTTTTAAAACTTGACTTTCTCAAAATCGAGTTAAAAAAAAAAAAAAAATTCTAGAGGCCTATAGTGGCGTTTTAAGGAGCCTATAATGATGTTTTAAGGACATATAGTGGCGTTTTGTAACTCGATCTTCATGAACTCGAGTTCAATGCAAGTTTTTCCTTTTTTTTATACCTATAACTCGATTTCATGGAGCTCGAGTTACCAAACGCCACTATAGGCTCATTAAAACGTCACTATATGCTCATTAAAACGTCACTATAGGCTTCTTAAAATGCCACTATAGGGCTTAACTCGATTTTGAGAAAATCGAGTTTCAAAAGAGAGGCATTTCCTTAATTAGTTTGAGAAAGAGGACAAAATGCTGGATTGTTTTTTTA
Organism: Quercus lobata; assembly: GCF_001633185.2. Taxonomy (NCBI): domain Eukaryota; kingdom Viridiplantae; phylum Streptophyta; class Magnoliopsida; order Fagales; family Fagaceae; genus Quercus; species Quercus lobata. The sequence goes on from NC_044914.1 coordinate 5,439,767, forward strand.
AAAAGGGAAAAGGCCAATTTTTTCCTATACTATTTATATATTCTGTATTATTTGTCACTGAAACAAATTCAATTTACATAGACATATTATAATAATACTAGTTAGGGCAACACGTGCAAGGCACGTGCTTGCCGTGGAAAAAAGTATTGTAGTAATTAAGGTCAATTCTAGATTTTATTTGTATTACAAAACAAATATGTGAATCATTTGATTTTTAAAGTATATAGAGATTTACATTAATCAAAAGAGACATTAATTTTAAGAATTTTGATAATTATGTCGTAAAAAGTTAATCTCATTCGTCTAAGAATTTTGATCAACCACAAAGTTAGAATAGTTATTTAACACACACACACACACACACGCACACAGATATATTTATATATTTATTTATTTAACTATAATAGTTTTTTAGTACCTACTTGGTAAAGACAATATATCTATTCTCTAAAAACTTCTAAGAATTATAACAAATATTATCATCTTCCAACAATAAACAATTGAGTTTTGCTAAGAAATTATTAAAAAAAAAAAAAAAAAAAAAGATAACAAAAGGCTTGTGTCATCAAATATCATCATTCTAACTTTCTAAAAAAATTTAACATTTAAAACTCAAAATACGTAAAGAAAATTTTTAGAATGTTAAAATTTAGCATGAGTAATTTAGGCATTACACAATAAAATATTGTCGAAAAACACATTTTGGTCCCTACATTTTCGCACGATTCCTACTTTGGTCCCTAAATTTTATTTTTACCGCTTTTAGTCCCTGTTTAGAAAAACGCCTTCTGTTTTAGTCCTTTTCGTCAGTGCCATTAGGGCACTGACCTACGTGGCAAACGGAATTATTAAAATAATAATAAAAAATTTTATTTTGCCATTAAAAAATGCCAAGTCAGCATTTAAATTTAAAAAAATAATTTATTAAATTTAACTAAATAAAAAAATAAAAAACAGATGTGTTTGCAATCGCTTCTCTCCCACCGAAATCATCTTCTGCAATGTCATCTCCTTCTACACCCGAGCCCGCCTCCCCGACTGAGCTATCCACACGTTTTTTCAAATGCCCGATTTTCGTTGCCACCGGACTGTTAAATCTCTCAATTCGCTCCTGAATGGGCTTTGTAACTGTGGAGAATTTCGCAAACTGAGAGAAATGTTTCTGGGTTTTCATAAATATGGAACCCCAGATGCTTGTACGTATAATATATTGATTAAGGCTTGTTGTAGGAGTGGGAGGTTGGAGGATGCACGGTACGTGTTCGATGAAATGCAGAGGAGAGGTGTTTGTCCCAGTGTGGTGACTTTCGGGACTTTGATTCATCAGCTTTGTTTGAACTTTAGGTTGGAAGAAGCTTTTAAGTTGAAAAATGATATGATGAGAGTTTATGGTGTTATGCCTAATGCGTTTGTTTATACCTCATTGATTAAAGGGGTTTGTGGGATTGGTGAATTGAGTTTGGCTTTTAAGCTTAAGGAGGAGATGGTGAGAAACAAGTTGAAATTGAACTCAACAGTGTATTCTACTTTGATTAGTGTGCTTTTTGAGGTTGGGAGGAAAGAAGAGGCTCTGGGGCTTTTGGAGGAAATGAAAGGCTTTGGGTGCATGCCTAATACGGTGACTTATAATGCGATGATTAGTGGGTTTTGTGAGGAGAGGAATTCTGAAGCAGCATTTAGAATTTTGGATGAGATGGTAGAGAAGGGTTTTGTAAGGGGCGATTGCAAACACGTCTGTTTTTTATTTTTTTATTTAGTTAAATTTAATAAATTATTTTTTTTAATTTAAATGCTAACTTGGCATTTTTTAATGACAAAATAAAAATTTTTATTATTATTTTAATAATTCCATTTGTCACGTAGGTCAGTGCCCTAACGGCACTGAAGAAAAGGACTAAAACAGAAGGCGTTTTTCTAAACAAGGACTAAAAGCGGTAAAAATAAAATTTAAGGACCAAAGTAGGAATCGTGCGAAAATGTAGGGACCAAAATGTGTTTTTCGCTAAGAATCATAAGCTTTCATTAGGGTTTAACTGAGATAATATGATATGACATATTTGCTCTTTTCCAAAATATTAAGGGAAAAATTGCTTGATTTTAAAGTTTAAGGAAGAATTGTAAACTATCCCAAACATAAAGGATGAAAAATGTTTTTTTCCTAAGTTTTTGTTTTTGTTTTTGTGTGCAAAATTATGTGTTTTTACTTGAAATCGTGTGTAAAGAAAAAAAATATACAAAAAGTCAACTCAAGAAAATTGTATGTGGAATAGTGAATTTTGGCTCAATAAAGTTGATTAAACCAACAAAAAATTTCTAAAAATACAACAGAATGATGCAACATTTTCATAATACCTTTATAATTTTGTTATATTTTATTTTAACTTGTAAAAAATTGACAGCTTAGTAATTTTGAAAATATTGTGACAACATCAAGATGTCTTAACATTTTTCACAAAAAAAAATGTTATGTCTATGACATTTTCACAACAAATTATAAGTAGTAGGTTACTACAAGTTGTTATTGGTGGGCAAAAAAGTAGTTTCATTGGTAAGTTTAAATTAGAACCAATAACAATTTATCATATTTGATTTGTTATGAAAATGTTATGAAAATTATTGTGGACAAACCAAAAATAATATAGCAAATATACTACAACTTTATGCATTCAAAAAAAAAAAAAAAAAAAAAAGGAGGATAGCAAAACAGTGAAAGTTAAATAAACCAAAGCTACTGTAGTAAAATTATTGTAACTTTTCCCATTCACTCTTTTTATATAATATATATATATATAAATATATATATATATATATATATTTATATAAATATACATTGCACTTACAATGTAAATATATATTGTAAACATATAAAAATTTGTAAATGTTGTACACATTTGCAAAATTTGTACAATTGTTTTTTGCAAATGTATATAATATTTGCTACTTTTTGTGTATATACAATGTAAGCTTACATTACAAGTAAAAAGCAAATATATAAAGATCCTTTAAAAAAAAAAAAAAAAAAAAAAAAAAAAAAAAAAAAGTTGGTGAACTTGAAGGAAAAAAAAGGAGGAAAAATGCAAGTCACTAAACCAAAAATACTATTCATAACACTATTCATGAGCCTATTTGCTCTTTTTATATATAAAAAAAAAAGAGCACAAATCGATGACTGAAAAAAAAAATTAAAAAAAAAAGTGATGAACAGTACATATTAAACAAATCAAAAGTACTGTAACTTTTACACATTTACCCAACAAGTGTCACAATATTTTCACAAAACATTTATTTTTAATTGTGGTTGGTCACAATTTCATATTTTATTATTTTATTTTGACTTATAAGAAATTGACACATAAATAATTGTGAAATTTGATGTGTTAGTATAACAATATATAGGTGGGTTTTTATAAATATTTAAAAGAAAAAAAATGTACAAACAAAAGATTGAGAAAAAAAAAAAAAAAAGCTACTATAGCTACAGTACCACTTGAACAAACCAAAGTGGCACTGTAGCAATTGTTCAAAACTTGAGGGGGAAAAAAAGGCTCACTACACCAAAAGGGACACTATAGAGGCATTGTCTCTTTTTATATAGTAGAAAAAATCACCCATTGATATAATCCTCACATCCAAACAAAACTTAAACAACTCTTATGTATCAAATAATAGTGGGCCTGTCTAAACTCACAATTTTTGTAATATAAAAAATAATTGTTTATTGCTATACTGAGAGCATTCACATCAACCGTTCTAATTTTTTTTTTTTTTTTTTGGTCTAATTTAGCATAAGAACCTTACTTTTCTATTTTACACGGACATTTTACAAAACAACTACATCAAATTGTCTATCATACACTATTTTTTTTTTTTTTTTTTTAAGAATACTAAGTGTAGGGTGTAAATGATTTATGGGCCAAGCCGAGGAGGATTATGGCCCAAGTTCAACGAAATAGACTTTGGGTACCGTCGAGGATAGTTCAGTCCTCGGCAGACCCAAAGTTCCCCCTCGTAAAGAAGGGTAAAAATGGTATAAAACTGAAACTAGGAAAAAAGATCTAAAATATCCAGGGAAAGCTGCCCTTACTGCCATTCAATGCTCTGAACCTGACAAAGCCGCATTCTTTGGCTTTTACAACCACCCCCAACGACTTTGAATATGGGCTGATGGGACAAGTATCAATCTAGGAAAGGTTGATCCAATACGTGGACGAAGGACAATGAACGCAGGCAAATATAAAAGGAAAAATAAGCAACCTAAAGAGGGGGGGTTGGGAAAAATGGCCAGAAACCTGAGCCTCCCAGCCCACCTCCAGGAGAAAGACTCCAGGGGTGTAGGAAAACTTAAACTGGTATGAACACCGTGAAAAACCCACCGCCTATCAACCAAGGCCTAGCCTTCCAAACCCACACTCTACAAATGATATTGTTAGGGGCCTTTTCACGTGCGAACCCGACACTGTTACGGTCCACCACGAAACGCGTCCTTACAATTGGCGCCGTCTGTGGGGAGGGCTTGTGTGTTGGTATAGGAAGTGGGTCGATAGAGTTTCTCCGATGTGTCTAGCCGTTGGTTACAGAGTTCTAAGTATAAAGTTCTGTTAGGAACTACGTTTCTTGATTAGGGGCTTGGTTGAGGAGCCAACTCCCTTAAAGCCAAGGTCCCCTGTAAAGAGTAAACTAGGTACCTTGCAACGTTAACCGTATGGATAAACTCTAGGGGCTTGGCTGAGGAGCTAACTCCCCTAAAGCCAAGATCCCGCACAAGGAGAAAACTAGGTTTTGGACAGAACCAAGGCATTGCATGGTCCTCGGACCCAAGCCTCAGGGGAAACCAACTACCTGGATGTGGAAAACTTAGGTTTTGGACAGAACCAAGGCATTGCATGGTCCTCGGACCCAAGCCTCAGGAAACCAACTACCTGGATGTGGAAAACTAGGTTTTGGACAGAACCAAGGCATTGCATGGTCCTCGGACCCAAGCCTCAGGGGAAACCAACTACCTGGATGTAATGAAAACTAGGTTTTGGACAGAACCAAGGCATTGCATGGTCCTCGGACCCAAGCCTTAGGGGAAACCAACTACCCGGATGTAATGAAAACTAGGTTTTGGACAGAACCAAGGCATTGCATGGTCCTCGGACCCAAGCCTCAGGGGAAACCAACTACCCGGATGTAATGAAAACTAGGTTTTTGGACAGAACAAGCATTGCATGGTCCTCGGACCCAAGCTCAGGGGAAAACTACCTGGATGTAATGAAACTAGGTTTTGAAGAACCAAGGCATTGCATGTTCCTCGGACCAAAGCCTCAGGGAAACCAACTACCTGGATGTAATGAAAACTAGGTTTTGGACAGAACCAAGGCATTGCATGGTCCTCGGACCCAAGCCTCAGGGGAAACCAACTACCTAGATGTAATGAAAACTAGGTTTTCGACAGAACCAAGGCATTGCATGGTCCTCGGACCCAAGCCTCAGGGGAAACCAACTACCCGGATGTAATGAAAACTAGGTTTTGGACAGAACCAAGGCATTGCATGGTCCTCGGACCCAAGCCTCAGGAGAAACCAACTACCTGGATGTGGAAAATTAGGTTTTGGACAGAACCAAGGCATTGCATGGTCCTCGGACCCAGGCCTCAGGGGAAACCAACTACCTGGATGTAATGAAAACTAGGTTTTGGACAGAACCAAGGCATTGCATGGTCCTCGGACCCAAGCCTCAGAGGAAACCAACTACCTGGATGTAATGAAAACTAGGTTTTGGACAGAACCAAGGCATTGCATGGTCCTCGGACCCAAGCCTCAGGGGAAACCAACTACCCGGATGTAATGAAAACTAGGTTTTGGACAGAACCAAGGCATTGCATGGTCCTCGGACCCAAGCCTCAGGGGAAACCAACTACCTGGATGTAATGAAAACTAGGTTTGGACAGAACCAAGGCATTGCATGGTCCTCGGACCCAAGCCTCAGGGGAAACCTAACTACCCGGGATCAGTACCCGGATGTAATGAAACTAGGTTTTGGACAGAACCAAGGCATTGCATGGTCCTCGGACCCAAGCCTCAGGGGAAACCAACTACCTGGATGTAATGAAAACTAGGTTTTGGACAGAACCAAGACATTGCATGGTCCTCGGACCCAAGCCTCAGGGGAAACCAACTACCCGGATGTAATGAAAACTAGGTTTTGGACAGAACCAAGGCATTGCATGGTCCTCGGACCCAAGCCTCAGGGGAAACCAACTACCAACGGATGTAATGAATGAAAACTAGGTTTTGGACAGAACCAAGGCATTGCATGGTCCTCGGACCCAAGCCTCAGGGGAAACCAACTACCCGGATGTAATGAAAACTAGGTTTTGGACAGAACCAAGGCATTGGTCAAGCCTCAGGGGAAACCAACTACCTAGGTTTTGGACAGACCAAGGCATTGCATGGTCCTGGACCCAAGCCTCAGGGGAAACCAACTACCCGAATGTAATGAAAACTAGGTTTTGGACAGAACCAAGGCATTGCATGGTCCTCGGACCCAAGCCTCAGGGGAAACCAACTACCCGGATGTAATGAAAACTAGGTTTTGGACAGAACCAAGGCATTGCATGGTCCTCGAACCCAAGCCTCAGGGGAAACCAACTACCCGGATGTAATGAAAACTAGGTTTTGGATAGAACTAAGGCATTGCATAGTCCTCGGACTTAAGCCTATGGGGAAACCAACTACTTGGATGAGGAACCAACTATTTAAAGAAAAAAACTACGGCCCGTAAACCTCGAAATCCCTCCGAAGAGAATTCCGCGTTAGCAGACGGGTTAACACCTTGATTGCGCGGATTCCTCGGTCTACCCTCGGATCCCCAGTATCAAAGGGGTTGATGCGATACGGCGCAACATATTACCCCAAAAGCACAACCAAGGTCCCTCGCTACTTAGCTACCCTTTCAGACGAATTATTCAGAGATTATCGTTCTCGAACATCGGTCTAGCATGCATCGCGTAATATTCAGCGCTTATCCCGGTTAGTTCCAGGAATTTAATTTATTGAAAGTTACCATTGTTATACTTGATAATATTTGTGAGTTTAAATTAGAAGGAACCTGTGTTAAAGCATTTTTTCTGCCTGGAATATCCTTAAGGGCAAGCTTGCATTTAATATTCATGCATAAAGTAGTTGTTACGGAGAAGGAAGATATGTATGGAGAAATAGACACATATTTTATTAAGACAAAGGAACAGTACAGTGTACAATGAAAAGCTGAAACAAGCTTACACTAAAGCTGATTACATAAGTAAAGGAAAATACAAGCGAGTGGAGATAAGGCCGTGGGGACAGCTCAGAGGAGAGGTTGGCTACTGCGCCAAGTTATTGTCTAAGGAAACTATTCCTCGACACTTCTGCATGCCCATAACTCAGGCAGCAAAAGAACCTGACCTCAGGCTAACACCGTCTACAGAAAAGGCACAGGGAGCCGGAAGTTGGGAAGCCCCCGCAAGAATTTGCCGGTTACAAGGTAGACAGTGCTGATGGTGGAAATTCCTTCTTCGGACATACCAAAAATCTGGCATGACCAGAACCTGCTTCGGATTTTGACTGAAAGGAGGGGAGACACCCTCCCCCCTCCGTAGAAGTGTAAACTTCTCTTTAAATTTATGCTTTCTTGGCCCGTGCATCACTCCTTCGAGTCTCGGGAGGACACGGCGCCTCCGCGATGGAGAAAATTCTTTTTCCCTAACCCTCGCCTCAAACATGATTTCCTAAAGGAGGAAGCTGAAGGATTTGTGCGTAGGAAAAGTAACTTTCTCTCCTATTTATATCAAAAGATAAGATAGTGGCATTTAATTCACGCAGCGTCCCAAGGAACGCTACAGACAAAATGTCTCTGGCTCGATTTCCAACGTCATCTGCAACCCTGAAGTTAGAGGAGTCTCGAGAAGGCGCACCTCGAATACTGGGACGCCCAGAAAATATCGCGTGGCCTGAGAATACGGAAATACCCCCTAATTTTGGGCCCAGTCAACTCACGGCCCAGGCCCGATTTAGCACAAGGGCCCGGGGACAGAACCTAGGTCTTGAATGGTCCTCGGACTCAAGCCTATGGGAAACCAAGTACGAAAGATGAAAATTACAAGTGTTGGACAGAACCTATGTCTTGCATGGTCCTCGGACTCAAGCCTATGGGGAAACCAAATACTTGGGTAAGTAAAGGTTTGAATTTCGTAAGATGGGCTACTTGATAAAAACGTCAAGTCACTTCGTCTACGGCTTAAACACCATAGAAGGTTAAGGCCAATAAGGGGGTAAGGAAGGTGGTGGAACGCCCCAGCATTTAGTCGTATAAGAGGGCTGTTCATTTGGCAGGGGATATGTCCTCGGACGGTTATTTCTCACACGGCGTCAAGCCTTCGGTTCTCTCCTCGGCTAGTTCCGGGTAAGTACTATTTTTTACGGGTCGGCCTTATTGTGCCAAGCACTTCTATCAAAGCTATGGCGACATCATTTTATTATCAAATATTTTGGTCTTAGTCGTCATTGAGTTAGATGCTATATTATTGTGCCGAGCAGTGCTTGCAAGTTTATGAAAACATAAAGACATAATATGCGAAACAAGGTAGACAACAATCTTTATTGATATGAAAAATTGCTACAACATACAAAAAGGGGCTCAAACGAGCCTATACAAAATGTAAACTGCCTAAGCAACCATTACATCTGTAGTACAGAAAGGTAAACTGTCAAGCGTCTTTTAAACTCGTCTTCAAAGTTTCTCCAATCTCTGCCTCATTGCTGCTCATACTAAGAGAGGGACTCACTTTAAAAAAGAAAATGAATGAAGAAGAAGGAAATAGTAAGGAAGAAATCAATGACGAAGACGAAGGGGATGAATAAAGAAAATGGAGGACATGAGTAAAGAAGGAGGAGAAGAAGAGAGAGGGATGAAGAGACAAAGAGAGGAGCAAAAGATAGAAAAGAAACAGCATCAGGGCGGAACTGGTGCTGGGAAGACAATAAGAAGAGGGAGGGGGAGGGCACCAAGGAGCAAAAGAGGGAGAAGCAGAAACGCTTAGCCCCTGCCTCAGCCCTGACTCCTAACACGCCGGTGCCATATTAGGTACGCTCGTGAGGAGCCGGGTGGTAACGGTCTTGGGTGTTCTCGACTCCGTCACGTCGAAAGTTTGACGTGACGAGTCCCTGCTTCGGATTTTGACTGAAAGAAAGATGAGGTTGATTTTGAGTCTTCGCCATCCTTGTCCCGATCGAGCCATGATAAGTTTTATCGGAACGTGGCGTTTTTGGGAGGGGTGGGGCTTTTGCATCCCTTGTTGTTATGGTAAAGTATTTTACGATTAAGCGTATAAACCAGCGAGTAAACCGAATCCTAAGGGAGGCTAAGTATTCCAGAGTCGCAGGGGGATGAAAAGGGATTTTTGGTAAAAACAATAACCTCCTCCTGTCCTACTTATACAGAGGGCGGAGCGGGAGGCATTTAATAGGTTCAGATCTCCAAAGGAATCAGCAAACCCAAACACGCCGGTTCCACTTCTCCACCCCATCAGAATAAACCGTCGAATTAAAGTAGTCTCGTAAATAGTGATTATTCAAAGCTCGTTTTGGATACCCCAAGCGATAAGAACGCCTTAAGCGCGAAATTAAAAACTATCTCGTAGACCGGTGAATCTCTTGGGCATATGAGGAACCGCCAGCGTGTTTAATAGGCCGAATGGATTGGGCCACATGAAGAAGTTTGGCGTCACCAAAACCCCCCTGTCCAGCCCAGGGGTTGGACAGCCGGGTTTTGAGGGGCTAATGTAGGGTGTAAATGATTTATGGGCCAAGCCGAGGAGGATTATGGCCCAAGTTCAACGAAATAGACTTTGGGTACCGCCGAGGGTAGTTCAGTCCTCGGCAGACCCAAAGTTCCCCCTCGTAAAGAAGGGTAAAAATGGTATAAAACTGAAACTCGGAAAAAAGATCTAAAATATCCAGGGAAAGCTGCCCTTACTGCCATTCAATGCTCTGAACCTGACAAAACCGCATTCTTTGGCTTTTACAACCACCCCCAACGACTTTGAATATGGGCTGATGGGACAAGTATCAATCTAGGAAAGGTTGATCCAATACGTGGACGAAGGACAATGAACGCAGGCAAATATAAAAGGAAAAATAAGCAACCTAAAGAGGGGGGGTTGGGAAAAATGGCCAGAAACCTGAGCCTTCCAGCCCACCTCCAGGAGAAAGACTCCAGGGGTGTAGGAAAACTTAAACTGGTACGAACACCGTGAAAAACCCACCGCCTATCAACCAAGGCCTAGCCTTCCAAACCCACACTCTACAAATGATATTGTTAGGGGCCTTTTCACGTGCGAACCCGACACTGTTACGGTCCGCCACGAAACGCGTCCTTACACTAAGTATTTAATATACACAAATGGAGAGAGGGGAGATGGGAGAAGGTCTTATAGAAATTGATAATGGTGTATATCCAAAAAGTTTAACTCTTGGATACACAATATAGGCTTTAAATCCTCTTTAACTCACTCATTTTCCAATGTGGAGTTAACCCACTGTTTTTTTTTTAGAGAATACTAAGTGTGCGTTTGGGAAGTGCGTCGCGCTTCCCAGACGCATGTTTTTAGCCACATGTGGGTCCCATGCACTATTTACAAATCCACAAATTTTACCTTTCAGTAACTTTTTCATTAAAAATGGGTCCCACGGTACTATTTACACATTTAAAAATTATTTTGCTATAGTGTTTTTCAGTTTTTAGTTTTCAGCTGTATCCAAACGGACCCTAAGTATTTAACATTTTGTTTTTGAGAGAAAAGACAACGTATTGATATTATTAATTGTCCATAATATAGATGTCAACACTTAAAAAACCATCAATATCCAATGGAACAAACTCCATCCAAGTAGAAAAAGGAAAAGATAACCTTATTCTTTAGGCTAAAGCATGTGCTACCGCATTACTTTACCTTACAACATGAGCAAAAGAGAAACCCCATATGGAGCTTACATGAAATAAAATGTCTCTAAACAAGTGCCCAAGAGAGGAGAAATGCATACCACCTTCCAGCAGCCCTTTTATGACTAGTTCGGAATCGCCTTCAAAGTGGGCCTGTTGTAACCCAATTTCTTTTGCAAAGATCACCGCACGCCTTGCTGCCAGCAACTCCAAAAACTCCACAGAATGCGGTTTGATGATTTTCTCCGACATTGCCGCCACCACTAAACCTCTTGAGTCACGTACCACCACGCCCACTCCCGCTTCAGCCCTTTCATTAAACATGGCGCCATCGAAATTAACTTTGTACTCACCTAGGTTTGGAGGTTTCCATCTGCGTCTTCTCACCGTCTTGATTGTAGCAGGTGGTTCACGGCAAGAACGATACAAGTGCAGAAAATTACTTACTGCATCTCTAATGCCGCTGAGTGGCAGAGTATTTTCCTTCAATCTCGACTTGTTTCTGTGCGTCCAAACAAACCAAGTTGTTGCTGCAAACACTTCTTGCATTCTCAGTTTGGTCAGGACCTTCGCCACCAAGTCCTGGAACGATCCTTGAGCTGCCTCAAATTGGTTCACCCAGTTGAAGTCGCGGTCCCAAACCTGCTTGACCGCCTCACAACCCCACAATGCATGGAATGTATCCTCATCAGCTCGGCCACACAGATGACAGACCGCCTCCTGCATAATTTTCCACTTCATCAAATTTAGAAAATGCTTAACTTTCCCCGGCACCCCCAGCTTCCAAATTTTCATCCAAAAACCAGCAACCTGCCCCGAATCTGAACTTGAAGCTTCTTCTCTCCTTACTTCATCACACAGAGCACAATACCCAGACTTCACCGAGTAAATGCCATTCCTTTCAAGAACCCAATACAAGACGTCAGCTTGTGAAGAGTCAGACAAAGGCACTGCCTTAACTCGTGCAGCATCAAAAGGCAGTAGGCATGAATCAATTTCTTGGTTATTCCAACCTCCCACTCTAGCATCCATCAAATCAGCCACTTTCATATTTAAGTCCACACCTGGGACCGCAGCTATCGCTCTCCCACCCGAGGCACCAGGCAGCCAATTATCTTTGAATACACTTATAGACACACCATCTCCCACTTTCCACTTAGCACCCATGGAAATTACTCTTCTAGACTTCAAGATGCTTTTCCAAGCAAACGACCCCGAGGACTGTTTTGCATAAAAAATGGTGCCATTTGGGAAGTATTTTGCCTTATACACATGATAAAATAAGGAATTTTTATCATGGATAAGTCTCTATACATGTTTTGCCAACATAGCATCATTGAACTTTGCTAACTCCTTAAAACCCAACCCTTTTTCTTTCTTCGGTTTACAAAGTGTTTCCCAATTTTTCCAATGAATTTTCCTTCTATCTCCTCGTTTTCCTCACCAAAATTTCCGGATAAGCATCTCAATATCCCTACATAACCCCACTAGGAGCTTGAAACATCCCATTGCAAATGTAGGTATGGCTTGAACTGCCGCTTTTAACAACACTTCTTTTCCGGCTTGAGATAGGAGCTTTTCCTTCCACACTTGCAATTTACTCCAAACCCGATCTTTTATGTAATTTAAACTTGCACTTCTATTTTTCCCAAAAATTGCTGGTAAGCCCAAATATTTTTCATACTGTTTTATCTCTGGTACCCCACGAAGCTCTTTCACGTAATGTTTTACTTCCTCACTAACTGACTTGCCAAAGAAGAGAGTAGTTTTCTCCTTGTTTATTTGTTGGACAGATGCAGTTTCATACACCACCAAAATATTTTGGATGGTTGTGACATCCCCCAAACTCGCTCTACAAAATAGCAAACTGTCACCTGCAAAAAACAAGTGAGAAATCTTTGGACCAGACCTACATAGAGAGTAACCCTGAATTTTTCCTTCATGCACTGCATTATTTATCAACCCATTGAGTCCCTCAGAACATAACAGGAAAATATATGGTGATAAAGAGTCCCCTTGTCTCAAACCCCTAGAAGGAACAATATGCCCCCTAGGCTCCTCATTCACCATGATAGAGAAAGAAACAGTACTCACACATTCATAGATCCAGCCAACCCATTTTTGATGAAACCCCATCCTTTCCATAATTTTTATCAAAAAATTCCACTCAACCCTATCGTTGGCTTTACTCAGATCCAATTTCATTGCCATATAACCATGTTTACCGGTTTTCTTGGTTTGCATGTGATGTAGAGTTTCAAAAGCCACTAAAATATTATCTGAGATAGCTTTGTATGCCTGAAAAGCACTTTGAGACTTAGAAATACTAAGTGGCAAAATTTTTTTCAACCTATTTGCTAGCACTTTGGATATTAGTTTATACAAAATATTACAAAGAGCTATAGGTCTAAAATTAAAAACTTTTTCAGGACTCTTCACTTTTGGAATAAGAGTAAGGAATGTGTGGTTCAAACCTGATGAAAATTTTCTGCCATTCAAACAATCCAACACAGCCTCAGATACCTCATCTGCTATGCTTTGCCAGTAGTGCTGATAAAAGAGTGGTGGCATCCCATCTAATCCTGGTGCTTTCAAATGTGCAATTTGATTTAGGGCCAAATCAACCTCAGCACGTGAAAACTCTCCTACCAACTCCCTATTCATCTCCTCCGTTACTACCACCCTTGTGTGCTGCAATACCTCCTCCATGTTTCATGGGTTTGAGGTTTTAAAAAGCTCCTTGTAAAAATCTTCCAGCAAGCCGGCCACATTATCATCACCCATACACATGACACCCCTCGAATTTTTTAAACCCAAAATCCGATTCCTCCTATACCTTTGGGAAGCTCTATGATGGAAATACTTCGAGTTTTTATCTCCCTCTTTCAACCAATACGTTTTAGAGCATTGTTGCCACAATTTTTCTTCCTTAACCAATAGTCTTGCTAAATCTTGTTTCAATTGAAACATGTCAGCCCCATCACCTCCATTTATCATGGCTCTCTCTACTTGCACCATCTGCTTCTTTTTTCCCGCTATTTCCCATGTTATATTGCTAAAACAACATCTACTCCACTTCTTTAATTTTTCTAGGCACCTTTCTACCTTCTTTACCACCTTACCCATCGGCAACTCCCCCCTACCCTCACTCCATGCCACTGCCATCGTATCATGACACCCGCCATCCTCAAGCCAAACTTGCTCGAATCGCCATGGCCTATTTAGTTTTATAGGTACCCCATTCGGATGGATGAGAAGTGGTTTGTGATCTGATGAACCACACTCCAACACATTAACTTGTGCAGTCGGGTACTTATCTTGCCAATCCGTGGTTGCCACCCCTCTATCTAACCTTTCCCACACATAAACATCACTTGCACACTTCTTAAACCATGTATATCTACTTCCCACAAAACCCAAATCCATCAACCCACGTTCATCCAAAACATCACAGAAGGATTGCATTTGAAGGAATGGATGTAACCTGCCACCTTTCTTTTCCGAAGTCTTTGTAATCTCGTTGAAATCACCTGCAACAAGCCATGGAACCGAGAACCGATTATGTAAGCTTCTTAACAAATCCCACATTTCCATCCTTCTTTGAGTCTCCAGAGCACCATAAAATCCGGTAAATCTCCACTCATCATCCTTCCCTTCATTTATTAGAACATCGATGTGGTTTAGCAAAGAAGATTCTACATCCACCATAACATCCTTTTTCCAAGAAAGGGCTAGACCACCCCCCAAAGAAACTTTTGAAACTCCGAAAAAATCCCCCATCCGCAATTTTTCTTTAAATAAATATTTTATATTCTTTTTTTATTATTTCAACAGCCTACCTCAAAAGCACACTTTCTCTCTCTTTATATTAATTTTTTGAACACTACTCTCTTTCTCTCTGACTTTTTGAAATTTCTTTCTTTTTCTCTACTGGCCAGTTTCTTCTTTCCCCCCTCTTTCTTCACCAAAAAACCCCATAAACAAATTGAAAAAACCCATAGACAAACCTCCAAACTTCACTTAAACACAATCAATCCGAGTCCATTTTCAGCATTTTTAGACAGATCTAAGGTCTAACTCTTCACTTTCTCTCTCATGGCAATGGCGTGCACTCCACCAGAGCCTTCATAACAGCAACGACGACAACATCAAACTAGGTTTGGGGCTGATGTGGGTTTTTTGAATCAATTTTGTGTTAAGTTGATTTTGAGTTGGATTTATGATGAATTTTCAGATTTGTTTGAGTTGGATTGTTTTGGGTTGATTCCTCCTTTTTCTGGATTGAATTGAGTTAGGGAAGAGAGAGAGTCATGGCAATCAAGTAGAGAGAGAGAGAGAGAGAGAGAGAGAAAGAAAATAAGGGGTGAGAGAGGAGAGAGAAATTATATTTAAATAATCAAATGCAAAGTTACAGTAAGAGCATCCTCATCAAATATGTTAAAAAATATAGCATTTAGCATCTCAAAACCCAATTTTGTAACATATAACACACCACTTTATAATACAACCTATATCGAAACTTCTATTTTTTTTTTTTTTTACCATTTCATTTAAATAATGTTTCTTTATTATTTTTCAATAATTTTTTATTTTTCCTCTCTCTCCTTTGTCTCTTTTTTTCTCACAGCACTGCTGGCACCACACTACCAACCACCTACCACCCATTCCATAACCACCACTAACAAAAAAAGAAAAAAAAAATCACAGCAGAAAGAAACCTCCACATCCACCCACAACCACCACATCCATTCACCACCACCAACCATAGTAGAAAAAAAAGAAAAAAAAGAAAAAAGAAAGAAAAGAAACCTCCACCATCGCCGCCACCAGCAAACCCACTAGCAAACCCATCACGCTCTCTCCTCTCTTCCTCTCACAGTGAAAGCTTCTCCTCTCTCTTAAGATCGGCTTGTAGGCTTTAGATTGGCATGAGATTCAAATTGCCGTGGGCCGGTGGTGGTCGTGGCTCACTGTGGGTGGGGTTCAGATCGCTGTGGGTGGTCGTGGGTGGGTTCAGATCACCATGGGTGGCTTTAGATTGTGTGTGTGGCTGTGGGTTGGTTCAAATCACGTGAGTGGCCATGGGGCTGTTGCTCGCTATGGGCCACCACGGTTTGCTTGCCTTGGGCTGCCGCGATGAATTGGTGATGCTCAGTGGTTGATTTGGGGTCAGTCACAAATCAACCATGGGTTTGTGATTTGGACAATGGGTTTGTGATTTGGACGGTCATTGACTGTCAACCATGGGTTTGGAGGCAGAGACGTCAAGCAGAGGGAGAAAGAGAGAGTAGAGAAATGGTGAGATAGGGAAGAAACAGAAATGAGAAAGACAAAGAAGAAAAGTGGGCCCCACCTGAATAAAAAATAATATAAATTTTACAATTGGTGAACAATGCGGTCTCAAATATGAGATTGCACTGTTCATCAATGCCAAAAATTATAGCATTTAAAACTCTTGATGGAGCAAGCTTTTGGGTCAAAAATGCTAAAAAGAAGCATCTTTTAGCATATAGAAGGCTTAATGGGAATGCTCTTAGTATCTTTTAATTAGTTGTTGAGGCGTGTCTGCTGTATGTAATGAGTGCTTGTTAATGCATCGTAATGTATTAAAAAATAAGGATTTTGTGTATTTGTATTTGTTGATGGTTTTTTAATGCTAAATGAATGTTTATTTGGAGTTAAAAAATTATTTATACTTTTGCCCCTCTAACTCCAAGTCCTAATTTCATCCCTAGCTCAATTCCACTTTAGAGCATTTCTGTAGCTTCTCTAAATTTTTGTACTGTTTGGACAGTGAACAGTGACATTTACCTTTTTCAAATAGACATTCCAACAGATTCTCTATCCTTTCTCCATCTCATTTAAATACTATTTCTTCATTCATTCTTTATTCGTTTTTAATCTTCATTTATTCTTCCTCTATTCATTCCCAAGGGCTATATTTTTTAATGAGAAGTATTACGTTTAAAATATTTTTCGCAATACTTTCACAACAAAATTTTATGTGAAAAGTTGTTACTAGTTTTAATTTGAACTCACCACTGAAATTATTTTTTTACTCATCAATATTAGCTAATAATAATATGTTACTTAAGATTTATTGTGAAAATATTAGGGTATCATTTCTCAATTGTGATTTCTTTTATTCTTTATATTATTTTTCCTTTCTTTCATCCATATGTTCTTTTCTTTTCTTTTCTTTTTTTCTTGTTTTTTCTCCTCCACACACGTATACCCACTCTTACCTCTATCCACCATTCTTATTTTCCTATTCTACTTCATTCCAAAATACATTCTCCAGCTCTCTTTTTTACTTTTTCTTTTTCTACTTAATTCCAGAACATTCTCTAGCTCTCTTTGTGATATGTCTCACATAATCTTGCTTGCCTTATGGTTTCATTATATTCAAACACACACAGACACTCATGGCAAGAAAGGAGAAATTGCCCTTGCTCCACCATACCACCACCGTCGCTCCTCCTCCTCACTACGGAATGCATGCAGCTAGGGGTCATATTGGCTTTAATTTTTTTTCCTTGTTCTTGATTAGTTGTGTTTCTAATTTTAGATTTGTCAAATCGGCTTCTATTTTTTTTCTTGATCTTTTATTATTGTTCTATTTTTTTTTTTCTTCTGTTCTTGATCTATTGTTGTTGCTCTAATTTTAGATTTGTTGTTTAAATTAAATTGGTTTTATGAGATCAAGAATTATTTTGTGAGAAGAAACAAAGAGAGAGAGTGTGAGACCAAAAACAAATCAAGGATGAAAGAGAAAGAAGTGATAAAATATTAAGTGCTGGAATTTTTTTATGAAAAAAAAATCAATTGCTAATCTATAGTAGCCCATCAAACTTGATGAGCCATTGTTCACAAGCAAAACATATTTAGAGAGACTGTTGAAGCTTGTTTTTCCTCTTTTTTCTGGTTTCTAGGGCCGACTTAACAACTTTTGAGCCTTAGACGAAAATTTTAAGTGGGGCCTTTTTATAATTAAATATTAATCAAATAATATATATATTATTAACAAATTTATCCATAGATCATTTTTGAGATTCAATTTGTTTTTCAATTTTTCTCTTTTTTAGAAGTTTTTCATATCTGGATAAATATTTTCTTGTAGACATTTATAATGAGAAAATATTTATAGATAAATAAAACACAATTTATAATTAAAAATGATAATTTAACTAAAATAAAATTTAAAGTATAGAACAATAGAACTTGGTTATTACAATTTTTCTAAAGCCATGACCACTTTAAAGTCTAAACGTGCACAAATAAAAATTAATTTAATACATGATTTAATAAATTAGTATCACTATAATACAAATGAGTTGATATGATACACATCAAATTATTAATGGCGAAAACCATATTTTCGTCCCTATATTTTCATGCGATTCCACTTTGGTCTCTAACTTTTTTTTCCACCGCTTTTAGTCTCTAAAATCAAAAAAGAAATCTTGTTTTTGTTCCTACCGTTAGTGCCCTAACGGCAAAGTCTTAGGTGGCAAACGAAATACACTATTAGCTGACATGGCAGTGATGTGACGATTAAAATATTATTAAAAAAATATTATTTGACATTTTTATATGCCACGTCAACATTTTAATTTTTTTAACAGCCACGTCAAAAATTTTAAAAAAATTAAATTTAAACAAAAACCTTAAATCTAATTAATTTAAGGTTTTATTTGAGCCGACCCTGCTGATTTCATTCTCTATATATTGGCTTTACCTATGCTCTTAATAAATACAATCAAGCACTCATAATAAACATATTCCTTTATTAATTTATGTTCATATATATATATATATATATATAGTAGCAATAACATTAAATTTTAGGAGGAGAAGGTGCCATAAGATGTTGAAGCTATCAAAAATGTAAAATCTGAAAGAGGTGTGAACGTTACTATATATGTGAACTTATTGACCACAGCTGCATTAATTAAAGGAACCGTGAAGGGTTTCTGTGGAAGAATATCGCGATGCATTCCCACTTGCCAGTTGCCCCTAGAAAACAGAATCTTTGTAGTGATTGGATTAAAGGAGAATATACATTTAAAGGTGTGGTTCAGGATAAAATATTAGATGACGGCTGACAGAGTTCTCCTAACTAATATGGTCCTCCTAACTAATGAGACAATTTTATTTACGAAAATGTGTGAATGAGCTTCTTAATCAGTAAAATGAATAGAAAATAAAAATTTTCAAGTGATGTCAAATTTATATAAATAATGATATTTTATTGATTGAGAGGTTAGGAAAAGACCACATTGGCAGTCCTCCTGGTGCACTAATAATATTAAGTCTTAAACTATGGATCCAGACTGTCCAAAAGAAAAGGCAAGACGGCTTGACTGAGTAAAGGAGTCCATTAATGAACAAATTGATCTAATGAAAGCAAGGCCAAAAACTCAATCTCCCTTTTTTTTAATGGTAAAAGACCATCTGAACTACAAGGGCCTGACATTTAAAATAGTTAAGCACGAGTGCCCAAATACCCAAAAAAGATAGGATAGAACATGAAGTCTCACCATTGTGCCTTTACTCCATATGGTGTCTCAACACTTGAATCAATGGGATTTGTGAAATGTCTCAATTAAGCAAAGAAGCTCCTGTCTTTTAATTGGCTTCCACTACCTGTTAGCCTTCTAAATAAAAACTAGCAAAACACTAATAAAGCATGTTCCTTTGTTTTGATTGGCACTCTATAGCCCTAGCTTCTCCTCTCCCCCCCCCCCCCCCCCCCCACCCCAACCACATATAAATAGGGACAATTCATGACGGGGAAGTGCTGCACTAATATTGATAGGGCATCATCTATTTTTTTGCATGCTTTGGTTAGCTTTTCCAATATTATCTAGAAAAGGAAATTACATTGAAAACTAAAAATAATGCTTCTTTTCGTATCCCTTTTTTAAAAAAGACTTACTTTAAAGGAAAGGTTCAAAGGAGAATAGTCAAGAACCACTTTTCCTTTCTTTTCTTAAAAAAAAAAAAGACTTATTTTTTTGGTTTATATATTTAGGTTCTGTTTGAAAATAGTTTATTTAACTGAAATTGAAATTTTTTAGCTGAAATAGTATAGTGAGACTCATGAATAATATCAAAAAGTGCAATAAAACTTAAAAATAGTAGCAAAAATAAACTAAATAATAAAAGAAGCTACCTAATATAAGTTTATCTCAAACGTAACCTTAATGTTATCCAACAATCGGTCAAATATAAGCAAAAGAATCAAACCAATGGCTCTAGTAATTCTTGCAAATGTAAAAGATTTCAACCTTTGTCTAACCAAAATATGTAAGAAAAGGGTGGCACCACATCAATCCGGACAGATGGACTTTTTGTTTCACCATGCATGTTAGATTGACTATCAGAAGTATTGGCAGCACGTGTTGGTTTCGGTGAACTGTGGGATAAGCATTATAATCAAATATTGGAACTACTTTTTTCCACGACGACATGAAAGTTTCATCTCAAAAAATTTGGCGAAAATGGGAAACTAATTTCGTTTTCTAAACAATATAATTAGTAGGCCATCTTTTCAAACTATATAACTTTCTAACATCTCGAGCCTAAGAGGCTCGATTTTGGGCATATAAACCGAGCCTTAAAGGCTCGGTTTTCATGTTTTGAGGCATCCTGACGTGGCTGTATTTCCACGTGGAAATCGAGTCTTATAGACTCGATTTTTATACTTGATTCTCAAAAGCTCGATTTCTGTGGTCTAAAATTCCACATAGACGCTACATAGAAATCGAGTCTTAGAGACTCGATTTGCTAAAAGTGAAACTGAGTCTTAGAAACTCGATTTTTAAGTTGTGGTGAAAAACTCCTCCATGTGGCAATCATGTCTGGGTCCCTATATCAGATATAATTTTTTGTCTGGGTCTCTTGGGTCTTATACACACATTCAGCAGGTTGTACTCCCAACACCCATTGTAGTCTTCTCCTTTCTCACTCCCCCTCTCACTCATACAATCTCAGCACATTTGCACACACATGTTAGGTAAGGGTGTATTGATTGTTTAGTGTATATAGTGTTAGTGGATTTTGCTAGTGTTAGTGTATATAGTGTTAAGATATATTTGTATCATGGGTATGTATCATGATTTTTGTTGTTTGGTGGTGCTATTTGTCTTTAGTTTTTTTTTTTTTTTGCTTATGAAATTATAATCATTGATTGTAATTTTTAGGTTTTGATATTTTTTTTAGTTTTTTTTTTTTTTTTTTTTTTTTTGGCTTGAGTATGAAAATCATTGAGCATTGTTAGGTTTGATATTTGGGTCTACTCTATTTTCCTAATACTCTGGTTACTTTCAAGCCAATAGCCCAATTTCTACCAACTATTTTCACAAGACCATAAAATTGTTACTTTTTCCAAAAAAAAAAAAATAATAATAATAAATTAAAATTGTTTGTTTATGTAACAGTGTAACTCTTTTTGTTTTTATTCTAGAAGTAGAACCAGTGAAGTGGTAGTGAGTAGTGACTGACTACTATACAGGTTTTATTTTCTTATTTTTAACTAGAGATTTGGTTTAAGATAATTTGTTATTGATAAATTTCATGTGTCCGGTTAGTTAAGTTAGTATTTGATGGTGATGGATTTGAATCATTTGTTTGTTTATTTATTTTTATTAATTGATATTTTATTGTGTTTATCATTTACTTGTAACATTTTCTTTATTTCTTAAATTGAATTATTTGTGGGTAAATTTCCCAAAAATATATAAAATATACCTAAAATAAATATCATGTATGTTGTATTGTGTCCCATATTGTCTATATTTGTGCTTCCTTGAAGAAAACCCTAGGCTACCAGATAGCAAATGAGCTCTAGCTCAAGAGCCACTTCCTCCATCCATAATAATAGGATATAAGGTGAGGTCGTAAATTCAAGATCCATGAGTAGCGTGTGTAACTTATCAATTAAATTAGGGGAAACATAACTCTAGGCTGTTGGGTTTTCCATAAACTAAAGTCTAAAACATTCCATTTCCATAAACCAGTGTTTAATATCTCTATAAGTTCATAGATATTTATATATTTTTTTATTCTTCTTTATACTAAGACGGTTACACTTAAAATATAGCACAAATAATCTAAAACACTAGGTATTACCCAAGCAAATACTACTAATACCCATATAAATAACCTAAAAACCACTAAATTAGTTGCCGAAGGTGAGACAACGAAAAAGTGGACTACTAATTATATATTTGTTTTGAGACAACCAATGCATATAAATTACTACTAGAGGTTTTTATTTAACCCAAAAAAAAAAACTACTAGATGTTTTTGTCAAAGCAATGACTTTTTCCCAAATAATAATTAAAAGGAACTGCGGAAAGAAGGAAAAAGAAACGATTGTTGCCGAAGGTGATGTTTTATGCTTTTACAATATTGCAAGCCACGAACTTTAATCAAATACCCACAATGTTGCAACTTGCAAGTCACAAACCTTAATCAAACAATAAATCTAGGATAAAACACACAAATGATCCTAAGGTTTAGGCTAGTTAATACTAAGTATTATTAAGACTTTTTAAAAATATCAAATTTTCTCCCTAAGGCTCTATTTGGTTAAAGGGATGAAAAATATTAAAAAGATGGAAAAAAATAGATGGATGAAAAACTCATTTATTTAGTTGAGAATAAAATAAAATAATAGAAAATGTAGTTTATAAATTTTTCATGGGTATGTATCATGAATTTCTTTTGTTGTTTGGTTTGATATTTTTCTTTATTTATTTATTTATTTATTTTTTGAGTATGAAAATCATTGAGTATTGTTAGGTTTTTATCATGGGTATGTATCATGGATTTCTTTTGTTGTTTGGTTTGATATTTTTCTATAGCTTTTTTTTTTTTTTTTGCTTTAGTATGAAAATCATTGAGTATTGTTAGGTTTTTATCATGGGTATGTATCATGAATTTCTTTTGTTGTTTGGGTTGACATTTGTCTTTAATTTTTTTTTTGCTTGAGTATGAAATAATGATTGATATATTTAAGATGTATTCTTGGTATATTTGTATCGTTAGGTTTGTAATGATTGTATTGTTGTTTGGTTT
This sequence comes from Quercus lobata, assembly GCF_001633185.2. Taxonomy (NCBI): domain Eukaryota; kingdom Viridiplantae; phylum Streptophyta; class Magnoliopsida; order Fagales; family Fagaceae; genus Quercus; species Quercus lobata. Next base: position 5,462,813 of record NC_044914.1, read on the forward strand.
GATATTTTTATTTATATTTTTGTTAGAGCTAATTTGAAATTTTGTAATGGGGGTGAGTTTTGTCTTTAGATTTTTTTTTTGTTTGAGTATGAAATGATAACGATTGTGTGTTTGTATGTGATGTGGGGTGACAAGTTGTAATTTTTGAACTTTGAGTAGATAGAAAAGGTTTTGCAATTAATGTTAAATGAAAGAGATAAAAATATGTCACTAACATATTATTACACTTGACTCTAATAGGTTTATAATCTCTGAAGAATATTGATATAAATGTATACTACGGTGGACCCCTTGTCAATCTTGGAGAGATTGACAGATTTCCATTTAGAGGGCCGGATATCGAATGCTACTACATGATGATATGCCGTAAGACTAAGACATTAAATGATTTGAAGAAGAAAATAATGGAAGGATTGAATTTGAACCCTGCTTGTTATGACATTATCGTTACCCACAAGAAGTCCTTCATGAACGGATAAATTACGAGTATATGGTGATCAAAGAAGACAAACATGTAAAAATCATGTTGAATAGGATTCATAAAATGCCCCAAGTAAATGCTGCTAAGTTGTACGTAAGTTCGGAGCCGCTTGCAGAAGTTGATACTGAGGAGGTGCAACAATCAACTACATCTTTACAATTTATAGCCCTAGATGATGGATGCACTATAATGAGAAGCTATACAATGGGAAGTTATATGCTCCCATCTCAAGATTATGCTGCCAATACTAGTGAAACACTCCAACCTCAAGAGACACATTTAGGGGAGGAAGACGAAGACAAAGACGAAGACGAAGACGAAGACGAAGATTATACTACGAATAATGGTGAAAATATTGATGATATGGATGAGTACGAAGAGAGGATTGAGCGAGACGATTTTGATAGGGATGTGGATGACCATGAACTCGTTCCCAATTTTGAAGAGGAAATTATGGAGTACCATGATAAAGGTGATGCAGATGATGATATTGGCATTCAGCATGATACAAATACGACCACTGCCTACACACCTCCTGTTGAGTCATTCTATGCAAATATTTGGAAAGATATGGTTGATTCTTCATGTCTTTAGATACCATTTGTTTCTACTTGGGAAGATGGGATGCATTTTAGTAAAGGGTTGACTTTTGCAAATAAAGAGGCGGTGAAGCGTGCATTGATAATATACACAGCAAATGATAATAGAAATTTTATTATCCGGAGGTTAACAAAAACTAAATTGTGTGCCGCATGCATTGACACCAACTGCAAGTGGTACGTTGGGGCATTCATGAAGGCTAAACTTAATGGTCTGTGGATGGTCACGTCTTACGTGGGTCCATACAGTTGTATACCCTTTGGCCTGTGAAGAGACGGTAAAATGATGGATTCTAATTTTGTTGCATCAAAAATTGTGGGAAAATTGCGATAAAATCACACTGCTCGTATTGATGAGCTCTAGGAGATCATACATACTAAGTATAAGCATGAGCTTTCTTACTATAAGGTATGAGACGCAAAACAAAAGGCGACTGCTAAGATATATGGGGATTGAGAGGAGTCTTACCAAAGGTTGCGAAAGTTGTTGGCATACTTGGATCAGGATTCAGGTACCCAGTACAACTATTACACCATACCTAAGGGCATAGATGGTACTATGTTACTGCGCTATGTATTTTGGGCATTTGCTCCATGCATTGCTGCATTCAGATATTGCAGGCCAGTGATCAGTATTGAAGGGACTCATTTGTATGGTAAATATTGAAGGGTGTTGATGATTGCAATGGCAAACGATTCTAACCAAAAGGTTTTGCCTCTCGCCTTTGCTGTTGTGGACAAGGAGTCAGGGCCTAGTTGAGGGTGGTTTTTAGAGTGTCTCAGGAGTTCGATAGGGCATGTGATACCTAACGAGGGTATTTGCATTATTTCTAACCGACATAAAGGTATCAAATGCGCCATTGTAGAGGTATTTCACCGATATTGCCTTCGACATGTTGCTAGCAACTTCAACACACACTTTAATGACCCGACTCTAAAGGCATTGGCCTTGAAGGCTGGATATGTGACTCATGAAGCTAAATTTGAGTCCATAATGCAAACCATTAAGGATGGCGAGATTAATGCATTGAGGGGTGTAGAATCTGATGATCCTAATATTGCACGCTATATGCCATACACATATCTAATGAGTTTGGATCTGGACAAATGGATCCAATTACATGATGGTGGAAGACGTTACGAGGCAATGACAACCAATATCTCTGAGTGCTTTAATGGAGTACTTAAAGGTGCCCGCGATTTGCCCATTGCTGCAATGGTTGAGTTCACTTGGTGCAAACCTGTTGCATATTTCCATGATCGACATAAAGAAATTACTTCTAATCTCTCTCAAGGTAAGCTGTGGAGTGATTATGCAATAGGGATCTATACCAAAAATGAGCAGAAAATTTCAGGACACACTCTCTGAAATTTTAATAATGAAATTGGTGTATATCAAGTGGTTACCCCGTACAACGACCATAGAGGTGGAGGGGGAAACCACAATCATGAAGTGCACGTATTTGGTAGAACATGTGATTGTCATGACTAAAACTATAATGTAATCACATATAACTACTAAGATAATCTTATAGATATTTACTCAATTAATAATATCACTAGAGTAAGAAATAGTCCTTATAAGGTAGAGACTTACTTTAGGGACAGTAGACCACGCACTGAAGGACCATAAGCACCCATTGGCGAGCCACGCTTAACTACTGGGCACAAATAGGGGAACCTAGCCCATACCCAATATTGGACCAACAGTAAGCACTCACCGATTTGACTGGTGTACTTATCGCTTGCCTTGCATAACTCTCAGTACAACCATGCAAGGCAAGCACTTCCCCAACTGTACCTTCGTGGGTTGCGAAGATTTTCCAACTGTTGTACCCACATTAGATGCACCCTATCGCCATATTTGTCCATGAATATTGTGTCCCCCAGTAGCGCTAGGATGTAGCATCATGTGTACTTATGCAGCTGATCCTCTTTAGCATTAGGCGGCAATGGAGCAGCAACGGAGCAGCAACTTGCTGCAAAAGCCGGTTGATGAGAATCCTTTGGCTAGTAAGTTGCTTATGCTGGTCTTGATTTATAGGCTGAAAGTCAAGGAACTCCTGACACACATTCGCCCAAACTTTCTGCGTGCTCCCTGTTATAGTGTCATCATCAACAGGAAGCCTGAGAAGAACCTCTACATCCTACAATGTGATGATGACCTCACCATGTGGCATGTGGAAGGCATGAGTCTCGGGTCGCCATCGCTCCACTAAGGCCGTTATCAGGCCATGGTCAATCTCTCTACCCGGGACCCAGAGGAGTCCCTCTAAACCGAGTGCCTTAATGATGTCAACGACTCGATCGTCCAACATTGACTCTCGATTGGAGAACTCTTCACGACGGGTACGGCAAGTAAGGGATCCTAGATGATGCACAGACCAGAACCATGGATTAATATATGACAGCAAGTACGTGTACATTGTATGGGTTAAATGCGTGTACATTAGTTAAATCTATAGTGTTTTGTTTTACCTGCTCGTTCCAAATAGCTTTGGATCGATGGGTGGGCTGCAACTTCAACATCGACGTGTTAATAGGGCCAGGATGCGTATAGTTAATCCGTCCAGCATTTGCAGTAGCCATATTGCACAAGAATGATAACCAATTAGCATGTAATAGACATGATTGAAAAATTACTTATTTAAATAGAAAGAATATGTTTTTTTTAGTGTGAACATCATTTGAAACTTAAAGATCATTAAAGAAGTTTAAATGGAAAGATTATTTGAAACTCATAACAATTTGGTATATATATGAGAAGTCTAAATAAAGACTAGAGATGTGGGCTTGGGTGGATGTGTGTGTGCGCGCTCATCATTGATCAAAATATAGAATTATAGATTTGACCACCCACAGAAAGTTCATTCTACCAAAAAAGAGGGGAAAAATTCTAGCAATACCTAAGAATTAAAAAGGTGCAAGTTGTCTAAGAAAACCCAATTTAAATGTTTAAAATTAGGTGGGTGTGTGTGTGCATGCTCATCACTCCTCAGAGATCAATATATAGAATTATAAATTTGACCGCCAACAGAAAGTTCATTCTACTAAAAAAGAGGGGGAAAATTCTAGCAATACCTAAGAATTAAAAGGTGCATGTTGTTTAAGAAAACCCAATTTAAGTGTTTAAAATTGTTTTTGTTAAGAACCGTCAAAACAATGGAGTGAATAAAAAAAAAATTTGATTGAGTTCCTAGATTCTCTAAGCACCTGTCGTTGATATAATGGCCTTGCTCTCTCATTCTATGTTCTTTGCTTTCACTTTTCTTATCTTTTTCTCATTGTATACTTCCTGTATACGTTTTTTATTACTTTAATGAATTGCACTTACTTATTAAAAAAAAAAAAAATTGTTTTTGTAAAAAAAAGCCATTTATAATTGCCCCCTAGTTTCATTAATATAGAACCAACACCACTACCATCAATACCTAATGGAGGCAGCCACCACACAATTACTATTTACAAGACATCAAAGAAATTAAAGGAAAGGATTAATTTTATAAAATTGATTAAAAAATGGACTTCTTGAGTTAATCTTAATAATCAATGCCACCACCAGCATAAATCACTAGGAAGAAGTCTCCTCCCCACAATTTAACCACCAAACCACAACAACAACACTGTACCAGTAACCCATTGATGTAACTGCAAGACCTTTTTTTTTTATGTGAGTACAACTGCAAGACTATCATTGTCCCATAACCCTAAAAGAAGCCTCAAGATTACAGCCTACATATCAATACCATTTGCCACAATCCAATCACAGTATAATAAAATCAGCACAACTACTATGGCCTATACCAGGCTAATATGACTATTTATGCTATGTTAATACACATGGCAAACTATGTGAGTGACAATAAAGACCCATCTAAAATAATTACCAAAAGGATATCCATATGGTACATATGCCTCAATTCCACCACTCAATGTCTGTCGTTCATAACCCTGTGTGCAAATGGAAAAGGGTTATGAACAGAAATGAGAAATCCTCCCTCAATCATTGTCTACATACACAAACCTAGGTCCTAAAGCTATACCTTTGGACATGTGCCACATGTTCAAGATTCACAATTTAACATGCTTTGTCTAGGAATCCCAAGTTTCTTAACTCCCTTCCCCCCTTTTGCCTTCACTTCTGTTGCATCAAAAGACAACTTGGTTATCATGATTTCAATCCTTTTAAGATCCCTTGTTCATATTATCAGTTCTATAATAGATATTGCATAATATCCATGTCCATGGCATCAAAAACATGGCATTCTAAAAATGTTCGAAAATTTTCAAACAACTTGAAAATTCAAAAAAAAAAAAAATGGAATCTAGGCTAAATCTTCCAAAGATTTTCTTTAAATAACTTTTGAACCTACAAGCACCCCATTGCTGTATTGCCTAAGCTATGATCAAGGGGAAATACAGCAAGATAGTATGAGAATGCACTCAAATACAGCAAGTCTTACTGTATGTCTTGCAAACCTATAAAAACTGAAATGTTCCAAGATATATGTATTACTAATAGGAGCTAAATTCTAGTGCAGCTCCTACCATATAGTAAGGATTTAGCATATTTAATAAAGTTTAAAACAAATACAAGAATCAATCATGTCTAACACTGAGCTAAGTATGCTCATCAAATACATGTCAAGTACAATGATGAATCTATAAAAGTTCAGCCTACAAAATACCAAATGAATAAATGAACAGAATACACAATGATCCTGCAAACACATTCCACTTAGAGAATAGAAGTGCAAGAAGCAACAAGTTAAACTTCTACTTCTTCACAAAGATTAAACACAAACATACATTCTAAAATCTTAAAGTCTATTAAAATTTACCCGATACAAATTCACTTTATATGACAGAGTCACACGGATACAAGCAAGTTTTTGCCTATAGTTTATAAACATGAAGTTAGAAATCTTATTCCAACACTTTATGTGAGTGATTAGTATTTGTCACAAACTTCCCAAGGACAACCTGAAGAAAATTAGACTAGTAAACATGGTGGTGCCATGTTAGTTGTTACTTGTCCAAATAAACAGCAAAAGCTTGAGTGGCAGTATGGAAAAGCAGAATTCACATTTATCACTGGCCCAAAGCAAGCACAACAATGTTAAAACAAAGTAATACAGATCAAGTATGGATTGGGCTTGCCACAGAATCACATTTGACGAAAATTATTGTTCACAGGTTATAACTTAGAGACTGATTGCACAGAAGCACTATATTTGCAAATTCAAGCATATCAACACAATCAACAGAACATAATTGGCATTGAGCTAGTGGTGACTGCTTGATGTTCAAAAGGATATGTGCAGCATAAGGAGCTTTTGAAACTACAGGGCAAACCATTTCTAATTTTCATAAAATGAGTATGGGCATTATTAAATACAAGAACAAAATGTAAACTAGGATCTGAGCCTCAAAACCAAGCACCAGCTCTTGGACTCTGTACATATATTAGTGGAACAATATTAAAAACATACCAGCACCCATAAAATAGGCCTACATAGGAGATCACTAATTCCAAACCCAAATCAATAAAGATGCTTTACTAGCAAGATTCATGATTAAAAATCAAAAGCATATCCTCCCACCAGTATGGATAAATTGGATGGTCAATATATACTTGATTTATTTATTTATTTTTAATATTATGTCCCAAATTCTAAAGTGGAATATAGCTGTTGGATCCAGTATTTTTATCAGTAGCAACTCATGCCCCAAAACGCATGAGATGGTTCCATACGTTCACGCAGTATATTTACATATAAAGAGCCACAAACCATAAATATGCTGATCGCCATTCAATTGGAGGAAGCATGATAATAACAATGACCCAGATCTATTAAAGCAATTCAAAACGAAAACCATTATGTGGATTACTTAAAATATGGCAAGAGGATGACCTATCAGACCATTAGACCAAGTATTAAAACCAGAAGACAATAAGACAAATCTGAGCATAGTAGAGACAGAGAGAGGCTTTTTATGAAATAGCATAAACATTTGCACCTCATCAAATATAAACAAACCCAGAAACATAATCTGATTCCATAGCAAATATAAACAAACCCAGAAACGTAATCCGATCTCAAAAAACAATAAAACTTCGATCTTTTTTAACAGTTCTATTAGAAATTCAAAACAGAAACCAAAATAGAAAAAAATGAATTGAAACCATGGATTCTTTGATTTTTCCCACTGTTTCTCGGTAACCAAATGGTGCAACACACTTTGAAGTGACTCACCTTTTTTTTTTTTTTTTTTTTTTTTAGTTCTGAGAGATCGCGTAGATTGAAGGAACTCAAAGGTCTGTGAGTGAGAGTGGAGACTAAGAGTGGAGACTTTATCAAAGCTCTGTACACCTTGTTGTGTCTTTATCAAATCTTTCGTTCGGCGAAGGTGATGAATGTGAAATAGACTGAGTGAGAGAAGAGGGTGAGTGAGAGTGGAGAGGATGAGTGAGAGAGGAGAGGGTGAGTAAGAGAGGCGCTGAAGTGTGAGAGTGAGAGGGTGAGTGAGAGCGTGAGACTGGTCTATGTGAGAGAGAGGGTGAGTGAGAGTGGAGAGTTAAGAGTGAGAGGCATTAATTTTAAAAAACCCCTATTCTAAGACTCGGTTTCCCGGTCTTCCACGTGGTTCAACCACGTCACAACCAGATCACCACGTGGACGCCATGTGGGAAATCAAGCCTCTAAGACTCAATTTCCAGGTAGACCTTAGGCCAAGTTAGATTTGATGAAAACATGAAAACCGAGACTCAAAGACTTGATTTATAGGCCTAAAATCGAGTCTTTGAGACTTGAGATGTTTGTAAATAATATAGTTTGAAAACCAGGCCTAATAACTAGATAGTTGGGAAATCATGGTTAAATTCCAATTTTGGTCCAAAAAATTTTGAGACCACTAAACGTAAAATTTGGTGGAAGAAAAAAAGCGTCATTCAAAGATACAAAGCTAAAGTTGGACCCATCATTTCTTTTTCTTTTTTGATGAAAGGACCCATCATTTCATGCTTGTTACATTTTACAATGTACACAATAATCACTTCTTTTAGGAAAAAAAAAAAAAAAAAAAAAAATCACTACAACAATTTAACTCCTACTACGTCAGAGCTTTCTGGCATATTTTGATCATATTGAAATTTTTGGGGGTATTTTGACTATTTTTTAAATTTAAAGATATTTTTAGGAATATTTTAGTAATTTTGTACTTTTTTAAAAAGTATTTTAATCATTTTAAAGATTTTTATTTTGACTATTTTGAAGTTTCCAAGTGGTATTTTGGTCATATTAGGTGCATTTCAGATGATATTTTGTAATTTTAAAAGTTTTAAGAAGATATTTTGATCATCTTATAAGTGTTTGGTGTGGACTTGAAAACAGAAAATATTTTACATTTTTCTTTTGTTCACACGATTTGAGCACATCCACTATATATGTACAACAAATAATGGCAAAGTCAGAATTTCAATTTAAAAGACAAGATTAAATGCAAAATTAATATGAAAAATATTATCGATATTAATAAAAAAAAAAATAAAACATTCTAAACTAATGTAATTGTCATACAAATTAAAATCTAATATACATGTAAATTGTTATTAATTTTTCCTACCTAGTTTAATTTACTCAAATTAAATTATTCCATGATTTCTTCATTCTCAATAATCTTGAATATACTTGAAAATTTGTATATATGTCTTAACGCCTTGATTGCTTTTAAATAAGATAGAATTCAGTATTTCTTTCTATGTTCTTCTAGGTATTGAAATTTTGGATTGATTGGAAAAACCTAGAGTGTGAAACTTTTAAAAAAATAAAATCAAAAAAATCAAAATCCGAGAGATGGATCATGGAAGAGAAAAAAAATATAGTGGAGGCTTTAGAGATTTTGTGTATTACAAAGATAGTAAGTAGTTTCCTTTCTTATTATTATCATTATTATTGTGTATAATATGGGATCCACCAATTGAAATGCCGTAAGAGAGGAAAAAAAAGGGGGGATAATACAATTTTATTTATTTATTAATAAATATATATATATATATATATATCTATGCTTTTATTTTTTGGATTTAGATAATAGGATATTCTTTTAACTTTTAATTGACTTGTTTAGTTAAAATTAAAAGAAAAAATTGAGTGCTGTACGTGAAAGAGGTGGGTCAAGCAAAAGCTAGGAAAAGGCTTTTAAGTATCTACGGTACCGTCCTGACCCTGGGCCCTTCGAAAATCTGGATTGGCAATCTTTTCAAGCCGCTATGATCAAGTTCCCATCCCAAGATGAAATTAGTAAAGCCTTATTTGAAAGGTGCTCCTTCAAAGCGCCATACCCAAATGGTTTACCAAACAAGTTGGCATATTGATCTTAAGGACGTCTCTAAATTTACCCAAACCATTGTCGTAACAGTGATAATTCTGCATCTTTTAAACCATACCCAAATTATTACGAGAGAGTTTCAACTTATGGCATACGTTTTTAATGATAGTTCTTTATCATTAAACTAAAACACCGATCGATGTTTGGTATATGCAGGTATTGAACTCTAAATCTCTTATATAACTATTAGAGACTAAGACACTCAAATCATTCACATTCTTAAAAATAATATAATAGCCCAGAGCTCAGTCACTCATTGTGGGCCCATCAGCCTATGTAACACGTCATATAAAATCACTACCAAAATTATAGTTAACCGCATTAAACCTTATATCACTACTTCCGTTCATGCAGCCAAAATTAATTCATCACATCAACCATAAGAAGGGGAAACAGGGTTATTTTGCAGCCAAAACTCATCTAGATAAAGCCTTTAATAGGCTTGACTGGTTTCAACCACGACTCTTTATTCTTCTACTGATATCCCCCGCCACAATTGAGCTTATAATTACTACAACAACTATGAACATTTTATGATAGAGAAAACATTGGGTCAGGAGCTAGCGTAAAACCTGTGTTTTATGCCAGCCAATCCTGATCCGCCACATCACCTTAAGCCTCTCTCCCTCTCTTTCTCTTCTTTCCTCACCTAATCTCTCCATCTTTGAATCAAACCCATAACTTCCATGGCCGGAACTTCAAAGCTCAACACAAGCCACTATCACCACTACCATGGCCGGAGCTTCAAAGCTCAACACAAGTCACAAGTCTCGCGGCCTGAGTTTGAACCACCATCGGCCACAACCACAAACCATAGTAGCAAAAAAAACCCACAACACCATCGCCCCAACAATCAAACCCAGCAACCCAACAATCCAGCCCTAGCCAAAAAAAAAAAAAAAAAAACAAAAACAAAACAAAACAAAAATACCTCCACTGTCGCCCCATTTCCTCTTCCACTTCTCAACAACCCATCAACAACCACCATGCCACTAACCCATCAATAACACCACCGAGACTCATCATCACCATCGCCGAGGCACCTTCGATACAAACATCCAAGACCCACTAGCACCGACTCACTCACCCACCAAATCAAACCCACGAACCACTAGACCACAATCACCACCGAGACCCACCAAATCAGCCCACGAAATTAGACCCACATCACCACCGTGCCTCATGACTACAATTGCCGAACCACCACTGTGCCTCTTGACCACAATCGCTGGACCATAATCACTGAACCACCAAGCACAAACAAAAGCACATGAGTGAATAAAGACAAAAAGGAGAAATGAGGAAGGAAAGATAAGAGAGCAGAGGCTGAGGGAAAAAGAAAGAGTGGTTGGGCAATAAACTCAGGTCGTGAGACTGGTGGCTTGTGTTGAGCTTTCAAGCTCCGGCCATGGCAGTGGTGATGGTGGCTTGTGTTGAGCTTTGAAGCTCCGGCCATGGAGGTTGTGGGTTTGATTCAAAGATGGAGAGATCAGGTGAGAAGAGAAGAGAAAGAGAGGGAGAGAGGCTTAAGGATTATGTTTTTGCTAAAAAAAAAAAAAAAAAATGATGACGTGGCAGGTCAGGATTGGCTGGTGTAAAACACAGGTTTTACGCCAACTAGTGACCCAATGTTTTCTCTTTATGATATCCCCTGCCACAATTGAGCTTATAATCACTACAACAACTATGAATATTTTATGGAATGGTCAAGAGGGACTTGCAATGCCCCCCCTCCCCCCCCCCCTAAAATTAAAAAATATATATATTAGTATATTTATATAGATAATGGTACTAATTTAGCAATTTGGTTCAATAAAATTATACTTATCCCCCCCTTAACAATAGCAAGCCCAAAAACTAAATCCAATAACAAAAACACCAATAACAAAGTTAAAAAATTTAGCCTAACCAACCAATTTTACCACCAAAAAAAGGCCCAAGCCTTAAAAATTTTGAAACAAAACTAATCTATGGATTAAATCTTTCCGTCATTCCATCAAATACCAAAAAAAAAAAAAAAAAACCCTAATTGAGAAAGAGTGAGAGAGGCTGAACTACAAGGAGAGCCAGAGAGGTAGCGTCATTGCGGCATGACTGAGTAGCACGGCACATAAACAATAGACGAATGCCCCAACTTCCAAATTTGGGGCTCGTTTGGTAGAGAAGTTTGAGTAATGTTGTTTGTATTTTTTTTAGACGAAAACACTATTTTAGTCCCTATATTTTGGGGTTACGGTCAATTTGGTCCCTGTTATTTTCAACTTATAGTTAATTTAGTTCCTACCGTTAACTCACTAATGGAAAATGTTTACGTGGCAAACGGTCTGCTTTGTTGGCACACATATGGCTAACATAATAATATAAAATCAATTAATTAAATATTATAAAAGCCACATCAGCATTTTAATAATAAAAGAAATCCATGTCAGACAAAAAAAATCTGAAAAGATTAATTAAAAGAAAAAAATAAAGAAAATGAATTTTTAAAAGAATCTTCACTTTCTTTTATTTTCTTTAGAATTCTTGCACTTTCTTATTTTCCAAACACAAGATATCCAGCAACACCACAATATGAAATCAAATCCCAATACGAGTGTTTAGCCAAAAAAAAAACCCAAAACCCAGCAGGGAAGGAAGAGATGATCTAAATCCCCTTCTTCTAAGTGACACAAGACACACACCTTAATTATCTGTGACAATATACCTTCTCTCGATACACAATATAATTGGAAGAGAATTATTCAGAAATTTCCACGGAAGGATAATAAGTACGAATGGAATTTTCAACCTCCATAAATTCTTCCAAATCCATTTACTGTTTGTACTTATGTGAATATTACGTTGAGTGCCTTTTGCAAGAAGCTGATATCCGCTTTTAACTTCAGAAACTCCCCTATTATATAGAGGCCAAATGAGCATATATTCCCTACATTCCCTACTCTACATTTAGCCTGTATCAGAGGGGAATTTAGACATGACCAGATACTTCCAAATTCAGGAGTCTTGGGATTTGAATTGTCCCTCAAAGGGAGATAATGGGTATTTAAAGAATTAAACTTAATTTTAAATTCATTCTAGAGTGCTTATTTAGTGCTAATGTCGGTATTGAGATTTTTTTGGCTAAACAATCGGTATTGGGATTTGATTTCATATTGTAGTGTTGCTGGGTGTTGAGAAAGTGCAAGAATTCTAAAGAAGATAAAAGAAAGTGAGGATTCTTTTAAAAATTCATTTTCTTTATTTTTTTCTTTTAATTAATATTTTCAGAATTTTTTTTGTCTGACATGGATTTCTTTTATTATTAAAATGGCTTTTATAATATTTAATTAATTAATTTTAGGGATGTAAGGACACGATTTGTAACAAACCGCAACTGTGTTGGGTTCGCACGTAAAAATGCCCAAACAATATCATTTGTAGAGCGTGGGTTTGAAAGGCTAGGCCTTAGTCACCAGACGGTGGGTTTTTCGTGGTGTTCATACATGGTTTAAATCGTATTCGCCCTGGGAGTCGCTCTCCCGGAGGCGGGCTGGGAGGCTCTAGTTTTTGGCCATTTTTCCCAGCCCCTGCTCTGGATTACTTACTTTTACTTTTATACTAGCCTATGTTCCTTATCCTTCGTCCACGTGTAGGATTGGTATTCCAAGACTGATACTTGTCCCATCAGCCCATATCCAGAGTGGTTGGGGGTGGTTGTAAAAGCTGGAGAGTATGGCTCTGTCAGGTACAGAGTATTGAATGGCAGTAAGGACAGCTTTCCCGGGTCGTTTATACTTTCCAGCATACCCTTTTCTATTGGCACAGATATTTTAGATTTTTTTCCCAAGTTGTTTCTAGACCTTTTTTGGCCTTTTCTTCTTTGTGAGATTTCGGACATGCTGAGGATTGAATCGTCCTCGGCTGTGTCCCAAGGCCATTTTGTACTTGTATTACCGATCTTGGGATATAACCCTTCTCGGCTCAGGCCTTTAGACCTCAATGAATAAATGGGCCAGGGCCACAAACTATTGGGCCCCACAAGGGATAATTACAAGTTGCCTACCTGTAGTTAGCCTCTAATTCTATGTGCCCACCCGTGTTTTGAATTTTGACACTTTGTCCACCCGTGATTCTCATCATTACCCAGCCGTAACCCACCTCTCCACTCTCCGTTACTCTAACACCAAATAAGTAAAAAAAACATTCCAAAATAGATCAAAACACACTCACTCGTAGAACTCACTCCCAAACTCCCAAAACTCAGTCACTTCTACAATGGGCTTCGCTTGAGACTACCGTGGCAGATCCGAGCCGAGGAAGAAAGACGTCATTGCTCCTCCTCTGTTTAGCTGTGGCAGATTATGGGTTTTGATCGGGGAACTGGGTTTTGATCATGGGTCTACAATGGGCAGTTCCTAAATGGGCTTCGATCCGCAAACTGAAATGGGTTTTGATCGTGGAATTGGGTTTTGATCGTGGGTCTACAATGGGCAGTTCCTAAATGGGCTTCTATCTGTAAACTGAAATGGGTTTTGATCGTGGGTTTTGACGGTGGGTTTTGATCGTGCGTGCTCTTGGGTTTGATAGTGGGTTTTGATCGTGGGTTTTGACGGTGGGTTTTGATCGTGCGTGCTCCTCTGTTCAGATGTTGCAGGTAGATCAAAACCCTCTTTAGTTTTTAATTTTTGAAACTCATTTATTTCTATGCTGAAATCCATCTTTTTGTTGTTTTTGTTTTTGTTTGAAGTACTAGTATTTTATAACGAATTGAAGTTCTGTTTTCTAACCTCATAATGATCTGGTTTTGATTGATTGCAGAGTATGCTATGCAGTTTTGGATTCGAAGTGGGTTCCAATTATTGAACACTTGTACTTGATTGGGCTTCCTGCCTTTTCTCAGTGAATTGTATGTTTATGGGATTCATTGTTATACTTGTGGCATTGTAGACTTTGAAAGCATTGCAGGTTACTGTTTCATTAATAAATAAAAACATTGAAAGAGATTATGATATCAGAGTACCTAAATGATTAGCTGTATTTAGTTGGCGTTTTTTATTAGCAGATCACAATATGAAGTTGTTGTTGAGTTGTTGTTTACTTTTGTTTATATACAGCCACTTTCTGTTGTTGAGGGACCACAATGCAAATGTGAGGGACCGAGTATGGTTTTGCTAACTTAATAAAGTCAATGACCGAGTGCTTCTTGTTTTTTCACTTTCAAATTTATTGAGCCATCTCTCTCATGCTAACTGCTTTCCTTCACATGTCAACTACTTTCAAATTTTCTAATACACTTTCTTGGCTGCCAGCCATATATCAAAATACTTATTGCATATGCATGTACAACTTCTCTAGATGCAATTTAAATAACCTTTTCTTAGCCAATAAAAAAATAATAAACAATCGGTGCCACGTAGTTTCCATCACTGTCTTAATGTGCTAATATTGTATCATTATGTAGTTAAATGTCAATTATTTTATTACTTTAACTTATGAAAGACAGAACTCCACCTCTCTGCCTCTCTCTCTCTCTCTCTCTCTCTCTCTCTCTCATATTTTCAGTAAGTATAGAGTCTTTAGACTGTAGAGAGTTCTCTCATCTCTCATCTCTCATCTCTCTGCCTCTTTTTTCTATTTTTCTTCACAACTCAGTTATCAACCAACCAAAATTTAGCAATTTTTTGCACTAGAGATTCAGACGTGAGAGAGAGATAAGATATTCATATTCCCATATTAAAAAAATAAAAAAGAGAGATTATATATTATACCAAATTTGGGGGCAGTGGACTGATGGTGGCGTGGTATTGATCTATTTCTTGCTTCTGCTATTACTCTGTTGTGTCGTGCCTGTGCTTGTTGTGCTGCCACTGCCCAGCCCTTCCCAGGTCTTACTTAGAAAGTTAAGGTTTTGTTTTGTTTTAGTTTTTGTTTTTTTCTTGAGCGTCTTGCTCTTTAGCCACTTAAATTCTTTCTCTTTTTTCTATTTTCTTTTTTGCTTTTATTTTTTTGGATGTCTTGTGTGTTGTAAATTGTAATGTCAGGTGTTAGAATCGCTTTGGTTTTTTTTTTTTTTTTTTTGAGTGTGTGTCTTGTGTGGGTTTGTTTTGGATGTCGTTTGGGCTTTAGTTTGCTGTTAGGCTAATATTTTTGAGCTTGTTAAATTTATTTCAAATTTTAAATCAGTAATTTTTTTATAGCTTTTAAAAAGATTAATAATATTGTTAAGAAGGCAAAGAATAAATTTATTGAAACAAATTATTAAATTTAATACATTATATACACTAGAATCCCACCCAACCCCCCCCCCCCCCCCCCCCCCCCCCCCAACAACTACAGCTCCGTCCCTAAATTGAGCCCTCTCAATTTGCTCTTTTTATATAGGAAAAGATTATAAAGAAAAGAAGAGAAGATATATATTTGATAAGATAATGAGTGGTGGGTGCTTCTCAACGATCCGCTGTGCAGTCAAGGGCTGGTATAATTATTATATTTACTTTTCAACTTCTGCTCTATTCATTTCAGGTAATAATTCCTGAACCTAAAGTTGGTTGGCTTTAAACTTTACTTTTCGAAGACAAATTAATAATACTTTCTTGGAGTTGCAGATAATATATATTTATTTTTTTCCTTGTTGAACTTCAGGTTTAGTTTTGAGCCATAGCTTCGCTGAATATGCAGTGGTGTCCACCTTGATAGATTATCTCACAGGTAATTGGGAGGAGCAGCATCTACCAAAAGCTGTAGCAATTATCAAATTCCAGGACGGCGTAGCCACCGTATTAGCAGTTGTTCTCGCTTATGTAGCAGATTCCTGTATAGGTCGTGTCAACATGATTGTCTTTACCACTATTTCCTATGTTTCGGTAAGTCCATTATTGAATTCATGTGCAAAAGAGTGTGTGCGCACTAGTTATTACTCTTATTACTCTTAGATCCCAAGAAGTTTGCCAAGAAAAAAGTTAGCTTTTCTTTTAAAAAAGCAAAAATTATAAGACTGAGATAAAAAGCCACAATATTTGTCACAATTGATCACATGACAGATGGTAAATTGTGGAAAAAAAAGAAATTATGAGTTCATATACAAGTGATAAGTAACTGCTCACAGTTTAACACATAAAATAATTGTATCTTTAAAAAATTGACATTCCATCTCATAGAATTCTTCTACCACAACAAACAAATACATAATTTTAGCTACAACTTTTTATTGTGATTGATTACCTGTCGTTTTTATATAAACTTTTTTTTTTCTCCAACAATCATAGTCAGTAATGCGAGGGAATTGCGGTAAAATTAGTGATTTTTTTTTAGTTCAAGATTTTTTTGCATCTCATCAGTTGTACGATCCATATAACAGTTCTTGGGTACCATTCATGTGTCCAAATAATTTATAACGAAATATTCTTTTGAAAGAAATTAAATTGACATCTAATATTATTATTTCAAATAGAATGGTTATTAACGAATTTGGCTAGATATAAACAATGAAAATTAATTAAACAAAATCAAGATTCAAAGTGTCATTTATGAGAATATAAATCAAATTATTGATATATTCAAATTATTCTAAAAAAATGTTGGTGTAATTTACCAAATTTTACAAGATTTTTGGATAAAATTTCAAAAGCAAATTGTATAAAATGAACATAAAGAAAAAGTTCTGCTTTTTAAAACTCATATGTGAGAATTTTAAACTTCATTATCAACATATTTGGTGAAAATGACGAAATTGAAAATATTACATAATCCCTTGCCAAAATATTTTTTATGTGGAAAGGGTGTCCAGAAAGCACTTCTAATATAATTGTTAAAATATATTGAAAGTTCAAAAACGTGTATAAACACCTTTGAACGTTTAGACCCCCAAATTACAACTTACCCAATTCAAGCAATATGTCAAACAATTAGTGTGCGGAAACTTAACATATGCTATAATATGAAATTGGTAAAAACTATCTAAGCCGAAACAAAACACAATCCACAGCAGATAATAAAAAGGCAAAGATAGAGAGGAAGGAAGATGCAAACACAAAGACAACACGCGATGTGTTATCGAAGAGGAAACCGAAGCCCTCGGCGTAAAACCTCTCCGCCGCCCTCCAAGCGGTAAACAATCCACTAGAAAATACAGTTGGGATACATGGACAGCAATAGACCCTCCAAGCCTAATCTACCCAGTGTACCTAAGCCCTCCAAGCTTCTTGCTCCAACGAGGTTGCGCTGAACCTTTTTCTTTTCTAACTTCCCGAATTCCGCTACTAGACTGTAGCATCAACCAATGAAGATTGGTTCCTTTCTAACTGCTTCCCAGAAATCCAAACAGCTCTCTCACAGTAATGATAATGGTGAGAATCAGTTTTGGTATAATGCCTTTCAAGGATTTGACAATGGAGAGGAAGAGAGTTGAGGAATTTGAAGAGACTCTAATGTATAGATTGTGGGTGAATCAATCTTGTTTTTCTTTAGGATTTCTCTCTCAAAATTCTCTCTGGAAGCTCTCTCACAATCGTGGGTAAAAGGGGTATTTATACTGGAGTGGGAGAGGAATGTGAAACGTCAGGTTTTACAAAACAGGGGTGGCTCGCGGCTTGACCACGCGGCTTGACTAAGTCGTGAGATCCAGTCGCGAGATAACCGTATGGCCAGTTGTCCTGTTTTGTCCTGTAGTGCTCTAGCTTGCATGACTGTTCACCTTCCAGCATACTCGGCACATGTGTTGCGTCTGGCGGCTTGAAGTCGCGAGTCACCCGCGAGGCCCAGCCGTGAGTCTCTGTTTTCTTGCACACTTTTGAGCAATCTTCACTCTATCTCACTCACTACCCTTACATCAAACCCACCTAAATACAGGGTTACTAAATGCTGAATTACAAGCAAATTTGGCACGGAATAAAGCCAATTAGATGGTTGAATAAATTCAACCTTACAATCTCTCCCTTTGGCTATTCCGTGACAAAACCCTAAAACAGACTCTAGACTTAATATGTGAGTTGGGAACAGTTGAACAAAACTCACTCACACCTAACTCTAGAAGCTGTGAAACACTTGAATCATATGGACATAAGACTCCTGAAACACAACAATATACATTGATCATTGTTAAGCAGAAAATCGTAAAATGCATATGAAACAGGCAATATGTGATCAAGCAAAGATGGAGTTAAGAAACGAACCATGGCTTGATCAACCAAGTGAACACCACAAGGTAGTGATCACAGTGCTCATTCACACTTGGAATGAACACAAGGACATACAAGTTAACAAGCACAAGGCAAGATACTTGTATGCTCAACACTCAACCAATGCATAATACACAAGGCATATGCATCTAGGAACAATCCTACAAGGGCACAAGAGTGACAGTACATAAATCAAAATGCAAGACATTTAGATTAAAATACTGATTTTAAATATAGCATAAAGGCTGCATTAAGCAAGGTACATACCATAAAGCCTACAAACCTATGCAAAAAACATTAACCCTAAAAGCTTACAAAAGCACATGGGTACAAACACAAAACATCCTGAATAACATCATCAAAATATATTCAAGTTTAAACCAAGAGTATAGGTTAAGAGTTAGAAACAACTATACACCAAAAACACAGTGTATCAAACCCATATAAACATTAAATAGTCCAACAAACATAAACCTAAACCTATAAGTTTAGAGGATAAGACTAAAAACAAAAGTATGACAAAAGTATGTGTGTACTCCCCCTATCACTATGCACACTTCCCTTTGAAACTTTCTTCCCCTTACTGAATGCTCTCCCCCTTTTTGTCACTAATAGCTAAAGGCTCTCGTCCAACTTTTGTTGAATAGCATTTAGCTGATTCTCCATAGTCTCGAGATGCATTTGGACATGGTTGTTTGTGGAGTAGAGAAGTGCCACAAGCTCATCAATGCGTTTCTGAATATGCTCAAGTACACTGCCGACTCTATCAGTATGAGGAGCAGTTTGTGCTTGCGGAATACTAGCCGGTGAAGCTTCAGGAACAGCACGCGAAGTAGATGTGGTATGTGCAGGTGTCTCTGATTCAGGGGCAGATGGAGTAACCGGAGAGATGTGAGCACTCCTTGGTGATTTAGAGGAGTGACTTCTGCTAGCTTGAAGAGTGAACAAGGAAATAGGACGTTGACGGGTCAACATTTTTCCATCTGCAGGAGGAATAATGCCTTCACGAAGAATGAGCTTCATGATGAGACTGCAAAATGAAATAATTCCTCGAGCTGCAGTTCGACACGTGGTCTTCCTCAAGGTGTAGTAGATGTGAGCACATATATCAATGGGGGCTCCTGTAATAAGGTCACAAAGGAATAGAGCTCTCCCAAGATTGATGAATGTAGTGTTGGACAGTGGGTAGAGATTGGTGAACATGATCAACTTCAGTGTGGTCAGCTCTGGTGCAAACTTTGCGGTGCTGATGGATGTTCCTGCACTGGATACTTCATGATCGGATCCTAGGATTTGTAGAATTTCTTCAACTTCTGGAGTTCGTTCATCGTAAGGAGTTAGATTCACATTCTGAGGTCTGGTGATGCCGAGAAGATCTGCGATGGAGTCTGGAGAAACGCTAAACTCTGTTCCTCTGACCCAGAAAATGAGTTGAACTCCAAGATCAGTTGCATTGGAGAAGCATTCTTTAACTAGCTCATCCATTGGATCATCAAAGTTCCCGAACAAGTTTGCCCAATCTCGTTTCTCAAAGATTCGAGGGATAAAGGTTGTCCTTAAGGTGTTAAACTCCACCACCCGTTCCACTATAGTAGTTGACTTGTCAAAAATGTTTGAGTAGACGTGTGAGGTAAGCGGAGTTCTGAACCTATCCTCATTGGGGTCTTGAGATGCCTGTGATGATAGTCGAGTCCTTTTAGCAACCGGTGTTGCTGAATCGTCAGCAACAATGTCTTTACCCCTGGAAGATCGAAGAGACATCTGCAAGAGAACAGGCCCACAGCAAAGAACCAACAACAGTACCACACAAGATAAATGTCAACATGATTCATTGCCAATAGAAAAAAATTTCAATACATAAAAACAAACTGAAGATAGTGCAGACCCAACCAAACTTCCAACAATACAAAGGAGCACAAAATGACAGGTGCAGCAAAATGGTGAAAGTGCACAAAGGTATAGAAAGACAAAACATTAACAAAACTGTCAATGAGACAGGTTACCATGACCATGATAGGCAAAAAAGATACAACATTCGAACATTAAGAACAGATACCATAAAACACTCCACAAGAGACATGAACATGGGAAAATATTTCAAAATAAAGTAACAAAGCATCCAAACTAGAGCACATGGTTGGGAGACACACATTATGTTATCATAACAACTCAGTAACCCAATACCAAAATCCAACATCAACACTCAAGCAAGTGAAATGAGCAAGTCAAATAAACTCCAAACCCATTTAATAAAAGATTTTCAGACTCAACAACAGGCAAATATCAGAACAATGAAAAAGCACATTGTGACCGCTCAACATGAAAACAGATGAGAACAATAGCAAACATAACACGCCATACCCATTACACAAAGAGAGAAATATTTCGAACACAATATCAATCCAAATGGTAACAAAAATATCCAGGAAAAGGGAAAATGAGATTGAGAAAGCAAAACCCATACCTTTTCTTGATGATTTGGATAAGAAATGAAGCACCAATGAGGTTTGAAAATGGATTCACGGAGTGTTTGGAAAGGAGATAGTTTAGAGAGAAGATGAACAGTCACAAATGTTCGAGGGAAAACTGAAAAAGATTTAAAAAACTGCTCCTATTTCTGCCAAACACGCGTTTTTCGCGACTTGATTAAGTCGCCACACAGTCGCCAATTCAAGCCGCCAAAACACTCAAGGACAAAAATTTGAAAAACTTTTCTAAGTGTTTTTCGCGACTGGAAGGTCTACCCGCGAGTGAGTCGCGAGCTTAGCCGTGAAAATCTCTGAGTAACCCTCGCGACTGGACCTTCCACTCGCGAACAAGTTGCCAAAAATGACCCGCGAAGACGCGACTGAGGCCCGCGACTTGACATACCCGCGACTAAGCCGCCAAAACAGGGCAAAACTGGATTTTTGAAATTTTCAGATTTTTCAAACAAAATACTTTCCAAAAACACCTAAAACACTCAAAAATCTTTTTGTGCTTGAATTAACAAAGATTGAGCATGTGAAAACACATTTCATCAAGTACAATCACACAAATGAATATGGCATTTATTGAACATAAACTTGTGTGTTGTGTGTGGATATCAACAATGAGATAGTCCTTAGTCTAATGTGAAGCTTCAATGATCAATTCAACCAAGACATACACAATTAGCACTAGATCATGTGACCCATCTCAATTATAGAAATATGTATATATGACCTCCCACAAAACTTGATAACATAACTTGGAGTTTTACATTTGACTCCACTTTTAATCATAACATTTGATCTTTTTGATCTTTTGAGGCAATCACTTCTCATTGTGAGAGTGATATTTGACATTTCACTTTAATGAACAAGCCTTTAGCTTTTTGAATAAACATTTTCTTTAATATAAAGTCGCTTACCCTTTATCCTAGTCGAATACTAGAATGTGCGACAGGTTTTTGCAGCTCAATATCTCTTTTCATTTGGAAATTTACATTTGGTAAGCTCTTTTTAGCAAAACAAAATAAAGAGTGGGAAGATATATAGACACAAGTCTATGCATGTCTCAAGATCAACAAAACCATTCACTAATTATTCATGACAAGTTTGAAGATCTATTTACAACAATCACATAGATTTCAAGATTTCTCCCACAGAGATATGAGTGCATGAAACCAAGCAATACTCGAAAATGCACAAAGCCATTAGCACAAAGGTACAAGACAAAACAAGCTTTGAGACAAAAGCTCAACAAGGTCAATCAAGCTTTTTGATTTTCTAATTTTTATGTGATTTTTGGATTTTTGACACTAAAAGCAAAAAGATTGATAAAACAAAATTAAAAATATGCACAAGAAGACAAGCAAACAACCAACAGCAAAAATAGCAATCAAACAAACAAACATCGTCACAAAGCATAGGAAGTATTAATGCATGGACATGTTGTAATGCTTATGCATGAGTACCCTTTTTCACCCACACATCACTTGCGTTTGGGGTGATTTCCCTATAGGATTGGGTACGGGAGTTAGGGCTTTCAAACCTTCGTGAGAAGCTTTCCAAGCAGTTGGTGAATGCACCAATCATCTTCATCACGTTCATCATTTCGGGATCACCATTCTGATATCTAGATTGATCACCTGCCCAATTTCTTCTATCATTTCTAGGTCCTCCTGACCTTTGAGGAGTTGCACTATTCTTTACTCTCAGCTATTGGCAATTTGGTCGAGTATGCCCTTGAAGTCCGCAATAATGACACACATAAGTTGCTCTAGGACCTCTTTGTGGTCGTGGGCGTGACTTGGCACGAGATTCAAACCTGCCCACAGATTGATTACGAGGATTCAACATCCGCTGGTTCACCACATTCTTCTTCTCCTCCACCTTGAGCTTCTCATCAGTAAGGTCATCTACAACTGGATCTTTGGCCTTTACAAACTTCACTTCTTTAGTGACATTTCCAGATGAACTACTTCCTCCGGTATATCCCAATCCGGATTTGTCTGAAAAGTTCTTTTGAGATGAGATAACATCATCTAGTTTCTTGGTGGTGACCCTCTCTATTTTAGCATTTGCTTGCACAACCTCATTCTCAAGAAATCTCACTTTTGTGTAAGTTTCGGACAACTCACCATTCAATGTTTCTATCTCACATTTGGCCTCCCTATATCGGATTAGGAGACTTTTGTAGTCCTCCTCTGCCTTCTTCATTTTTCTCACAGCAGCCTTGGCCACCCTTGTGTACTCACCCAACTTCTCCAAGAGTGAGTTATAATTCTTTTGAAGATTTGCTGTGCTTTCATCCTCTTCAGCATCTGATTCTTCAACAATTCCTAGTGATTCATCATCACTATGTTCTCCAAGGTCTCGTACAAGCAGATTCAACTCATCTGAAGACTCAACATGAGCAATAGTCATAAAAGCCGAATAATTCCCCTCTCCATCACAGCTTTCTTCTGATTCTGAGTCAGATGAATCCGAGTCACTCAATGTCGTGGCATACACTTTGCCTTTCGATTTCAAATAATTCGGACATTCCTTCTTAAAGTGTCCATGCCCGTTACATTCGAAGCAAGTTACACCTTGTGTAGGTTGGGATTCTTTTCCATCTTTCTTTTTGAATTCCCTTTTCTCCCTTCCAGAACTTTGGAATTTTCTTTTATCATCAAATTTGCCATTATTTTTGAATTTCAAGAACTTTCTGAAATTTTTGACAAGGTATGCAACATCTTTGTCAACTACATCTTCTCCCGATGAGTCTTGATCTTCCACTTTCTCATTAATGGTCTTAAGAGCAAGAGATTTATTCTTCCGTTGATTGGGCAGCGACATCTCATAAGTCTGCAGAGAACCAACCAGCTCCTGTACTTTGATGTCATCAAGGTCCTTGCTCTCTTCAATCGCTGTCACTTTAGCACGAAAACTTTCCGGAAATGATCGAAGGATCTTCCTTACAATTTTTGAATCCTCCATTTTCTCCCCCAAGTTGAACTTACTGACAACCACCTCATTCACTCTATGTCGTGGCATACATTTTGCCTTTCGATTTCAAATAATTCGGACATTCCTTCTTGAAGTGTCCATGCCCGTTACATTCGAAGCAAGTTACACCTTGTGTAGGTTGGGATTCTTTTCCATCTTTCTTTTTGAATTCCTTTTTCTCCCTTCCAGAACTTTGGAATTTTCTTTTATCATCAAATTTGCCATTATTTTTGAATTTCAAGAACTTTCTGAAATTTTTGACAAGGTATGCAACATCTTTGTCAACTACATCTTCTCCCGATGAGTCTTGATCTTCCACCTTCTCATTAATGGTCTTAAGAGCAAGAGATTTATTCTTCCGTTGATTGGGCAGCGACATCTCATAAGTCTGCAGAGAACCAACCAGCTCCTGTACTTTGATGTCATCAAGGTCTTTGCTCTCTTCAATCGCTGTCACTTTAGCACGAAAACTTTCCGGCAATGATCAAAGGATCTTCCTTACAATTTTTGAATCCTCCGTTTTCTCCCCCAAGTTGAACTTACTGACAACCACCTCATTTAGCTTCCCATAGAAAGAGTCAAAAGACTCATCCTCACTCATTTTGAGCTCCTCAAACTGAGTGGTTAGCATTTGCAACTTGGTGTCTTTCACTTTCTTCGTGCCTTCATAGGTGGTTTCCAAAATCTCCCAGGCTTCTTTGGCAACGGTAATATGAGAAATCCTGTGAAATTCATCTGGAGACACACCACAGAAAATAGCATTGAGTGCTTTACTATTAGCATTAGATGCAGCAAGTGCTGCCTTATCCCAAGTGGATTTGGCTGCCTCAGGTCTGGTCCAACCAATCTTAACAACATCCCAAACAGATTCATCAATAGAACACAGAAAAGCTCTCATGCGAACCTTCCAAAAAGCATAATTACTACCATCAAAATATGGAAGTGCATTTAGAGATTGAGACCGATCCATCTCAAAAGGGAGTCAAGGATCACACAATGGTAATGAAACCAATAGCAGTGTACCCGCTCTGATACCAATTGAAAGTTCAAAAACGTGTATAAACACCTTTGAACGTTTAGACCCCCAAATTACAACTTACCCAATTCAAGCAATATGTCAAACAACTAGTGTGCGGAAACTTAACATATGCTATAATATGAAATTGGTAAAAACTATCTAAGCCGAAACAAAACACAATCCACAGCAGATAATAAAAAGGCAAAGATAGAGAGGAAGGAAGATGCAAACACAAAGACAACACGCGATGTGTTATCGAAGAGGAAACTGAAGCCCTCGGCGTAAAACCTCTCCGCCGCCCTCCAAGCGGTAAACAATCCACTAGAAAATACAGTTGGGATACATGGACAGCAATAGACCCTCCAAGCCTAATCTACCCAGTGCACCTAAGCCCTCCAAGCTTCTTGCTCCAACGAGGTTGCGCCGAACCTTTTTCTTTTCTAGCTTCCCGGATTCCGCTACTAGACTGTAGCATCAACCAATGAAGATTGGTTCCTTCCTAACTGCTTCCCAGAAATCCAAACAGCTCTCTCACAGTAATGATAATGGTGAGAATCAGGTTTGGTATAATGCCTCTCAAGGATTTGACAATGGAGAGGAAGAGAGTTGAGGAATTTGAAGAGACTCTAATGTATAGATTGTGGGTGAATCAATCTTGTTTTTCTTTAGGGTTTCTCTCTCAAAATTCTCTCTGGAAGCTCTCTCACAATCGTGGGTAAAAGGGGTATTTATACTGGAGTGGGAGAGGAATGTGAAACGTCAGGTTTTACAAAACAGGGGTGGCTCGCGGCTTGACCTCGCGGCTTGACTAAGTCGCAAGATCCAGTTGCGAGATAACCGTATGGCCAGTTATCCTGTTTTGTCCTGTAGTGCTCCAGCTTGCATGACTGTTCACCTTCCAGCATGCTTGGCACGTGTGCTGCGTCTGACGGTTTGAAGCCGCGAGTCACCCGCGAGGCCCAGCCGTGAGTCTCTGTTTTCTTGCACACTCTTGAGCAATCTTCACTCTATCTCACTCACTACCCTTACATCAAACCCACCTAAATACGGGGTTACTAAATGCTGAATTACAAGCAAATTTGGCACGGAATAAAGCCAATTAGATGGTTGAATAAATTCAACCTTACATATATATATTTATATATACACACACTCAAGCGCGCGCACACAAAAATATAGAATTGGGATTTGATTTCGGGAGCTAAATTTATAACTAACATATACATCTTTATATTGTTGTGGATGCATGTAGAAACACATATTATATATGCACGCACACATATCATATATAATACTTAAATGAAAAGAAAATGAGTTGTGTTGTAATTTTTTCAATATCAAAATTCTAATTATAATTCGCATGTAATGACTTTTTAGTGATTAAATGAACCACAGGTCCACAAGTACAATTTATGTCAAAGGTTTTTTTTTTTTTTTTTTTTTTAATTATAAATTTATTAAATTATAACGTTTTAAAATTATATTGTAACCATTTTTGCATTTAAAATTTAAGAATTCAACTTAAAAATAATATTATATTAAATTTTATTACTTATACATTATGAGCAATAATAAGTTATCATATAAATATTTGGAGCTCGAAATCCTTTCAAATGCAATACATTTTCTTTTTGTATTTGTTTTTTTCGATTATGAAATTTATTTTCTTCTTTATTATTATTATTTCCTTTTTTTTAGTCTTTTTTTTATTTTCTAACTTTTAAATATTAAGAAAAAATAATAAAATTAAGTTTGACCTATAAAAAAACTATGCAAAAATGTAAATTATGTCCTTTAAGTTTGACTAAAGTTCATTTCAGGTTTTTAACTTTACTTTCATTCAATTTAGTCATTTAAGTTTCAATTTATTCAATTCAGATCTTTCTTTTAATTCTGTTAAATTTAATGTTAATAAAATTGTAAAAATTATTTTTATTATTTGAATGAAAGTAAAATTAGGGGACTTAAATAAATTTTAACTAAACTTAGAAGCTAAAATTTGTATTTTAGCCTAAAAAATATTTAATAAAAAAAATAGAAACCAAAAAGAAAATATTTAATAGAAAAGGTGGGGAGGTATTTTTTAGTGGGGCAGAGAATAAATTAACTAAATGTTTAATGAGTTGATTCGTTTAACTTCAAACTAGGCAAAGAAAAAAAAATTATTTATATTCAATAATAAATAATTTTATTCGCTTAGTATTTAAGAAATATATATATATATTTATATATATATATAGTAGAAAAAAGTTCTGCGTCACAAATGACCTACCAACATGTAAATGCCAAATATGTAAAGTAACATATTGATTGATAAATCGTCAAAACAAAAGGTATCAAGTATACATTATCCCAACTAATAATTCGGTTTGACTCTTAAAAACTAATAATTTTCTTCCATAGGCTTTATTCCAAACTACAATAACTTAGGTGTTTCCATATGCTGCCCTTTTGATAAAGAAATAGAATACTCATGTAACCTTCCACCTAAGTAAAACTTTTAATCATTTGCTTAATTATTTGTAATAGGTTAAAATGTAGTTATAAAATTGGTTGTAGCCTAAAACTGTAGTTTTATTCAATATCTTTTTATTGGAGATTGGAGGTGAATTTTGATAAATCCACCATTGGATAACATCTTCTTCTTATATCCTCAATGTTTGCAAAATTTTTAGAAAACTAAATGTTGGGTTCTAAGACTTTAGGTTTAAATGCATTAGAAAACTTCAATTTGTAATGTTGGCAAACCATGATCAAAACGTTTTAGTCTTTGTTTTAGACTTGCTCAAAGTGTGTTTATATGTAAAGTTGGAATTGAGTATTCTGCAGGATTTACTGTGTAAATCTGCCTAGCTCGATTGATCAAAAATTAGACTCGATCGATTGAAGCTCATGCAAATTGTTTTTTTGCAGAATTTTCCAACTCAGCCCAAGCCCGTTTAACGTGTAAGGTTTTATGTTTTTGTCTTAAGTATAAAAAAGAAAACCCTAGTCACGTTTTAGGTTGCTCCTTATGCTATGTGTGTGTTTGAATCTTTTGTGAGATCAAGATGTGGTTGCCTTCACACATACTTAGTGTAGAGTCACAATTTGCAACCTAAGCCCAAAACATATGGAGACTTAGCCCAATGAACCCAATATATGATCTTGGGCCCTTACCCCTACAATAGCCCCTTAAAATTCCGATTTTTCCCTCTTATCCGAGGAGAAAAAGTGGGGCCTTGATTTTTAAGGGATAAGACCCACTAATTCTTTGATTCACACGTGTGGGAATGCGGTTTACGTGCCTCATAATTGTCACTTATGCATTGTAGCCCACGAGGCGTTATTAATTACTCCAGGTGACTTTATGTCCCCCGCATCTAACGATGAGGCGCTAATCTAACGGTTGACATTTTTTCTAGAATTTTGAGTGGGAGTATTCCCACTTACCTTTTCCCTCTGTATAAAGCCTTGAGGGGAACCATTTTCCTCTTTTCTTCAAAAACCTTCAAGTGCTCCAGAGAATTCTAGCGTCTCGTCTCACAAAACACTCTAAATTCCTGAGTCTCCATAGCTATTTTTTGTAAGAAGTCTTCGCGAATCTTTCTAAAAGTTTCAGAAATTTAGCATACATGTTCCCGTAAGTCATCCATTTCTTTATATTCTTCTTTTTCTTCTCGGTTTTCTTCCTCGGCCTTTTTCTTTTCAGAAGCCTTTCTCTGCGTCATTTCTAGTCACTTAGATGGGTAGGTTCAAGCACCTAGTAGATTCGTCGGTCGGTATGGAGGGTTTTAGAGCCAAATAACATATCCCATAAGAAGTGGGTTTAGAATATTGTCCTCTGGACCGAATACTCACTGACAAAGAGACGAGTCACGTCGTCATTCTCATGATTGCTTTCATAGAGGGAGGAATGACGCATCCTATGGGTAGGATAACTAGGGACTATTTGCTTAACCACAGATTGGCCCCCCATTAGTGCGCCGCCAATATGTTCTGAGTTTTAAGGTGCGTAGATGCTCTAAACGACCAGATGAACCTCAATCTCACATGGCATGACGTTGCTCATTTGTACGAGTGCCACTCCCTTTTTGGGGGATATTATTTCAAATCTCGGTCTGACGAGGTGAGATTGATATATTGCCTTCCTAAGTCCAACAAAGGCTTGAAGGATGATTATTTGGTCGTTTCTAGAGAATGACATAACGGTCTTCACTGCCCAGTTAGGGCAGGAACACTAGGTGAAGTACTCTAAGATCAGGTCCCTCGGCCGGGACTTTAGTCTTCTGAGCTTTCCTTTTACTTACTCTTAGTTATTTGTTTTCTCGGATTATCCACAATTTCCCTTTCGGATGTTTTGTAGATAAAGATCACATCGCTTCGAAGATTAGTTTAACCAACGTTCAAGCTCTGAATTACCTTCTAAGGTCGGAGATTTTCGTGAGTGAAGACGGATAGTTGCCTGTCGCTCATCTGATTTTGGACTACGAGCCACTGTCTCGTATCTTCTAGGATGTAGGTTAGGCAATAAGGGCCGGAAGTTCTAGATTGGCTCAGATTGACGTCTCCAAGCCAGGATTTTTAGCTCGGAGAGACCTTCCGCTGGTTTAGCCGCCCATCTAATGTGTTTTTCAAGGGGTAGCCGTTCCAAGAGAGGAGATAGATTCTACTCACTCATCCCTCGAAGCTGAGATTGATCAATTTCGCTTTAACAAGGAAGGTGAAGTGCTGACAAGGCCAGTAGAGCATTCGGACTCTGACGCTGATCTTGACCGATTCTCTGCGGCACATTCTCTGAGGTTAATAGTTGCCCGGATTGATACTAGTTTCGAAGTCGAAGAAGAAGACATGGATCTGAAGCAAATGATCGGCTTAAAGGGCCTGATGGCCAATAAGAACAAGGGACAAACTTCCAAAGATGTCCCCAAGGTACAAGTTCCTCCCAGCCTCCCTCCTCCTCCCTCGCCTTCCACTGACCTCAAATTACAGGCCAATTTGAATCTGAGGAGGAAAAGGACAATTGAGGATTTGGAGGAGGGCGAGGTCAGTCCTCAAAAGGGGGTCAAACAACAGAAGAAGGCCAGAAAGCCTAAGGATAAGAGGGCCAAGTTCGTGGATAGCCGGGATGAGGTTGTAGTACGGCGGGGGCAGCATACTTGGTCCCCTCAACTCGAGATGGATGGTGCTCCCATTTCTTGGGACGCCATGATTTGGAAGTCTTAGAGGGGACAGGCTACATACCTCGCTGAGGCCTTACAGCAGCCCCTTCTCCTCCCTCGAGATATAAAATGGGCTCAAGAATACCAGGTAGTCGGGCCTCTTCATGTCGTTGAAGAGGGACCTTGCGATGGTAAGCCAAACAACATCCTTCTTCGTATAAATTTTAGACTCCACGTTTATTCACATATTGCATGTATTTTAATAACCCTTTTGCTACCTTTATGCAGGTTACCCAGCAAATTTATGTGGTTGAGGAGTGGATTAGGAATGCTCGCGATGAGGTGAGTGCTGAGGTCCAATCTCGCCTTGAGGCTGAGAAAGCTGTTGGAGCCTTTAGGCAGGAAAAGGAGAGCTTGTTCGAGAAGGTTAAAGAGGCTATCCAAGCTCGCAATAGTGCTGAGGCGGGCCTGAAGACCATGGAAAGGCAGGCCGAGGATATGCGCAAGAAGTTGCACGTAACAGAGATAAATCTGGCCACCGAAAAGTAATATGTGTTAGATCTCAAGGCTCAGCTACAGAAAGCCAAGGAGGCAGCTCGGGTGGCGAGGGAAGCAGCTGAAGCTGCGGTGAAGGCATCCTATGAGCGTGGGGTGCTAGACACGGAGAAAAGACTGACGGAGGAGGTGGCTATAGTTTGCAGGGATTACTGCACCGAGTCCTGGGGAGTGGTGATGGATCGGGCAGGAGTCCCCGCAGACTCCGAGTTGAGGAGGGCCGATAATATCTTCTTCCCAGAGGATATTCGAAAGATTCCTAAGTCGGACCCTCCCTCTAAGAAGCTCCTTTATGCCCAGGCCCCCCTTCCTGATATCGATGTTCCTGAGGGGTAGGAGTGGATAAGGAAACCCAGCCACCAGTGAAGGATAAGCCCTTCGAGGACTTCTTCACAATCAGGGATGTAGTCTCACAGGCTAAGGACGTAGAGTTTAAGTCCAAAGCCAATGGTACTCATTTCGAGGTTGCTGATCCCAAGAAAGATCCCCTCAAAGACAAGGCCTAGAATTCTAGATATAAGATTTTCTTTTGTAGCTCTCTTTTACTTTTCATTCCTATGGCTTCTACCACTACTTGTAATATAATTTCTTTTAAATTAATGATTGAATTTTTTCTTCTATTCCTTGGGTTTTACTTTCATTGCTTCCTTTTTTATTGTTATTGCAAACAAGCTTGAGCTGTTGTTGCTCTATTTCCAACAGTAATTCATTGTTGGCATTTCAAGAAATCTTGTGACTTAATTTCTGTTTAACATTTATAATGGTGTTCTTGAGTGTCAAAAGTAGTTAATTTCTCCTAAGCCTGTGGTCCGAAGAGCCAAGCTTGTGGTTTGAGGAGCCATGTAGGGTTTAAGTTCTGTTTAACACTTGAATAGATTAAGAGACAAGAAGCACGATGTCTTTATACGACAAAAGAGCTTATTGATAAAGGAAATTTTCATTAATAATAGTACATTTTTAGGTTGTTTACATTCCAAGAGTGTGGTATTGCATGCTCATCTAAATCTTCTAGAAAATATGCCCCTATACCAGCTACTGAGGTGATGCGATATGGTCTTTCCCAATTGGGTTTTAGCTTTCCCCACGCTAGGTTTTTTGCAGTGTCCAGAACTTTCTCAACACTAAGTCACCAGGTACTAGTGGCCTTAGTTTTGCTTTGTCATCATAACTTTGCTTGAGTTTGTGTTGGTAGTATGCCTATTGGACCATTGCCTTTTTTTCTTTTTTCTTCAATAAGGTCTAAGCTTTTCTTTAGCAGCTCATTGTTTCTGCTCAGATCGAATGAGCTGGTCTTTAGCGATGGAAAGCCTGTTTTTAGAGGAATAACAGACTCAGCCCCGTAAGTCATCGAAAAGGGGGTCTTCCTTATTGATTTGCAAGGTGTGGTTCGATACGTCCACAGGACATGTGGCAATTCTTCCACCTATCTTCCCTTCGCGTCATCTAACCTCTTCTTAAGTTCGTTCACTATGACCTTGTTAACAATCTCGGCTTGCCCATTCCCTTGGGGGTGTAGAATATATATTCGTAATTCCCAATTTGCAACAGTACCTCCTGAAGGCCTTACTATGGAACTGAAGACCATTGTCCGAGATGAGGGAGTGAGGGACCCCAAACCAGGTAATAATGTTTTTCCAGATGAAATTTTTGGCGTCCACTTCTTTGATGTTCGATAAAGGTTTAGCCTCAACTTATTTAGTAAAGTAGTCAGTGCCGACGAGCAGATATCTTTTGTTCCCTGCTGCCTTGGGAAAAGGCTTGACGATATCCAAGCCCCATTAAGCAAATGGACAGGGGTTGGATAGTGGGTTAAGGATCCCTCCTAGTTGATGTATGTTTGTTGCAAATCTTTAACATTGGTCACACTTCTTCACGTATTCATGTGCTTCTTTCTGCATGTTTGGCCACTAGTAGCCTTGGGTGATGGCCCTATGAGATAAGGACTTGACTCCTATGTGGCTTCCACAAATCCCTTCTTGTAACTCCTCCAGGATTAGTTTTGAGGCCTCAGGGTGTATGCAGAATAAGTATGGTCCAAAAAAGGAATGTTTATACAACTTCTAGTCCTCGGATAGCCAGAATCGAGAAGCTTTTCTCCGTATCTTGTCAACCTCGGTCTTCTCCTCAGGCAAGATGTCATCCTTTAGAAACAGTACTAGAGGGTCCATTTAGCGAGGTCCCATTCTAACTTGGTGGACATGGATCACTTCTCTCTTCATCACTGAGGGTTTGTATAAATCTTTTACAAGAATGACCCGGGGTAAACTTTGAGCCGAGGAGGTGGCAAGCGTGGCCAAGGAGTCGGCATGTGTGTTTCCACTTCTAGGGATATGCAGTAAGCTAAAAGAATCGAAACGTGACTGTAGGTGCTTAACTTGGCTTAGGTATCCTTGCATTTTTTCGTCTTTTACTTCTAATTCCCCATTCACCTAGCCAATGACCAATCTTGAGTTCGAGAACATGTTTATTGCTTTTTCGCCCAGTTTTTGAACCATGGACATCCCCTCCAGTAGGGCCTCATATTCAGTCTCATTATTCATGCCCCACTTAGCAATTCTCCCTATATAATCGTGCCCCAGTCTTTGTGATTTTTCGATGATAATCCTTTCAGGGGAAATTAAAACTAGTCCCACTTTGGAGCCCCTTTGATTCGCTACACCATCAACATATACTTTCCAGCATGTAGGTCCTTGTAGAGAGATTGCGTCAACTGATTTTTCATCCATGTCTCGCGTCTCTACTTCTTCTTTTAACGAGGGATCAGCGAATTCAGCCACTAAATTTGTGAGGACTTGGCCTTTAATGGAGGTAAGAGGCATGTATTTGATGTCGAAAGTCCCTAGAATCATGCCCCACTTAGCAATTCTCCCTATATAATCGTGCCCCAGTCTTAGTTATTTTTCGATGGTAATCCTTTCAGGGGAAATCAGAACTAGCCCTACTCTGGAGCCCCTTTGGTTCGCTACATCATTAACATATACTTTCTAGCATGTAGGTCCCTGTAGAGAGATTGCGCCAACTGATTTTTTATCCATGTCTTGTGTCTCTACTTCTTCTTCTAACAAGGGTTTAGCGAATTCAACCACCAAATTTGCGAGGACTTGGCCCTTAATGGAGGTACGAGGCATGTATTTGATGTCGAAAGCCCCTAGAATTGTGCCCTACTTAGCAATTCTCCTTGTATAATTAGCACTTCGAAGTATGGACCTAAGCGGAAACTAGGTTAAAACAATAATTGTGTGTGCTTGGAAGTAATGGGGAAGCTTTCATTTAGCTTGAACCATGGCTAAGATGGCCTTTTCTAGTGGCAAATAACGGATTTTGGCTTCATGCAACGATTTGCTCACGTAATAAACTGATCGTTGTACGCCGTTGTCCACTCGTATTAGCACTAGGCTTACTGCATGAGGGGCCACAGCGATGTAAGCAAATAAGACTTCATCGGCCTCGGGATTGGACATGATTGGTGGCTGGGATAGATATTCTTTAAGTTGTTGGAAGGCCAAAGCACATTCCTCGATCCACTCAAATTCTTTTCATTTATTCATTAAGAGGAAGAAGGGTTTGCACCTATCTGCCGATCGAGAAATAAAATGGTTTAAGGCAGCAATCATTCCGATAAGCCTTTGGACCTCCTTGGGATTCCGAGGCAGTTGTAGGTTATTGACAATCCTGATTTGATTGGGATTGACCTCGATTCCCCTGTGGGTCACCATATATAGCCCAAGAATTTTCCTGATCCTACCCCAAATGAACATTTGGAAACGTTGAGACGAAGCTTGTGTCTCCTTATAATTTCAAAGATGTCTCCGAGGTCTCTCACATGCTTGGACACCACCTTGCTCTTTACCACCATGTAATCTATATAGAATTCAATGCTCTTACCTAGGTACGGCTTAAACGTTTTGGTCATCATTCTCTGGTAGGTGGACCCTGCGTTTTTCAAACCATAAGGCATCACCTTGTAATGATAATTTTCGATGGGAGTGACAAAAGCTATATTTTCTTGGTCGTCTACGGCCAGTGGTATCTGATGATATCCTTGAAAGGCATCTAAGAAGCTCATGCGAGGGTGGCCTGCGGTTGCATCTATCAACTAATCTATTCGAGGCATAGGGAATGAATCTTTTGGGTAGGCTTTATTCAGATCCATGAAGTCTACACAGACTTGCCACTTTCCGCTCTTTTTCTTTACCACTACAGTATTGGCTAACCACTCAGGGTAAAAAACTTCCTTGATGACCCCTGCTCTTTTAAGATTCATCACCTCGTCCCTAACGATGTTAGCATGCTCCTTCAACGGGCGCCGATGTGATTGCTTCTTGGGAGTAACAGATGGGTTAACATTTAGATAGTGGCAGATGAAGCTCGGATCAACCCTTGGGGCCTCGTAGGCATCCCATGCAAATACGTCCACGTTTTCTCTGAGAAACCCAATTAGCTCTTCTCTCTCTTGGGGAGGTAGTTCCAAGCCGACTTGAAAGAACCTTTTCGGATCATTGCCAACAGCAAACTTTTCTAGGTCCTTGCATTTTGCTTCCTCAGTTGATCCATTACCGGGTAATGCCGGGGTTGTTGATTGCTATAAGCCCCTTTCAGCAGAGGCAGAGGACTTAGCATTGGGTCGGTGTGAGATGACAACCACTATGCATTGTCTGGCCACAGACTAATTCCCCACAATCTTTTTAACCTGGCCCTTTGACGGATACTTCACCTTCTGGTGTAGAGTAGAAGAGATGACTCCTAAGGCATGAAGCCAAGGTCTAGCCACAATAGCTGTGTAGGGTGAATAAGCGTCAACAACAATGAAATCCACCTCCACCACGTCCGAACCGGTTTGTATAGGCAGTTTAATTTGGCCTCTTAGAATAACGGTCTTTCCCTCGAAGCTTACCAGAAGGGAATCGTACGCTGTTAGGTCCTCGGGTTTTAAATTCAGCCCCTTGTACAGGTCAGGGTACATTATCTCCTTAGCACTGCTGGTCTTCTTTAATCCTTTTATACTTGTCGATCCAGTCCATAAGTTGGCGCAGGCTGGTGACAGGCTTTCCTATTGGGGATTTTCTTAAACCATGCTCAGTTGGGAGGCCGCTCTTGAAAGTGTTGATGGCGACGTCATCAAAGTTATTCTCTATCTTATTGTACATCTCCCAGTATTTGTTCGAGTATGCTTTTAGAGTCTCCCCTTCTCGCATGGACAAAGACAGTAGAGAATTCAAGGGTTGAGGAACCCTGCTACTAGTGATAAAGCGAGAGCCAAAGGCCAGGGTTAGCTGTTTAAAGGAACCTACGAAATTTGGCCTTAGTCCATCAAACCATCTCATCGCCATTGATCCCAAGCTAGACTGAAATACTTTGCATATCAAAGCCTCGTCTTTGGAATGGACGGCCATCTTCTGATTAAACTAGTTTACATGCTCTACGGGGTTCGTTCGAAC
Organism: Quercus lobata; assembly: GCF_001633185.2. Classification (NCBI taxonomy): domain Eukaryota; kingdom Viridiplantae; phylum Streptophyta; class Magnoliopsida; order Fagales; family Fagaceae; genus Quercus; species Quercus lobata. The sequence continues at coordinate 5,499,044 of NC_044914.1, forward strand.
ATTGTACATGGTGAAATTAGGTTGATAGAATCGTCGAGGGAGCTTAGCCCTTTCTATCTTGGGTGTGAAGGGTGACTTAGAGATTCGATCCAAGGCCTTGTTCATAGCGTCATTTACTAGGCCTTTATGAGACAGACTTTTGTGTCTGCGTTTATGGTGGTGCTCTTCCTCATAAGAAAAGGTTTCACTTGTTGGAGTTCTTGACCTTTGCCTATAATTGTTGTCCCTTTCATCATTAGAGGACGTATTTGAATTGGAAGGTGGCCGCTTCCGTTGCGCACGACGTAGTTTCTTTTTTAAGTCATCAATCTCTTGCTGCAATGCTTTATTACCATCTTGCCTTTTGGACATGTGACTTCCCACCCTAGAATGGCTTCTGCTTGTATGGGTAGTACGCACACTACCCTTTTGATATTTGTCCCGATGTCTTTCCCGTTCAAGGTTAAGAAAGTTGTCTTACCGTTGAGAACCTGCAGGCTCCGTTTGGTGTGGACCTGCTTGGTGTGGACCTGATCCCACCATATTTAACCGTTGCACTCACTGAGGCACAAGTTCTTCCCCATAGACGGCGCCAATTGTAGGGTCACAATTTGCAGCTCAAGCCCAAAACGTATGGAACCTTGGCCCAATGAGCCCAATATATGATCTTGGGCCCTTACCCCTACACTTAGGGTTTCCAAGTTTCAAGATTATGTCAAGAACTTGGTGATCGATTTAGTTGCTGCATTCAAGAGTTTAAAGATACATAAGCGGGTGTGCTTGTACTTGCTGGAAATCCAATAAAGAAGTAGTTCGTGGACTCGGAGCTGTCACGTGGTCGTGATAGTAAGTTTCCTACTCGAGGTAGCAATAGGATGTTAGTGGTCTAAGTCACTATTGTGTAAACTTCAATTCTTTCATATTAGATTCGTTTTGCCTTGAGGATAGTTAGGTTAAATCATTCCCAGGTATTTTACCAGTTTGGTTTTCTTGGGTTATCATATCATTGTGTTCTTTATTTTTCGCACTTGTCAATGATATGATTTGTATGTGTTAACCTAGATCTGCATAATTTACCTAAATTAATCACTTGGCTAAATAACTAGGTTAATCGGGTTATATTTTAAGGGGTCTAAAAACAAACACTAAAGATCAATAGTTATGTTATCAATAAGTTATTTAAATTGCAAGTTTTTGTAGTATAAAATTGTGCAAAAAATATAAACTTATAAATCATATAGTTAATAATATCCGATTAATATAAAATTTGACATGTATATTAAGAGTATAAATAACATGCAATTCAACGGTTAGATTTTCAAAATATGTAATAATCAAGGTTGTCAAAATTGGGATCCTATGTAGAATTGTTGAAGGTAGGTGGGATCGTAGATCGTAGGATCAGATCGTGAATCGTAAGATCCTACATATTTTCAGATTTAAAGAAAAAAACATATTGATTATAACTTTGTATGTTGAGCAATCACGTAACTTATAAATTCATCCATAAAAAAAACTTAGATTTGTATCATATGATGTAATTTGCATGTCATATATTGCTAAATTTATATTAACGAAACAAATATATTTAAGTTTTGACTTAATGTATCTAAAAAGTTCAATAAATATTTAATTAGCAACCAAATACCAAAATATTTATCAAAACATAAGGAAAATATTTTTAAGTTCTAGGTTCCAAATTTGAAATCCAAAATAAGTTAGCAAATGGAAACTAGCTAACTACAATATGAAATCCAAAAGTAAGATGAATATTAAGGTGAAGTGAACATTTAATTATTCCCATTCTAAGGTTCTTATAACTACCGTCCTAAATTTCTAATCATCATCATCCATTTCATCATCTATGTAGACATTATATATTTGTATACTAGAGTTGTAAAAGATATCAAGATACAATTTCACACTCAACTATTCAAGTTATATCATTCAGCAACAATTAAAGAGTATACTCAAAAAAATCAATCAATCAATATACAAATATAAGCATAACTCATAAAATTATATAAAAAAAAATAGTAATATTAGAACACAAATTAGTATATTGATCAAACAAATTTAACAATATTATAGCTTAAAATGCAGTAAAGTCAAGTCAAATTCTTCATTTAGAAATGATGAAACATTCTTTCATTTTGATTACAAGTGAACTAGAAACTAGAAAATATTTACTTAGGTTGACATAATTTTATAAAATAAAAAATAAAAAGTCATACCATCACAACATAAAAAAATAAAAATCCTTAAAGCTTCATCAAAACAAAAAATTCATCCAAAAAAAAAAAAAACAAAAAATTATGTTTCTGATAGGATCGGTAGAATCGGTAGAATCCCATACGATCCTACGATCCTATACGATCTTACACGATCCTACGTACGATCCTACCATTTTTACGATCCTAGTGCGATTCTAATTGTTTTGGTGAGATGGGATCGTAAAATCGTGCGATCCTACGATTTAGATCGCGATTTTGACAACCATGGTAATAATATTTATTTTATTGAGTAAGGTTATAACCTTAGACTACAACCAATTTTATAGCTAAACTTTGTCCTTTGTAATATTCTTTTATATTTGTAATAGTATTTTCATTAGCTTAATTATTTGTAAAAGTCATTTCTAAGCATTAATTTTTCATAGGTCGTGCACTAATTATTAATATAAAAGGTATATATATTTTTTACTCACAATAAGGTGGGAGGGAGGATCAAAATTTGGGTTTTTCATCGCAATGTCACTAAATCATACTTACTTTTCTGTGTGTATATATTACACTAGTTATTGACTAATTTATGTATAATCAGATTATCTCCTATTTTATAACCAAATGGGTCAAGATAAAAAGGTCTTTTTCTTCTTCTTTTTTTTTTTTTTTTTTCACGTCAACAGTACTAAACTGAATCCTTTTGTGTCACTCTGCTTATTGCCCTGTCCACCTGTGGGCTAGACCCACCTGGTGAGAGTAAAGCCATCTTTTACAATATTGGTGATTATATTTAACACTTAACAGTTGGGTTAAATTTGTTATGCACAAACTATTTTACATAGTTTACAGAGCAACTAAAACCGTAATTTGCAATATTTTAGTTGTTTTTGAGGGTGTGTAAGCTTTATAAGACAGTACTCTTCGTCATGTTGCCTTTTTTGTTGCAGGGATTGGTGCTCTTATGGTGGTCAACCAAGTTCCTTGGTCCAATTGGAGAAATTGTAACGTTCTATGTTGCAGCGGTGATGCTAGCAGTGGGCATGTCTAGTCGAGAACCACCTCTAAAGGCCTTTCTAGCTGATCAGTTGAGCAAGAAAGAAAATCCAAATGAAGAAGAGCCGGAACAAATAGAGGGTCGTACAAATGTTTGGTGGCGGATTGCTAGGTTTACTGGAGCCACCATTGCTCTCTTTTGCCTTCCAAATGCTTCATGGGAAAAAGCCTTCAAAGTTTCTGCCCTGGTGATGGGAGCAAATCTTTTGCTATTCTTGTTTGGCTATGGTATCTCCGCTTACGGTCTCTCCTTTTACGGTCTCCCCGGTTACAATATCCTCAAACCAAACGGGAGCCCACTTCGAATTATTCCTAGAGTTGTCAAGTTAGCTATACACAATCGGCATTGCAATTACCCTCGTTCAGAAAAAGGGTTTTATCGGAAAAACTATACACCAAGTCAGTTTGAGGAGAACCATGGTCAAATACATTTGTCGCCAAAAGTTTTATTTCTCAGGTAAAGTATCTCACACTCACACACTCACCCTCTTTTGAAAAAAGTAATTTAATATGAGCTTAAATTAAAACAGGACTTTGGTGTAAAACTGTAGGTTTACGGCCACAATAATATCATGCACACATCAGATATTTTATAATTTAGCAATACATTGGTTCACACCCAATTCTCTATTCTTCAAACAAATAAAATTAAAATTAAAAAGCTGAACAGCTCCTCTCTCTCTCTCTCTCTCTCTCCACCACCTCTCTTCCACTGCTAACAGCATAACCACACTCACCGCAACGAGCATATCTCATTCCTTATCAAATTTTCTCTCTGAATCGTAAGCCCACTCTCTCTTTTTCTCAAACCCAACTCTCTCCTTCTAACCCTTTTTGTTCTTTCAAGCTCATCCATTGTCGAGCCTCAAACGGTCAATCAAGTCTCCCTGGTCGTAATCAAGGACAGTTGCCACGAGCCACATTTGAGATGACCCTCACTCTCACGGTTCTTACCCACCTCGCTCATTCTAGAAAAAGCCAAGACCCATAAATTCCACCATCATCACTAGTAGAAGATCCCTCTCTCTCTCTCTTTATCTTTATTTCATTGTAAAGCTACAAATGAACCAAGCTGTTTATAAATAACTCGACCTTGGCTTGGGAAAGAACTTGTTTATGTTCGTTTGTTTAGAAAATAAGCCAACTACAAGCCTGAAGTTTAGGCTCGATTACTAAACGAGTAAAGTTTAAATATAATAATGTGTTTATGAACAAGCTCGTAAATATGAGGACTCAATTTAATTATATATAATATAATATAATATATATATATATATATATATTTGTTTAAAAATATATTTATATAAACTTGAAATTGGATGGTATAAGTTTGTCAGTAGGTTTTGTAAAGTTGCGATTTACAACTATTTTGTGTCAGCTTTAATTCCGTACCAAATTTGATTGTAATTATGTTCAATCTTATGTACCTTGTATTTTATGTGAGATTTTTTTGTAAGAATTGTGTGTGAGAGAGAGTGTGAAGACTCAAGGCAAAGTAAAGAGCAAAGAAGTTTTCGTGGGTAGCTTGCGAGAAGCCTTCCCACGAAGTGAAGCATGTGCTCAACACATGACTGGAATGCGAAGAGTCATGACAGATGGTGACAGCTAGGTTTCATGAGTGTCTCGCGGGTAAGGCCTTCCCGCGAGATATCCGTGAAACATTTTGTTTTGCCAATTTGTTATATCTAATACACTCTGTCCCTAACCACACTATATATACTCATATTATCCACAGAAGTTGAGGAGTGCCTTTTAGGGAGAAACCCTAGCCATAACCCTTGAGAGTGAGAGATTGTTATATCCACAATTCTCTACACAATCTATTGTGGTTTTTCTCAACTCCTACCTCTTCATATCCATATCCTTGAGAGAATGATAGCCCAAACACTTACCACACCCATTTTGAGTGTCAAGTGAGGTTTTGGTGCTACTAGGAAGCATTAGAAGAAGGCAAGTTTTGACGGATGCAATTGGGCATATTGTGGGATCCGGAGAGTTAGACAAGACACAGTTTCGAGAAGCTTTGTTGGAGTAAAAGCTTGGAGGGCTCAGGTGCATTAGGTAGATTAAGCTTGAAGGGTCTCTTGCTATTCGTGTATCCTAACTAATTGTCTAGTGGATCGATTTACCGCATAAGGGCAGCGGAGAGGTTTTTCGTCGAGTACTTCGATTTCCTCTTCGTTAACACATCAGCGTGTTATCTTGTGTTTGCATGTTTCTTCCCTACTCTTTTAGCTTTCATTTTACTACTGTGTTTTGATGAATATGGCTTAGAGTAGTTTTATTGTTTATTCGCTCGCATTTACTCTATTCCGCACTTAGTTTAAGTAAGAGTATAATCAACTGAACTGTAATCTTTAATTGGGGGGGGGGGGTCTAAACAGCTCTTGTGTTTTCACACATTTTCAAACTTTCGGGTTCATATGATATTAAATTATTATTTGTAGTCTATTGATGATATAAATAGTCTATTCATAGTAAAAAATCATAGAATTGTAAAGAGGTAAAACATTTTACTAATTGTTTCACAATATATAGGAAATGAATAAGTTAATCAAGTAGCTTGTGAACAAGCATGAACTTGCTTAACAAGAAAATAAGCCAAGCTTGAACATAAAATCTTATTTGGTGATGAGTTTGTGCTATAAACCTAGTATCCCATATGGATTATACAAGTGTAAGTTTAAATGTGTTTATAAATTCTTGAGCACCCTTTTCTTACAAGCTAGTTTTCAAGGATGAGTTCTCTACTTATAGGTTCCTAACAGTTTGAGCTTGGCTTGTATTCGGGAAAAAAAAAAAATTGAACAAGTTTGAACTTTTAAAACTTGGCTTGGTTTGACTTGTTTACGGTCATTGTAGGGGTAAAGGCCCAAGATCATATATTAGGTTTTGGGCTTTATCCGGGACATTGACAAGTCCGAGGAGGAGCAAATAGTTGTTAAGGATTCCTAGTTAAAGTCCCATAAGTAGGGAATGAATGGAAGATGATCCGAGGAAGAATCTCTCCTCGGATACGACGAATGTAGCCCAAGTGTGTACTCTAGTAATTAGAGTGACCTTCCAAAAGGCTCCAGCGATAGGAATGTGCCTCATGAACATATGGGAAAGAAGAAAACTCGAAAATATCTAAGGAAAAGCTACTACCACCACATTAAATGTATTGAAGTTCCTTTTTTGGTCACATTTATGTAGAGAAGACCTCTGAACAGTGCTGCCTTAGGTATTACAACTCACAGAAGGCTAAAAAGGGTGTCTGATGAGACAGATACTCAAGTAGGAACTCAAATTATTAACAAGTGTAGGATCAAGATGACCCAAAAGGAGCTATATAACGTGAGAGACCCTCTATAAGAAAGGGACCAGAAAATAGAGAGAGAAAAAATTATAGCAATCTAAATCATTCTGATATCCAAGAATGATCATTATATACAGGTCTGACTTCCTCGGACTGAAAGTCCATTGATATCAGCATCCTTTATTTGTATTTGATTGTCATGCAATTCAATACTAACCGTTGTTCAACTCATTAGGACCTAATTTTTTGACTCATTCTCTACAAATTTATTGTATTGGGCTCATTGGGTCAAGACTCCATATGTTTTGGGCTTAGGCAACAAATTGTGACCCTACAATTGGCGCTGTTTGTGGGGAAGAACTTGTGCCTCAATGAGTGCAATGGTTAAACATGGTGGGATCAGGTCCACACCAAGCAGGTCCACACCAAACGGAGCCAGCAGGTTCTCAACGATAGAACAACTTTCTTAACCTTAAACGGGAAAGAGATCAAGACAGGTATTAAGAGGGTAGTGTGCGTACTGCCCATACAAGCAGAAGCCATTCTAGGGTGGGAAGTCACGTGTCCCTAAAGTAGGACGGTAATAAAGCCCTGCAGTAGGAGATTGACGACTTAAAAAAGAAACTACGTCGTGCGCAACGGAAATGGTCCCCTTCCAGTTCAAATACGTCCTCTAATGATGAAAGGGATGACAATTATAGGCAAATGTTAAGAACTCCACCAAGTGAAACATTTTCTTATGAGGAAGAGCACCACCATAAATGCAGACACAAAAGTCCGTCTCGTAAAGGCCTAGTAAATGACGTCATGAGCAAGGCCTTGGATCGGATCTCTATGTCACCCTTCACATGCAAAAAAGAAGGGGCTAAGCTCCCTCGACGATTCCATCAACCTACTTTCATCATGTACAATGGTCAAATGGACCCCGTAGAGCATGTAGGCCAGTTTAACTAAAGGATGACCGTCCATTCCGAAGACGAGGCTTTGGTGTGCAAAGTATTTCCGTTCAGCTTAGGACCAATGGGGATAAGATGGTTTGATGATTTGAGGCCAAAGTTCGTAGGTTCCTGTAAGCAGCTAACCCAAGTCTTTGGCTCTCGCTTCATCACGAGTAACAGGGCTCCTCAGCCTTTGGATTCTCTACTGTCTTTGTCCATGAGAGAAGGGGAGACCCTGAAAGCATACTCGGACAGATACTGGGAGATGAACAATGAGATAGAGGGTAACTTTGATGACTTCGCCATCAAAACTTTCAAGAGCGGCCTCCCAACCGAGCATGGTTTAAGAAAATCCCTAACAGGAAAGCCTGTCACCAACCTATGCCAACTCATGGATCGGATCGATAAGTATAAAAGGGTTGAAGAAGACCAGCAATTGGGTAATGGTAAAGCAAAGATTGTCTCTCAGGAGAGGAAGGACTTTAGGTCGGATCAATTTAATAACAACAACTGACCAAGGAGAGACTTTGTAGGGTAATCCAGATCTACCGATGCGCAGGCAGTTAATACTGTGTTTTGAGATCCAGTACCAAAATCAAAACCTATATTGCCAATACCACCCAGAACTGGGGCATACCACCAAGGACTGTAAGAACTTAAGGAATCACTAGGACCAGCTGGTCCGAGAGGGACAATTAAGGCACCTTTTACATCATTCCAGTGGTCAATAAGGACAGGCGAATCCGAAGTCCCGGAGAAACACCTCCTTAAGACCTCCCATAGGCACGATAAATGTCATTTTTTATGCTCCGAGAAGGACCGGCTCTTGTCCTTCCAAACTGATGTCTGTGACTTGGCTATCCATCAAGGACGACAATCGAGAGTCCAAAAAAGCCAAGAAAGAAGCCCCACCGATGTTGGGCTTCTCAAACGAAGATAAGATCGGAATCATCCAACCCTACGACGATGCTCTGATAGTCACACTCAGGACAGGGGGATATGATGTGAAGAGAGTGCTGGTATATCAGGGCAGTGCTATGGAAATAATGTACCCCGATTTGTACAAGGGGCTAAATTTAAAACCCGAGGACCTAACAGCATACGATTTCCCTCTGGTAAGCTTCGAGAGAAAGACCGTTACTCTAAGAGGCCAGATTAGATTACCTATATAAACCAGTTCGGACGTGGTGGAGGTGGATTTCATTGTGGTCGACGCTTATTAACCCTACACAACTATTGTGGCTAGACCTTGGCTTCATACCTTGGGAGCCATCTCTTCTACTCTGCACCAGAAGGTGAAGTATCTGTCGGAGGGTCAGGTTAAAGAGATTGTGTGGAATCAGTCCGTAACCAGACAGTGCATAGTGGCTGCCATCTCACACCAACCTAATGCTGAGTCCTCTGCCTTCGCTGAAAGGGGCTTATAGCAATTAACAACCTTGGCATTACCCGATAATGGATCAATCGAGGAAGCAAAATGCGAGGACTTAGAAAAGGTTGTTGTTGGCAATGATCTAGAAAGGTTCTTTCAAGTCTGCTCAAAACTACCTCCCCAAGAGAGAGAAGAGCTAATTGGGTTTCTCAGAGAAAATGTGGACGTATTTGTGTGGGATGCCTATGAGGCCCCAGGGGTTGATCTGAGTTTCATCTGCCACTATCTAAATGTTAACCCATCTGTTACTCCCAAGAAGTAACCTCCTCGACACCCATCGAAGGAGCATGCTGACAGCGGTAGGGACAAGGTGATGAAACTTAAAAGAGCAGGGGCTATCAAGGAAGTTTTTTTACTCTGAGTGGTTGGCCAATACTGTAGTGGTAAAGAAGAAGAGCGGAAAGTGGCAAGTCTGTGTAGACTTCACGGATCTGAATAAAGCTTGCCTAAAAGATTTGTTCCCTCTGCCTCAAATAGATTAGTTGGTAGATGCAATCGCGAGCCACCCTCGGATGAACTTCTTAGATGCCTTTCAAGGATATTATCAGATACTATTGACCGCAGACGACCAAGAAAAGACAGCTTTTGTCACTCCCATTAGAAACTACCATTACAAGGTGATACCTTTTGGTTTGAAAAACGCAGGGTCCATCTACTAGAGAATGATGACCAGAATGTCTGAGCCGCAGCTGGGTAAGAGCATTGAAGTCTATATAGATGACATGGTGGTAAAGAGTAAGGTGATGTCCGAGCACGTGAGAGACCTCGAAGACATCTTTGAAATTCTGAGGAGACATAAACTGCATCTTAACGCTTCCAAATGTTCATTTGGGGTAGGATTGGGAAAATTCATAGGCTATATGATGATCCACAGGGGAATCGAGGTTAGTCCCGATCAAATCCAGGTTGTTAACAGCCTACAACTGCCTCGGAATCCCAAGGAGGTCTAAAGGCTTACCAGAATGATTGTTGCCTTAAACTGTTTTATTTCTCAATCGGCAGATAGATGTAGACCCTTCTTTCTCTTAATGAATAAATGGAAGGGATTTGAGTGGACCGAGGAATGTGCATTGGCCTTTTAACAACTTAAAGAATATCTATTTCGGCCACCAATCATGTCCATTCCCGAGGCCGATAAAGTCTTGTTCGCCTACATCACTGTGACTCCTCATGCAGTAAGCCTAGTGGTAATACGAGTGGAGAACGGAGTACAACGACCAGTTTATTATGTGAGCAAATCGTTGCATGAAGTCGAGATCCATTATTTACCACTGGAAAAGGCCATCTTAACGGTGGTTCAAGCTACACGAAAGCTTCCCCATTACTTCCAGGTGCACAGTTATCGTTCTAACCCAAATTCCGCTTAGAGTCCGAGAGCTCTATTGGCCTTGTCGGCATTTCACCTTCCTTGTTAAAGAGAAATTAATCAATCTCAGCTTTGAGGGATGAGTGAGTAGAATCTATCTCCTCTCTTAGAGCAGCTACCCCTTGAAGAACACGCTGGATGGGCGGCTGAACGGGCGAAGGGTCTCTCCGAACTAAAAATCCCGGCTTGGAGACGTCAATTTGAGCCAATCTGGAACTTCCAACCCTTATTTGCTTGGCCTACATCCTGGAAGATGCGGGCTTGTAGTCCAAAATCAGATAAGCGGCCCGCAACTATCCGTCTTCACTCACAAAAATCTTCGACCTTAGGAGGTAATTGAGAGCTTGAACGTTGGTCAAACTAATCTTTGAAGCAATGTGATCTTTATCTGCAAAACATCTGAAAGGGAAATTGTGGTTAATCCGAGAAAACAAATAACTAAGAGCAAGTAAAAGGAAAGCTCAAAAGACTAAGATCCCGGCTGAAGGACCTGATCCTAGAGTACCCCCTCTGGTGTTTTTGCCCTAACTGGGTAGTGAAGACCGTTATGCCATTCCTCGAAAATGACCATATAATCATCCTTCAAGCCTTTTTTGGACTTAGGAAGGCAAGATATGAATCTCACCTCATCAGACCGAGATTTGAGATAATATCCCCCGGAAGGGGAGTGACACTCGTACAAATGAGCAACGTCGTGCCATGTGAGGCTGAGGTTCTTCAGGTCGTTTAGAGCATCTACGCACCCTAAAACTCGGAACATTTTGGCGGCGCATTGGTGGGGGGCCAATCTGTGGTTAAGCAAATAGTCCCTCGTTATCCTATCCATGGGAAATGTTATTCCTCCTTCTACGAAAGCAATCATAGGAATGACGACTTGACTCGTCTCTCTATCAGTGAGTATTCGGTCCGGAGGACAATATTCTAAACCCACTCCTTGTGGGATATGGTATTTGGTCCTAAAACCCTCCATATCGGCCGGCAAATCTACTAAGTACTTGAACCTACCCATCTAAGTGACCAGAAATGACGCAGAGAAAGGCTTCTAAAAAGAAAAAGGCTGAGGAAGAAGGCCGAGAAGAAAAAGAAGAATATAAAGAAATGGAAGACTTACGGAAACACGTATGCTAAATCGCTGAAACTTTTAGAAAGATTCGCGAAAACTTCTTACAAGGAATAGCTCTGGAGACTCAGGAATTTAGAGTGTTTTGTGAGACGAAGCGCTAGAATTCTCTGGAGCACTTGAAGGTTTTTGAAGAAAAGAGGAAAATGGTTCCCCTCAAGGCTTTATATAGAGGGAGAGGGTAAGTGGGAATACTCCTGCTCAAAATTCTAGGAAAAATGTCAACCGTTGGATTAGCACCTCACTGTTGGATGCGGGGGACATAAAGTGACCTAGAGTAATTAATAACACTTTGTGGGCTACGACACGTCAGTGACAATTATGAGGCGCGTAGAACTACATTCCCACACTTGTGAATCAAAAAATTAGTGGGTCTTATCCCTTAAAAATCAAAACCCCACTTTTTCTCCTTGGATAAGAGGGAAAAATCGGAATTTTGAGGGGCTATTGTAGGGGTAAGGGCCCAAGATCATATATTGGGCTTTGGGCTTTATCCGGGACATTGACAAGTCCGAAAAGGAGCAAATAGTTGTTAAGGATTCCCAGTTAAAGTCCCATAAGTAGGGAATGAATGGAAGATGATCCAAGGAGGAATCCCTCCTCAGATACGACGAATGTAGCCCAAGTGTGTACTCTAGCAATTAGAGTGACCTCCAAAAGGTTCCAACGAAAGGAATGTGCCTCATGAACATACGAGAAAGAAGGAAATTCAAAAATATCTAAGGAAATGCTGCTACCATCGTATTAAATAAATTGCAGCTATTTTTCTAGCCGTATTTATGTGGAAAAGACCTCTGAACAGTGCTGCCTTGGTTACTACAATTCACAGAAGGCTAAAAGGGGTGTTTGATGGGACGGACACTCAAGTAGGGACTCAGATGATCAACAAGTGTAGGATCAAGATAACTCAAAAGGAGCTATATAACGTGAGAGACCCTCCATGAGAAGTGGATCGGAAAATAGAGAAAGAAAATATTATAGCAATCTAAATCATTCTGATATCCAAGAGTGATCATTATATACAGGTCTGACCTCCTTGAATTGAAAGTCCATTGATATCAACATCCTTTATTTGTGTTTGATTGTCATGTAATTCAATACTAGCTGTTGTTCAACTCATTAGGACCTAGTTCTTTGACCCATTCTCTACAAATTTTTTGTATTAGGCTCATTAGGCCAAGGCTCCATACGTTTTGGGCTTGGGTTGCAAATTGTGACCCTACAGCCATATTTTTCAAACTATTTTCTTTTTAGTTTTATTATTTACTTCTGCCTTTTTTTCTCTCTTGGCTGTGACCCATATTCCTCTTTTTATTTGGTTTTGTGGGGTATTTGGTTTGGATCTGTGTGGTGGTGAAGGAGAGTGTATGTGTTGAGAGTTCCTGTGATGTGCATGTGCAAATTCAATCTGAAGCATTTTTAGCTAATTTGGACAAAAATTTCAAAAAATTATTGTTAAATTTGGATTTGGGAAATAGGGTCTGGTATCAATTGTTTTGCAATTACAATGAGATTATTACTTCAAATCTCTATTCTTTCCGAGGTTTTTCACAGTGCTTCTCTTTAGAAATTTTAGGGTGGTGAATGTGGTTGGGGTTAGAAGAGAGGGATTAGATGTTTAGTTTTTTATTTGGTTGAAGAATAGAATTAGGTGTGAACCTATCTATTGCAAAACTATAAAACATCTTATGTAGCATTATATTACTAGTGGCTGTAAACATACACTTTTAGCCCTAGGCTTTAATTTAAACTCGTTCAAGATCACAATGCTTTCTTTGATGGAATAAAAATTAAACTGTTAGTTATTGGTAGTAAACTTCAAATTCATGAAGGGTTCCTTGAATCTACAAGGTGATAAGTTTGAAATTTAACAAAGAAAATAACAGAGAAAAAACTTTGAATTTTATTAATAATAATATGAATAATATTCTAATTGCCTCTAGAGGCTACATAGCATATAAATACTGAAAAGACAAAACCCTAGGATGATTAGGAAAACGTTCAAAACCCTAATTTGACTAAACAACATTAAAGACACCTAAAATTAAGGAAATAATAACTCTAATCCTAAAAATTTGAAAATCACATAAAATTACCAAAAATAACAAATTATAAAATTAATTTGGAGATTCTATTCTACATTAGACCCCTCCATTTGAAAAAAAAAAAAAAAAAAACTCATCCTCAATTTGATAGTCGAACTCTGAAATTTCCACTTCAAATAAACAAATGCTTTGAATGCTTTAACAAGTTGATCTGATTTTGAAACTTAAATCTTTCAAATATTGTAGCATAAATCAATCATTTGCAACATCAATCAACAAAGGATATATTATAAAGTCAAAATGTTCTACTCCAAGAAAATCAATAGATTTTGTAATTAATCATCTTCAGCAAATCAACTGAAACCTAGGGATCGTGGGTTATGGACTCATCCTCATATTTAACCTTAATTGGATCTTCAACAATATTCTCAATCATTATCATCTCTTGATTTTTGTCATTATCCACAATCTACTCAATCTTCTATTTTTTGACCTTTTCATCAAACCTTTGAAAAGTGCTTTTTTTCAAGCTTCAATTCAACAACTTGTTGTAAGTCTTGATATTTTTCAACCACTTCAAAATTTTCTTTAGAAATTGGCAGCATCTTGTCAACCCTCAAACTCTTTTCTTTTCTTGACACATGACTTGGCTGTGATTATTTTGGTTTTGTGTATGGCTTGTCCAGTTTTGAAAATATTGCTCTTCATATGAATATATAGTACTATAATAAAAACTTGTATATAATCTAATATATCATAATAGTCATGAGGAAACCATAAATCAATTAACGCTTTTTTCATTCTTTGGCAAGAGCGGATTGGATGCTTACCTCAACACTTTTTATCAATTTGTATGTCTTCCCACCATTCTTCTACTTCATCCAATTTATTAAATGTAAATGGTACTTTTTCTTCCTCACAAATATTTCAAAAATTAAAATTCTCTTCCAAATCAAGAAGTTAGTGAATAAAATCCAACTTACTCATCTCTCCATCAAAGAATGTAATTTCTTGTATTTATGAGTGCGTCTTTAAGTATATTGATCAGTGTTGTTGTGAGATAATTTCTTAGCAAGAAGAGTAGCAATCGCTTACTAAATTTCACTTATATCTTGTTGTCTCTCTTAATGAAACTATTAAATCTCTTCTTGAAATTGGTGGAACACAGCCCTAGTGAGGACCACGTCTTCAACTTTGTAGTAGTCATTGTGGTGGTTACCATCTCACCGATTAGCCATTAGATCGAGATAAGTTAAGGCTTCGATATCAACTGATGTCTTAGATGCTTGAAGAAAACACGCACGATGCTATTTTTGATGGAATAGAAACAAAACAATTAGTTTCTGGTAGTAAACCTCGAATATAACGGGTTCCTTGAATGCACAATGTGATAGATTTGGAATCCATTAGAGAAAGTCTAAATTTTATTAATAATAATTTGAATAATAGTCTGTTTGCCTCTAGAGGCTACATAGCATATAAATATTGAAAAGAAAAAACCCTAGGATAACTATGAAAATGTTCAAATTCCTAATTTGACTATTCAACATTAAAGACATGTAAAATTAAGGAAATAATAATATTTGTAAGGTTGAATTTAATTAACCATTTTGTTGGCTTTATTCCGTGCCAATTTGCTTGTAATTCAGCACTTAGAAACCCTGTATTTAGGTGGGAATCATGTAAGGGTAGTGTGCGAGAGAGTGTGAAGAAATGCTAAATAATGTGTAGTGAAGTAGGGACTCGTGATTGGATCTTACGAGTGGCTCACGACTGGCAAGCCACCAGATGATGCACACAAGTGAAGCATGCAGAGAAACTGAACCGTCATGCCAGCTGTAGCATTACAGGACAAAAAGTCCAGACTAGCTATTTAGTTAGCTCACGGCTTAGACTCGTGACTCAGTCAAGTCACGAGGCCAAGTCGCCAGTTCACTCTGTTTTGGAAAAACTAACTCTTCGCATTCTTTTCTCACTCCAGTATAAATACCCCTTATACCCACGAAATATGAAGAACTTCCAAAGAGAATTTTGAGAGAGAAACCTTAAAGAAAAACAAAATTGACTCATCCACAATCTTTACATAGTGACTCTTCAAATTCCTCAACTCTCACCCTCTCCATTGTTACATCCTTGACAGGTTCGTTAGCCAAATCATGTTCTCACTATACCCATATTTGTGAAAAGGCTTTTTGGTGCTTGGGAAGCAATTAGGAAATGATCAATTAATATTGGTTGATGCTATGGGTTATAGCGGAATTCGGTAAACTAGAGAAGACAAAAGTTCAGCGTAACCTCATTAGAGTAGGAGCTTGGAGGGCTTAGATACACTAGGTAGATTAAGCTTGGAGGGTCTTCTGCTGTTCATGTATCCCAACTTGATTCTCTAATGGATTATTGACCGCTTGGAAGGCGGCGGAGAGGTTTTACGCCGAGAACTTCGGTTTCCTCTTCGATAACACATTGCTGTGTTGTCCTTGTGTTTGCATCTTTCTTCTCTTAATCTTTGCCATTTAATTTCTGCTGTGGATGTGATTTTATTTGGTTTAGATTATGTTATCAATTTTGTTTTAGCTTATTTACATTTTCTGCACGTACATTGTTTGTTGATAAACTTGAATTGGTAATTTGTATTTTGGGGGTCTAAACGTTCAAGGATGTTTTACACACATTTTGAACATTCAATATTAAACCTTAAAATCTGAAAATTATATAAAATTATAAAAATAACAAATAACAAATTACAAAAACTAATTTGGATATTGTGTCCTACATCAATCTTGCATGAGTGTGATTATTGAACTCTTTTTTTTTTTTTCTTTTTTCTTTTTCTTTTTTTTGACTTTGTTAAAAATATAGTGAACTTAAAACAACCTAATAATGAATTTTAAAGTAAGCCTAAGTAATAAAATTTTTAGTATCCTAGCATCACTCTTTTTCTATGTCGAACACAGATGGTTAGACAAAGCTGCAATAATTGATGAACGAACACCCTCAATCAGTCCAGAAGTGCAAGAGAATTGTGGGCACCTTTGCACAGTTGAACAAGTGAGGGTAGTAAAAAGCCTTTTTTCGTTGATACCTATTTGGATAACCTTTTTCGGTTGTAGTTTGGTTGGAGCTACCGGAAACACTTTCTTTTTTGAACAAACTAGTAACTTGGATTTCGGCATTGGCAATAATGTCCAATTTCCTTTAAAAGTTTTATTTGCCCTCAGGTCCTCTGTACGCTACATAATATCATTCTTGTTTTGGTCCAAGAAAGCAACACAACAGCATGTTACACTGATGAGAATTGGAGTTGGGATGATATGTTCTATACTGTGTTGCATTGCCGCTTGGCAGGTGGAGGTCCACAGACTATATTTAATAAACGAAGAGATGATTGATCCTAGTGATACCACTCGATCTATCTCTATGAGTGTCCTCTGGTTAGTTCCACAGTTTACTTTGTTAGGACTAATGGAAGGACTGGCCATTGACGGGCTTCATGAATTCTTCTATGACCATGTTGCTACATCAATGAGGAGTTACGGTCCATCGTTCAGTGATTGTGTATTAGGCTTTGGAAATTTCATCAGCATGCCTTTTGTATTACTGTGTAGAAGCTGGTTCAAGGATTCCACAAACACAAGTCATCTCGACAGGTATTATCTGACTTTAGCAATATTGAGTTTCGTGTGCCTTGTCATGTATGCGTATGCTTCATATTCATTGAAGCCTTTCCACATGGGAAATGCATCGGAGGATGAGGCATTAAACTTGATCTTGGTACATGGCACTGAAGCAAATGTAAACTCCCCTGAACATATGGAGGAACCCCTTTTGCAATCCCATGCATCGACTGAAGCTGAAGAGGGACTCCCGCCTGATGAGGAATTAAAGGAGATCTTGGTACATGGCACTGATGGCTTAGCTGAATCCCAGCTAACTTGGAACGTCTCTTTCCCACGGAGAAGAAATGTGGCTAACGCTGCAGCAGCCACTGCCACTGAATCCCAACCAACTAAGAGCTTCTCTTTCCCCTCACGGAGCATCTCTTTGCGCTTAAAGGATAAAAAGGTTGGGGAATCAGCCGCAAATGTAGACTCCCCTGAACATATGGAGGAACCCCTTTTGCAATCCCACGCATCGACTGAAGCTGAAGAGGGACTCCCGCCTGATGATAAGCCAGAGAGCCACCGTGACTAAATTTGGATGGATGGTGCTGAATATGATAAATTCAGGTATCAATTCCATGCACCCATAGCTGTCTAGCTAATTATACTGCTACTTTTGTAAATATAATTAAAAACTTGCATGTTTAATTATCCTATTTACATGAGTATATGAATTGCTGCTTTTGTAAATGGAATTTTGAAGGAGGCTGGCCAGTCTGTGTAAGTGCAGCACCCTCTTTTGTATTTTGGTACATTAATTGGGTATCAATATGGTTTTTCTATTCATAAATTGAATTTCTGTTGGCACCATGCAAATTGGATTTACAAGTATTAGCATGTTTCAATTAATCGTTACATTAATAGTGTAGCCAAGATCTAATTTAAATATAGGTGTTGCAAAATCGGAAAAAGTTTTTCGCCCAAATAGATTTGAAAGAATCCCTCTAGCTCTCAGTAAAATTGAAAATTAGATTCTATGTTCACCATTTATCATCTTTCTCAAGGTATGTTTTATTATTATAATAATAACAAATTTTCTTAAATTTTATACTTGAACTCTATGATATTTAATTTTCTATATAAAATTAATCTCGGATTGGTTAGTATCAATTCATTGAATTATTTGTTGAATCCATCTTTGCTTGAGTAGGTTAAGATTATTGAGTAATTTTATTATTAAGTAAAGTTGCAATAGTGTTTTTGGGACACTTTTTGCCAAATATTCAGTTTTTGTAATAAAAAAATAAAAAAACTGTAGGGTCTATATTTTTAGGTTCGCAACCATTAACAAATGTAACATTTTTATAACTTAGTGTGTCTAGTTGATTAGCGTTGAATTAATCATTGGAACAAAACAAATCAAGTTAAAAAAAGGTGAAAACTCAAGAATGCAAAAAATATAGTGCTAGAACATTGCATTTCGACTGCAGGCTTGACAAACCGAAAGTCATTTATCTTCATTGGTTGAACTGTACTTCTCGATCGATTGAGATTCGTACATATTAGAATTTCAACTTTCTCTCACAACCGTTTGATTTAGGGTTTTAATGGATCTTAAGTACATATAAATACAAACCCTAGAACATGTTTTTGAAGAAACAAGAGATTAGTATTTTGTACATAGATTTAGAGTTTTTCCAAACCCTTTTGAAGCTATAATTGGAGACTACTTGCAAACATCAATCCAATTATAAAGAAAAGTTGTTTCGACTAGTTAACTACAATTTTTTATCAAATCTTTGGGCGAAAATCTCAGAGTCACGAACAATAGATTTCGTGTGTAACAGTCCATAATAGAAAAATCTGTGGATTCATAGTTACGTGCAGTCACGTTAATAAATACTACATGAGGTAGTAGTAAATTTATGGTTAAGTATATTGTACAAACTTCAATTCTATTAATGGATATGTTATCTTGAAAATTGTTTAGGTTAAATTCTCTCTAATTTTTTTTTTCAAGAAAAAAATCCCAAAACCAAAGATAATACCTAATATAGCTTTTGTCTTTTGAAAAGACGCACCACCACTCATTATCTTATCAATAATAGTGGTTGTCAAAGCCAATATATATTTTGCCTTAAAATAGAAAATAGAAATAAGTAGTTTTGGGATTCTTTTCACTTTTTTTTTTTTTTTTTTTTTGGAGAAAGAACTGTAGGGACTTAGGATTCTTAGAAAAGCCAGTAAGTAAAATTTTGGTTTGGCAAACTGATTTATTCTGATAGGTAGAAGATAAAACAAAAATTACACTGAAAAGATTTTTTTTTTTTTTTTAAATACAAATAAAAATTTTACTTTAATATAATCTAAGTGAATATATGTTGTGGGGCCTGAAGTTTG
Source organism: Quercus lobata (assembly GCF_001633185.2). Classification (NCBI taxonomy): domain Eukaryota; kingdom Viridiplantae; phylum Streptophyta; class Magnoliopsida; order Fagales; family Fagaceae; genus Quercus; species Quercus lobata. The sequence goes on from NC_044914.1 coordinate 5,518,499, forward strand.
GAATCCCGGCCCACTTCACATTAAGGGCCCAAAGCCCAAGCCGAGGAGCCTTATTGCCGAGGAGGTATGATGAGAACCCCTTAATGGCCCAAGAATGTAGCCGAGGATAACCTCACGCTCAACGCCTCACAAAACGCCTGAAGGAAAGGACAAAATCAGTACAAGAGCAATACAAGCAAGAAAGCTGCCAACACCCTAACGTGGAGCCCAGCACCTGACAAGCCCATATCGCATACCATGCTATCCAGCTTTTCCCAACCACTCTGACGTGAGGATTGATAAGACGAGTAACCACCCCAAATAAGGAGAGACTGACACGTAGATGAAGAAAGGGAAGTGAATACTAGTATAAAAGGGAAAAGAGAGCTAAAAAGAAAGGGACTGGGAGAAAGGAGGAGAAAAAGGAGGAAGAATGGTGAGAAGGTAATGCTCCTCGGAATAATTTCGAGGAGCCAAACCTTTCAAACCACATCCATGTAAGGCTTAGCTATACAGGCCAAATCCACCTCCGTATGGGCCTCCATGAAAATCCTGACTAAACCGCTCCCCAACGACCAAGGTCCAGCCTTTCCAAATCTACTCTCTACAAATCATATTGTTCAGGCCCTTTATATACGAGCCCAATGTCATCCTTGGGTCGTTAAAAATCGTGTCCCTACAATTGGCACCGTCTGTGGGAAGGCTTGCGCGTTGGCACAGATGACGGTGGAGTCAACTCTCTAGCAAGCAGAGGTTCGTGGGGTTTCCTCCGTCTCTGGCGACATACAGTTGTTGCTCCGACATAAACTTCTGCTAGGGGCTACGCCTTACAGTGCCAAGGGCGCGGGCATCTCTAGGGACTTCTGGCCTCAAGCCAACTCTCCCCGCCCTGGTATAGGGGCTTATGGTCGAAAAATAAATCAGTACTTAGAAGAAAAATCAAAAGTTTTGGACAGAACCAAGGCCTTGCATGGTCCTCGGACTCAAGCCTATGGGGAAACCAAGTACAGAAAAAAAAACTTACAAATTTTGGACAGAACCAAGGCCTTGCATGGTACTCGGACTCAAGCCTATGGGGAAACCAAGTACAGAAGAAAAATCAAAAGTTTTAGACAGAACCAGGGCCTTGCATGGTCCTCGGACTCAAGCCTATGGGGAAACCAAGTACAGAAGAAAAATCAAAAGTTTTGGACAGAACCAAGGCCTTGCATGGTCCTTAGACTCAAGCCTATGGGGAAACCAAGTACAGAAGAAAAATCAAAAGTTTTGGACAGAACTAGGGCCTTGCATGGTCCTCGAACTCAAGCCTATGGGGAAACCAAGTACAGAAGAAAAATCAAAAGTTTTGGACAGAACCAAGGCCTTGCATGGTCCTCGGACTCAAGCCTATGGGGAAACTAAGAACAGAAGAAAAACTTACAAGTTTTGGACAGAACCAAGGCCTTGCATGGTCCTCGGACTCAAGCCTATGGGGAAACCAAGTACAGAAGAAAAATCAAAAGTTTTGGACAGAACCAGGGCCTTGCATGGTCCTCGGACTCAAGCCTTTGGGGAAACCAAGTACAGAAGAAAAATCAAAAGTTTTGGACAAAACCAAGGCCTTGCATGGTCCTCGGACTCAAGCCTATGGGGAAACCAAGTACAGAAAAAAAACTTACAAGTTTTGGACAGAACCAAGGCCTTGTATGGTACTCGGACTCAAGCCTATGGGGAAACCAAGTACAGAAGAAAAATCAAAAGTTTTAGACAGAACCAGGGCCTTGTATGGTCCTCGGACTCAAGCCTATGGGGAAACCAAGTACAGAAGAAAAATCAAAAGTTTTGGACAGAACCAAGGCCTTGCATGGTCCTCGGACTCAAGCCTATGGGGAAACCAAGTACAGAAGAAAAACTTACAAGTTTTGGACAGAACCAAGGCCTTGCATGGTCCTCGGACTCAAGCCTATGGGGAAACCAAGTACAGAAGAAAAATCAAAAGTTTTGGACAGAACCAGGGCCTTGCATGGTCCTCGGACTCAAGCCTATGGGGAAACCAAGTACAGAAGAAAAATCAAAAGTTTTGGACAGAACCAGGGCCTTGCATGGTCCTCGGACTCAAGCCTATGGGGAAACCAAGTACAGAAGAAAAATCAAAAGTTTTGGACAAAACCAAGGCCTTGCATGGTCCTCGAACTCAAGCCTATGGGGAAACCAAGTACTTAAAGGAAAAACTTACAAGTTTTGGACAGAACCAAGGCCTGGCATGGTCCTCGGACTCAAGCCTGTGGGGAAACCAACTACTTAAAAGAAAAACTACATTACATGAACCTTAGAATCCATCCGAGGAGAACTCCCCATTAACAGTTGGGTTAATCCCTAAACTGCACGGATTCCCCAGTCTACCCTCGGATCCTCAGTACCAAAGGGATTGATTTAATATAGAGCAATATGTTACCAAAAACACAATCGAAGTCCCTCACTACTCGGTTACCCTCTCGGACGAATTATTTAGAGTTCATCGTTCTCGGACATTTGTTTTGCATGCATCGCACAGCACTCGGCCGTTATCCCGGTTAGTTTCAAGAGTTTAATTTATTGAGAATTACCATTGCTATACTTGATAATGTCAGTAAGTTTAAACTAGTAGGAATTTGTTTTAAGGCATTTTTCTGCTCCAAATATCATTAAAGGCAAGCGTATATTTAATGTTCATGCATAAAGTAGTTGTTGCAGAAAAGAAAAGTATTTAGAAAGAAATAAACTCCTCTTTTATTAAGACAAAGAAATAGTACAGTGTACAATGAAAAGCTGGAACAAGCTTATACTAAAGCTAACTACATAAGTGAAAAGAAAAGATACAAGAGAATGAAGAGAAAGCCGAAGAAGAAGCACAGAGGAGAGGTTGGCTGCTATTCCAAGATGTCGATTAAGGGAACCATTCCTCAATACTTTTACATGCCCATAACTCAGGCAGCCAAAGAACCCAACGTGGGGCCTGCACCGTTGAAGAAAAGGTGCAGAGAGCACCTGGCTTCAGGCTAACGCCGCTGAAGAAAAGGTGCAGGGAACCCAACTTGAGGCTCGCACCGTCAAAGAAAAGGTGCCGAGAATCGGAAGTTGAGGAGCCCCCGTGAAAATTTGCCTGCGACAAGGCAGACTTGGCTTAATTTCCAACCTCATCCTCAGCCATAGGATCTGAAGATCCTCGTGAAAGTGCGCCTCGAGTACCGAAATATCAAAGGACTCCGCGTGAATGAAAAATAAAGGAGTGTCCCTTGTTTTGACACGACTCCCATGTAAATGAAAAAGCACAAATAATAATAGAGTATAGGATTTGAGCAAGTCACAAGGTGGGCTCAGCATCACCAAAACCCTCCTTCCCAACTAAAGAGTCGGGAAGCAGGATTTTGAGGGGCTATTGTGGGGCCTGAAGTTTGGAATCCCGGCCCACTTCACATTAAGGGCCCAAAGCCCAAGCCGAGGAGCCTTATTGCCGAGGAGGTATGATGAGAACCCCTTAATGGCCCAAGAATGTAGCCGAGGATAACCTCACGCTCAACGCCTCACAAAACGCCTGAAGGAAAGGACAAAATCAGTACAAGAGCAATACAAGCAAGAAAGCTGCCAACACCCTAACGTGGAGCCCAGCACTTGACAAGCCCATATCCCATACCATGCTATCCAGCTTTTCCCAACCACTCTGACGTGAGGATTGATAAGACGAGTAACCACCCCAAATAAGGAGAGACTGACACGTAGATGAAGAAAGGGAAGTGAATACTAGTATAAAAGGGAAAAGAGAGCTAAAAAGAAAGGGACCGGGAGAAAGGAGGAGAAAAAGGAGGAAGAATGGTGAGAAGGTAATGCTCCTCGGAATAATTCCGAGGAGCCAAACCTTTCAAACCATATCCATGTAAGGCTTAGCTATACAGGCCAAATCCACCTCCGTATGGGCCTCCATGAAAATCCTGACTAAACCGCTCCCCAACGACCAAGGTCCAGCCTTTCCAAACCTACTCTCTACAAATCATATTGTTCGGGCCCTTTATATACGAGCCCAATGTCATCCTTGGGTCGTTAAAAATCGTGTCCCTACATATGTGTTTAAAGCTTTCTTCTGAAAACTTGAACCCTGGCCTTTGTCCTCTCACACTCCACATCCTACAAGCACTTAAACATGTGGAGTGACCATCGCACCAAAGGTACGTGGTGGTATAACTCCTAATGTCTTCAAGATAACTTCCAAAATTTTGTCCTATCTCTAATTATCAGATTTATTTATAACTTGATAATATATATATATATATATATATAAATAGGTAAAACTCAAAGAAAGTTCAATTAGAATTTCAAATTAGAGTCCAATTTTGCAACATGTTTCCTAAATTATTTATTTTTAGAGAGAATTTTATTTCCTAATTTTAGAATAAAATATGGGACCACATCATAAATATTCATTTAAGTGAGTTATTGAGTACAAAATTCAAAGAGTCTAGAATAAATGAAGTCTAAAAAAAAAATTCCGCAATAACAAAAATTAAGAAGTAATAAAAATAAATAAATAAATAAATATGGAAAATTTACATTTTATAAAATAATAATATATTCTTACAAAACTTTTTAAAGAGTTAACAAAAATGTAAGAATGGCTATCAATAATATTTAAATTATATATATAGAAATTATACATATATGCATCCCTGCCTTAAAAATTATCATGGCTTTTGAGTAGAATTGTGGTGTGTCTTTGTATTAGAACCCATTTCCCTCTCCCTTGTGTGTGTGTGTGTGTGTTTGTTTTCAAAAAAAAAAAAAAAAAGAATGGGTAATTGTCCCACATTACTTAAGAGGGTGTGTTATGTGTAGTATAACTTGTTTCACCCTCCCTTAAAAGTTATCATGACTTTTGAGTGGAATTGTGGTGTGCCTTTGTGTTAGAACTAATTTTCCTCTCCCTTGTGTGTGTTTTTTTTTTCTATAAAAAAAAATGTATTTGTGCATATGCATGGAGTTACAAACTAGTTACTATAAAGAAAGAAGGAAAATATAAGCTCTAATTCTCCTAAAATTGGCGCAATATCATTGACCTATGAGCTATGACTCTCTTAACCTCTAATTATCAGATTTGCTTGGGAACAAATGTTGGGATATCTTAATAAAAAATAATTTTTGTAATCTATTTGTCAGAGTCCAAAATGTATATAAATAAGGAAACTTTTTTCGCAATGTTTAAAATGTAATTTCACACAATTATAATTTTATTTATTAATTAATGGATTATATTATCCAGTGTTGAAGTGCATTGGTTAAAGTCAAGGTTTCTATAGCAATCGGTAAACTTTTATGTAAACATTTAATTAAAAATATATTTATTTATTAGTTTTTACTAATACCATATTACCGCTCGATTCTTTCTTACAATTTTAACCAAGCACCCGCTAACCTTTTTCATCTTCTTAAAAAATAACAATTAGTCATTACTTTAAATTTTAGAAGGAGAATAATGTGGTAAAAGCATCTCCAATAAGCTCTTGAAACCCAAAATTTGGAAAGTAAACCAACAAAATGTTGCTCTAACAGTCTCTCTAATTCACTGTTTATTAGCAAAAAATTGTTTGCTAATGAGCAGTAGCTCTCTTGGTTTGATGACCTACTATTCATTAGCAAAACAATTTATGGAAATAAAAAATTCAACCAATCAATTAAAGTATTCAGTTTTTACTTCACATTCACAACGGCTACATGCTCATCCCAAATTTCTCTCTCTCTCTCTCTCTCTCTCTCTCTCTCTCTCTCTCTCTCAGAGGGAGATACAATCAAAACAAAGTGAAAATACAATCTTTCATATAAAATAAAACTAATCAAACCAGAATAAATAAATAAATAAATAAATAAAAAATGTAGAACTAAACTAACCCATATGGTGACTAAGCTGCATGTTCTTAGAAGTGGGGAGGAGGACAAGCGACGATGGAGCGAACCAAGCAGTGTGCATGAACGCCGATTTAAAAGGCCAACTCTCTTTAGTCTTTGTTCTCTGCCGGTAATCTATGTGTGTATGAGAGAGAGAGTGAGAGAGAGAGAGTGAGAATTTGCTTGTGAGAGAGAGGGAGAGAGATTTGTGTGTGTAAGAGAGAGGAAGAAAGAGAAAGAGTGGGAGTTGGAGATATGTTCTGGAGATCAAGAACTAGAAAAACAAAAAGTAAAACAAAAGTGAAGATAGAGATAGGAATGGGTGTATGTGTGTGGAGGAGAAAAAATAAGAGAAAAAAAAAAAGAAAAAAAGAAGAAGAAGAAGAAGAAATATATGGATGAAAATAAACTAAAGAAAGAAATGAAAAATAATATAAAGAGTAAGAAATCAAAATTGAGAAATGCTACCACAATATTTCCACAATACTTTCACAATAAATCTTAAGTGACAGATTTTTATTAGCTAATATTGGTGAGTAAAAAAATAATTTTAGTAATGGATTCAAATTAGAGCTAGTAACAATTTACCACATATGATTTTTTTTATAAAAATATTGCGAAAAATTTTGTGGACGTAACACTTCTTATTAAATTTAGATGATCTTACAACTCACTATATCTTTGCAAAAAGTGCTCCATGAGATTTAAAAAAAATATATATCATCCGAAAATTTAAAAATATTACCGTTGGAAGATTAAAAATATAATTGTCAAGAATTTGAAAAATATAGCTGTTATGAATGAATGAAGAAATATTAAAAAAAGAACAAAAAAATAATGAAGAAATAATATTTTAATTGGATAGAGAAAAAAATAGAGAGTCCGTTGGAAATTTTTTTTGAAAAAGTAAATAAGGGTACATTTGGTACACTGAATGTGGATTATAACAGGAATGATAATCTTTATTACCAGGAATAAAAGGTGTTGTAATGGAATAACTAAACATATTCATTAGTTTGATTGTGAGTTGTAACATTAGAATAAAACTTATGATTTATTTTAGGAAATATCTCATTCATACAAATATATTTCCTAGAAAATAATATATTTTAAATTTTAGAGAGATGAGTTATTTTTTGATGATTTTTTATTTCCATAATTGTTAGGTGGATATGGAAATTTTATTTATTTGGAAATATATTAATGTTAGAAATTATTACATCTACTAAGGAACAAGGTTATTAAACCCGGACCGGACCGTACGGTCCGACCGGAAAACCCGGGAACCGTTCAGATTCACGGTCCATTTAAGGTAAGGAACCGTTCCATGTGAAAAAAGCATGGAACCGTCTGGACCGCGGTCCGACCGTCCGGGTCTGTGAACCGTGACCGGTTCACACGGTTAGGACGGTTCCCTAATTTCAGCCTTTTTTTTTTTTTAACCCTCTCTCAAAAATCACTCTTAGCCTCACTCTGAAACCCTCTCTCAATCACTCTCAATCCTCACTCGTCTCTGCCTCTCTCAAAAATCACTCTCAATCCTCACTCTCTCAAGTCTCAATCACTCTCTCGTCTCTGCCTCTCCCTCGTCACCGTCGCACTGTCGCAGCTCAGCCCAGATTTCTTCCTCAATCCTCACTCTCTCAATCACTCTCTCCCTCGTCGCCGTCGCACTGTTGCAGCTCAGCCCAGATCTCTTCCTCACTCTCTCAAAGTCTCAATCACTCTCTCGTCTTTACCTCTCTCCCTCGTTGCCGTCGCAGCTCAACCCAGATCGCAGCTCACTCTCTCACGCTCATCTCTGCCTCTCTCCCTCGTCCCCGTCGCAGCTCACTCTGTGCCTCGTCGCCGTCGCCGTCGTTGGTACTTTAATCTGTTTTTTCTTTGTTAATATTTGCAAGTTGATTGTGGATGATGATATAGATTTGAAGTGTTGGTGTGTAAATTGATTTGGGTCAATTGAAAATTGATTGTGGATGATGATATAGATCTGAAGTGTTGGTGTATGTGAAGACAAGGCTTGTGATATTATTGTAATTGTGAAAATTGATTTGGGTCAATTGGTGTTTCTGTCTGCCAAAATTACTTTGTTGTGTCTGCAACTTCTTGCTGCATGTTTTTTTTTTGTATTTTTTATTGCTGTTGGTTTCAATAATATTTACATTATTCTCAAATCATTTGCCCCATTACTAAAAGCAATCTCAACATAATTGAAATCCCAGAATTAACATAGCATCTGAATATGCTAGATTTCAAATTTACTTAACTACAGCTATCAGACCACATATTAATAAAAAAATAAAAAGAGAAGAAGAAAAATGACCCTCAAGAATAGAACAGGTGGACCATGGACCTGTTTCAAAATGAGTTCAGTGATAGAATAGGCAGACGCCTTATAGTATCTTAACTAGCTTTTTCTTATGATGGTGTCTTGAAAACAATTGGCCCTAATGTCTCACATACTTGACAAGCACAATGAAGAAGAAATGACTAATCAAAATGTGAAACAAAAGTAAGCTAATAGCTAGTCAAAGTGAGAAGAAGCAAAAACAGTGTGAAACAAAAGTAAGCTAATAGCTAGTCAAAGTGAGAAGAAGCAAAAACAGTAATACAAGTACCAATGACTTGCAGAAACCCTGTGCTTTCCCAGATAAGAAGACATTATTCTCAGAAACCCTATGCTTTCCCAGCAATACAAGTTAATTATTTAGTTTTATATATTTATTTTTTTTTGGGTCTGTTGCATAATGAGTAGGTTCTGTGGAAAGTTGAAAAGGAAAAGTGAATGTGGGATTAGGATGTTTTAGGGATCAGTTTTTGTATTATGGTTCAATTAACTTGTGGAAAGGATGTTACATTTGAAAAGTTTTTTTGTCTAGTGACTTGTTTCTTTCATGCATTTTTGATGGGAAGGAGTTTTTTTTGTCTAGTGTGTAACAATGTGTAATTGTGTACTGTATTTTTGTAAGTTTTATGTATTTTTTAGAAATAAGCTTTTCTAAATGAATTAGGCTATTTTAGTTAATTTTTCTATTTTTTTTATTAATTTAATGTTTTTATATATATTTAAAATAATTATTAAATTAATTATGACGTCATCACGGTTCGACCCCGGTTCGACCTCGATCCAACCTCAAAACCCTTGAACCTCTCCCTTTTACGGTTCAATGAACGGTCCGGGTCTGAAAACCTTGCTAAGGAATAGCTATTACAACCCTTTTAGAGAGAAATAGTTATTCCTCATTTTAAAGAATAGCTATTCATAAGAAATGATTATTCCCTGTAATAACAACATAACCAAACTATTGAATAGCTAAACCATAGGAATAACTATTATATTACAGTGTCTATTATAGTCTATCAAATGTGCTCTAAGTAAAAGGTAGAAGTCACTGTTCATTCTCAAAACAGTACAAAAATTTAGAGAGGTGGCTGGAGGTACGCTAATACGTTGAAGGTATAAAAAATTTGAAAGAGCTATTAATGCTCCAATGTGAACTTGACCACACGTGCACTAGACCGACCGGGTTTGATTTCTATTGAAAGGAACTGTGAAGGTTCCAGCATCAACGTGATGTGACCATGGCAGTGGCGTCTTTAGGATTTTTTTTCTAGGGGGATCAATAGTGTTGTAATTTTTGTGTTCTAAAAGTTACGTAATTTTTTTGCTAATGAAAAAGAAAAATGTAGGAAAAAACAATTTCATTCTGTGACCAATGGCAAAATAAGACAGAGTCAGGAGAGAAGATTTATTTATTTTTAAAAATGAAGCAGCAATTTTAAGAATAGAGCTACTGACACAAGACTTTCATAACAAAATTTAGGTGGTAAGTTGTTAAAGATATGTAAAACTTGTGAGTCTAGATAAAAACTAATTAAAACTTGCCACTTAACCTTTATTGTAAATTTATTGTGAAAATAGCACTAAAATGATCATATTCAAGCTTATTTCAATTGGGATTAAATAAAATTTAGAGTTAGAGATGTTCAAAATTTTATTTTAGGGGTCAAAACAAAAAAAAAATTAAAAAAATTTATATATAGTTTTTGGTTTTTGGCCAAGTTAGGGGGTTCATTTGAACCCCTAGGCTGGCTATAGAGACCATGGAAGAAGAACAGATGTGTTGCCACTTGCCACTCCTTAAAGAAACCTAAAATAATGGTCCAAAACATAAGGAAAATAATAGAGACAAAATATTTCATAATTTTTGTCACAACTCCTCACATGGCAAGTTATGAATGATAGAGGTCAAATAGTGGATCCACACTTTTATCACTCACAACTCGCTAGGTGATGAGTTGTGACAAAAATTGTGTAACTTTTTGTGTCCTTAGCATTGCATGAAACAAAATCACTTGTAAAAAAATAAATAAATAAATAAAAATAATAGGAAACATAATATATATATATATATATATATTTTTATGGGAAATAGGAAACAGAATATTTGTAGTGAATGAAGTCAAAGGATTAATGTGCAGCTTCTCATATTAACAATTATTTATACTAAACACTCTCCCTGGTTCAAATTTCTTGCAAAAATGCATACCAAAAGTATTTAACTCTAAATTGTTCCTATGTCTGTGGAATCAAAAAGAAAACCAAAAAAGTACCCTTAGTCGAAACACAAACATGAGAAAACAAATTTAAGATATACGATCCTATATTTATCAAAGGTATCATTTTATCTCAACCACATTTACTTGAAATTCACCTAAACTAAAAACAGCCAAAACACCAAAAATTTTACAAATTCCTATAAAATATATGCATATATGCACCCTACAAAAAAAAAAAATTAAAAAAAATGAACTAATCAACGCTAAAACCCTTCACTTACTACCCCAAAGTCTACTTGCAAAAAAACGCAAATAACTCAACAAAACAAAGTATTCAACCTTTTGAGAGAGAGAGAGAACATAACAATTAGATAGCAGGGACCCAAGGTCAAACACAAACCCCATTGGCAAATACAAATTAAATATACCAATATGAATATGTATGTAGAGCTTACATTGTTTGATCCCATATCCATATATTACAAAAAGCTGAAGCGTAGCATTTAATGTTGCTGCATTCACGTTGTGCCACGTCAGCGGCCATGTCATTCCAATCTTCTTCTTTTTTCCTACTTTCAGAATAGTAAATATATCTGCATAATAAATCCCAGCCCTATAACAAATATGTATAATAAATCCCAACCCACTCTTTATCTATTTAGTTCCACCATAAAGCCCAGCCCAAGGCCTTTTCAACTTAAAGGAAAAATTTGAAACCATGGAACCCTGAAGGGTTCTACGTGAGAAGTACATCGTGAGGACAACCAAAAAGTTCAAAATATACAATTTAAATTTCTCCCACCTTTCTGTTCTACATTACGCATCGTTTCAAGGAAAACCAGAGAGTTTGAAACAGTGAAGGGAAGGAATCTAATACCATTTGAAATTGTGAAAATCTCCCCACCTTCCTGCTCTACGGTTTCACAGTAACGGCCGCTTATCTGACTTCCTTCCTTCCTGTCTTCCTCTCCTCACAATATATAAATATTGAGGGAACCTGGCTAATTCGGTTGAGGTATCTCTAAAACCCAGTTCTTTTTGTGCTCCATTCTTTTGCTTGATGTTTTTTGTTTCCCTTTTTACATTTTGCTTCTTGTGCTGTGGATGATTGTTATGGTTGCTGTGGTTTTTAATTGGTGCTCTAGCTTTTGGTTTAATACTGACAGAACCTGCAAAAATACTGCCAATAGATTGTCTTTTGATTTATATGGATTGGTAGTAGTGGTTTGCTACTCAGTTTTGCACACACAACTCAGTTTCTGAGATTATAAGGAAAACAAGCACACATTCAAAATTGAATCTTTATTATTGGTCTGAGAATTTGGGTCTTTGACAGAGATATAATTGAGTAATTGAGAGAGAGAGAGAGAGAGAGAGAGAGAGAGAGAGAGAGAGAGAAGCCTAGGAAAATTGATACGGATAGTCTTATCTCCATCTCTACGTTGTTCTTGTAATTCACGGGTTTAAAGGAGTGTGCTTTGGCAAATCAGAGAACTGTGGGTCAACTTTTATCCAAAACATTGAATCTTGCCACAAACTTTCATCCAAGACATTGTCTTTTACATTGTATTTTCAGACAGACAAAACCTTAAGAAAAATGCCCAACACAATGTTTATACCTTTGCATTTTCTTTTGTAAGTTGTCACAAAGCCATAGTAGGACTTTTCGTAGGTTCTTTTATTTTTATACTTTCCTTTTTACCATTTTTCTTTTCTGTGTCTTATTTTTATGCTTAAGGGAGGTTTCAATTTATGAAATAGGTTATAGGCGAGATTAATACCCTACTAGTTGTGGTGAAATTGTACCTTCTGGCTTAGGCAACCGGGCCCACTGACCGATTGGAAATAACTTGGAATGTAAATGTTCAAGCCCTGTTGTTTTACAACTTATCTTTGATTGGACTTGGAAATAGCTTATCATTTATTGAAAATTTGGAATTGAAAATCCATTTTTATGGTTGGTTGATGCACTTATATTGGCTAATTTCATTATTTTTCCCACAATTTTCCTGCCAAATTGAGGTTTGTTGGACAGGAACTATAAAGCAGAACAATGAGACTATGAGAGTTGGACAAGATCTGCAACTACAACCTTAGATTCCTCAAAACTTTTCTGCAACCATCCCTTAATAGATTCCTCTCCTACACACAACTTTGATGAAAAGAAAAAGTTAAAAGTTAAAACCTTACATATAACATAATGTGATAATGTTTTCAAATAATAAAAAAATTGAAGACATACTTTGGGAATACCAACTCTTCCATCTACCATTTTTTTTCCCTAAATTTTGACTGGTCATAGTTTACCCCACTTTTCATGTGCTGTCATGCTTCCAAGGACTCTATTTGTGTTTATTGAAATCTATACCCCAAATCTAGTGAATAATGGGCTTCATCCTAGTCGCGAAGTGACTCGCCAGTGCGCCCTGTTTTGTTGAAAACTAACTTTTTACATTCCATCTCATACCCTACCATAAATACCCTTATACCCACAAAATGTATAGAGGAGGAAGAGAGAATTTTTGAGAGAGAAACCTTAGAGAAAAACAAGATTGATTCATTTACAATCTTATACACTTATTCTCCAAATTTCTCTACTCTCACCCTCTCCATTGTCATACCCATGAGAGGATTATAAACCAAATCCTTATCTCACCAAATTTAGAATAGTGCGAAGGTTCTTGGTGTTTTGGAAGCAATTCAAGAGAGAACCAATTTATATTGGTTGATGCAATTGGCTAATTGGGGGATCCAGAAAACTAGAGAAGACACGGTTTGGTGTAACCTTGTTGGAGCAAGAAGTTTGGAGGGCTTAGATGCATTGGGTAGATTAGGCTAGGAGGATCATTGCTATTCATGTATCCCAACTGATTTTCTAGTGGATCATGTACCGCTTGAAGGGTGGCAAAGAGGTTTTCACTGAATTCTTTAGTTTCCTCTTCGATAACACGTATCAGTGTTGTCTTGTATTTGCATCTCTCTTTCCCTTACTCTTAGCTTTTAATTTCAGTTGGTTGTGATTAATTAATAGCTTAGAGTAGTTTGATAATTTGGGTATTGCTTATATTTCATATTCATATATTGTTTGAATATAAGTTTGTATTGGAAAATTTGTTTTTTGGGGTCTAAACATTCACAAGTTTTTTATACACTAAGTGAGTTTTCAGTGGTTGCGGTGGATCTGGTTGGTGGCTGGTGACGGTGATGGTGGGTGAAGGGTGGCAAAGAGGTTTTCACTGAATTCTTTAGTTTCCTCTTCGATAACACGTATCAGTGTTGTCTTGTATTTGCATCTCTCTTTCCCTTACTCTTAGCTTTTAATTTCAGTTGGTTGTGATTAATTAATAGCTTAGAGTAGTTTGATAATTTGGGTATTGCTTATATTTCATATTCATATATTGTTTGAATATAAGTTTGTATTGGAAAATTTGTTTTTTGGGGTCTAAACATTCACAAGTTTTTTATACACTAAGTGAGTTTTCAGTGGTTGCGGTGGATCTGGTTGGTGGCTGGTGACGGTGATGGTGGGTGAATGTGGTGGTTGTGGTTGTGGTATGGGTGGGAGGAGTGATGGCCAACAATGCTAGGTTGAGAAAGAGAAAGAGAGACCGAGAAAGGAAGAATAAAAAATGATAAAGAAAGAATATTTAAATGAAGTAATAAAAAAATAGAAGTTTTGATGTAAGGAATATTATAAAGTGATGTGTTATATATTATAAAATTGGTTTTTAAAATGGTAAATGCTAATTTTTTTTTTAAATCTTTAATGGGAATTCTTTAAATATTAAAGTTGCTGTGAGTACTATGTACATAAATTATTTAAAAAGTTTAGCAAAAAAACATAAATTATTAAATAAATAAAATAAATTTTATATTACTAGAAATTATACTTTAAACACTGAAAAAATAAATTGTAATATTTATATATTTATATAAATATATAAATATTACATCGGTTGTTTCCAAGCAAGTTTGATATATATTTAGAGGTAAGACAAAAATTAGGAAGTTACCTCGAAGAAAGGAGCGACCGTGCTGCTTTTATATGTGATGAAAACTCTAGAGTCTAGACATAGTTTCAAGCCCAAACTTTTTTCTATTTCCCCTGTATTTTTTCTATTTCCCCTGTTTTGCAAGCCCAAACCTTTTTCTATTTCCCCTGTTTTGGGTTGAGTGATAAAACTCTAGACATAGTTTCAAAACCTTTTTCTATTTCTCCTGTTTTGGGTTAAGAATTATTTTTACCTTTTGTCTTCTTCCTATCAAAGCAATACTGTTACTGGCCTTTCTAAGAATCTCAGCACTTCTTTCTTTTTGGGCAAAACCTCCTTCTTGACCCCGCTGAAATTGATAATGAGTAATAGATGTGTGTCAAAGATCTACCATGGAGTCAAGGAATGGTACCACTACTATATTTTCTTCTCAAAACCTGCCCTGTTCATTTTAGGTAATGATTCCTGAAACTAAAATTGGTTTGGCTGCATGTTAATTTTACTTTTAGGGGACAAATAGTATCAACATATGCTTAAATATTTGTTGGGTTTTACAGATAATTGATATCCCTTTTTCTTTTTCTTTTTTAATTTGTTGAACTGCAGGTTTTGTTTTAAGCCATAGGTGGCGAAAATCTTGATAGTTTATCTCACAGATAATTGGGAGAAGCAACATCTACCAAAAGCTGTAGTAATTATGAACCTCCAGGACGGCGTAGCGACTATGTTAGCGGTTGTTCTCTCTCATATAGCAGATTCCTATGTAGGTCGCTTTGCGATGATTGTCTTTACCAGTATTGCCTATATTTCGGTATGTCCATGATTGAGCTTATATAATATGCTTTAGGGTAAAATACACCCTCGAGAAGTTTGCCCAAAAAATACAGAAAATAATAAATATATATATATATATATATAAAAATAAATAAAAACCAAAGATTTACTTCCTATTCTCAAAAATTTCTCTATCCCATAAGTTATATGATCCGTATAACATTTTTTTTAGGACTGTTCATGAGCCATTAATTATAAATTATGACAAAATACTCTTTTCCAAATTAAATATGTTGGCATTTAATATTATTTGAGATAAGGGTAAAACTTAGGTATAGTTTCTAAAATGCAATATAATGCATTGAATTCATTTGTCCATGAAAAACATAATATTAAAATCTAATTAAATCAAAACACAATTGCATTGAATTCATTTGTCCATGAAAAGCATAAGATTAAGAACATGTTTGGTTACGGTTTTCAAGTATTGTTGTCCAAAATAATGTTAAAATTGTGATTTAAAAAATGTTATGAAAATACGTATTTAAAGTACTCATAATGTAAAAAAATGTGTTTAAATGTAAATGGGTAACCTACTGGCTACCACACTTAAGATGTCTAAATTTTCCCTTCAAATAATGGTTATTGATGAATTTGGTCATATAAAAATTAAGATTAATTAAACAAAATCAAGAGGCAAAGTATCATTTACGAAAATATGAAATAAATTATTGATATATTTTCAAATTAGTCTAGATAAAATTTTAGTTTGCGTCACGTGTCTCATCTCTAATATAAGTTTTTAAATTTTTGTACTAAGTAAGTTAATTCAGTATAGAAAATGAGAAGTCTAATATAATAAACCATAAAAAAATTAAAATAAAAAAAAAATAAAAAAATAAAAAAAAAACTTAATCATATATCTAACTCTATATTTAAAATTAGAGGAAGAGAGAGTTTGAATGATTTTATATTTATAAGCACTTTTTTTGTATAACTAAAAATAATTCAAATTTATAAGTCATTTATGTAATGTACTATGATTATGTATGGTTCATTACTAATTAGGTAATATATATATATATATATATATATATATATAACCAAAGCTGAGAGAAAATTCAATTAGAATCAAAATTAGATTTTGTTTTTGTTAGTTTTCCATACAAATTAATTTGTTTAGATTTTTTCTTTATTTTTTCTCTGAATTAATGAACATATTTTTTATACTATTTTTATTCAAATATTTTGCATGCAAAGATATTGGTCGTAATAAACTGTAATTAAGTTGAACGATCTCATAAACCTTTCCCTATTCAATTTCGGAGATACTGTTAGACCAATTTATTTTTTCATTTTGTGTTGTATTTAGTAGAATTTCACAAATAATTATTTTGAATTAATATAGTATATGTTATATCCAATAGTGATTTTTAAAATTATAAACATAATTGTAGTGTAATAAGAAACTTGGCATAACCAATATCATGAAAATTGCAAGAAAAAATCATCTTAGTGTCTATTTGGGATCTGCTTAGTTTACTGAAACTGAAAACTTTTTGCTGAAAGTACTGTAAATAAAGGTAAATGTTAGCTGAAATAGTATAGCGAGACCCATGAATAGTAATAAAAAGTGCAGTGAGGCCCATGAATAGTAGCAAAAATAAGCTGAATAGTAAAATAGCTATTCAGCTAACTGCACTTTTTGTTACTATTCATAGGTCTCATTGTACTATTTCAACTAACTTTTACATTTATCTACAATACTTTCAGTAAAAAGTTTTCAGTTTTAACAAAATAAGCGAATCCCAAACAAACCCTTAGTGTGTGTTTGGAAAAAATTATTTTTGCCTACTTATTTACTATTCAGCTTATTCTTGCTACTATCTATGGGTATCACTGCACTTTTTGGTACTATTCATGAGTCTCATTGTACTATTTCAACTAACTTTTACCTTTATTTACAGTAAGGGTCTGTTTGAGATCTGCTTATTTTGCTAAAACTGAAAACTTTTTGCTAAAAGTACTTTACATAAAAGTAAAAATTAGTTAAAATAATATAGTGAGACCCATGAATAGTAACAAAAAGTGCAGTGATGCCATAAATAATAGGAAAAATAAGTTAAATAGTAAAATAAACTGGTTTTTTAATCTGATACCAAACTCACACTTAATACTTACAAATATCTTTTTTTTATTATTATTTATTTTTTATATATATATAAGATAGAATTTCTACTCTAGTCTAATCTAAGTATTTACATATGTGAAACTCCCTCTTAGAGACTTGAATCCCGACCCTTACCCCCTACACCCTACAAGTACTTATACTTATGGAATGACTATTACACCAAATGTGTGCAATGATCTTTCGAATATCTTAATCAAACTAATTTCTTATATGTTTAATAATTCAAACTAGCATTAATATCACCACGGTAACTTATCTTTCATGCGTGAATATGCTATGTTAGAGTAGTTACGTGCATGTGGGGTACACCATATACCATGTCTCGTACTGCATATCCCACTCAAAGTGGGTTTTGTCCACTTGTGGGTCAGACACCTAGGCCAATGATGTTTCACAAAAATCCTTATATCAGAAAGTACTTTTTGTTGCAGGGATTGGCTAGAATGCACGGACATGGCTGGGAGGGTGGCGCACCGAGTCTGACGCGGTTGACCACGCGTCAGTGCCGCATCTGAGTTTTTTTTTTTTTTTTCTCAGATTCGCGCCGACTCGGCTCGATTCGCGCCGAACCGAGCTGATTCGGCCAAAATCGGGCTATATCGGCCATATCGGGTTGTATCGGTCGAAACAGGCCAAAATCGGCCTTGAAACTCGTCGGAGTAGCCGAAATTCTAAACTCAGATGTGTTTCTTGCCTTCTTCTTCCTTTGTTTTTTGAATCAAGTATATTAATGTGTTTTTTAAGAATATTTTAATAGTAAAAATATATAGAAAATATAAATAAAAATATTTTTAATAATTTTTTAATCGCCGAGTCCCGCCACACCTGCACCCGAGTCCCGAAACGCACCCGTGCTTCATAGGGGATTGGTGCTCTTATGGTATTCGGCCAAGTTCCTTAGTCCAAGTAAAGAAACTAGAATGTTCTGTGTTGCAACGGTAATGATAGCACTGGGCAAATCTGGTCAAGACCCACCTCTAAGCGCTTTTTTTGCTGATCAGTTCATTGAGAAAAAAAATTCCAACATAGAAAAGCGGGAAAAAATAGATAGTCGTGCAAATGTTTGGTGGCGGATTGCCTGGTTTTCTGGGGTCAACATTGCTTTCTTTTGCCTTTCATACCAAAATACTAGATGGGAAAAAATCTTCCTAGTTTCTGCCCTGGTGATGGGAGCAAATCTTTTGCTATTCTTGTTTGGCTTCACCTTTTACTATCGCAAAACACCAGAAAGGAGCCCCGTTGGAATTATTGTTGTTAGAAATACTGAATGATTGTATTGTATTTCTCAAGTAATAGAATATACATAAGTGCCTTTATATAGGAGGCAGAGTGTGCAGTACAAGTAAGTGTGCTATACAAGTAAACAAGGTAGGCCTAAAGTCCACATACCCTAATACACGTTAACAGCCCCCTTCAAACTCAAGGTGGATGTGAGACCAACTTAAGGTTGTCAACCAAAGTGCGAAGATTTCCCTTAGGATGTGACTTGGTGAAGATATCTGCAAGTTGATCTTTAGAAGAAACTGAGATCAGCTTGAGAGCACCATGGACAAGATGATAACTGATAAAATGACAATCGATCTCGATGTATTTAGTCCGTTCATGAAAGGCATCATTGTGAGCAATATGAATGGCACTCTAGTTGTCACAATAAAGAGGAGTAGCAGAGGATGTGGATATACCTAAGTCTTTGAGAAGCCACCGTAGCCAAAGGAGCTCAGATGTGGTATCAGCAAGGGCACGATATTCTGCTTCAGTACTGGAGCGGGCCACATGAGTTTATTTCTTACTTTGCCAAGAAATCAGAGAAGAACCAAGAAGAAAATAATAACCAATGGTGGACCTGCGATCAGTGGGATCACCTGCCTAATCAGCATCAGAAAATGCACGGAAAACAAGAGGAGATTGAGCAGAGTAAAAAAGACCATGGAAGAGAGTGCCCTTTAGGTATCGAAGAATGCGCAGAACAGCAGCATAGTGAGTCGATCGTGGAGCAGACAGATACTGACTCACCTGGTGAACAGCATAGGAAATGTCTGGACGAGTGACAGTGAGATAAACTAGGCTGCCAACCAAGCGTCTGTAAAGAGAGGGATTAGACAACGGTTTCCCCCCTAACGGAGTCAGATGCGCATTAAGCTCAACTGGAGTGTCAACAGTCTTACTATCAGTGAGTTCAGCTCGAGACAAGAGTTCAGAGGCATACTTGGCTTGAGTAATATAAAGTCCATCTGTAGAATGAGTGATTTCAAGACCCAAGAAGTAGCTAAGATGTCCAAGATCTTTCATCTCAAACTGCTGACTGAGAAAACCCTTGAGTTCTTGAATGCCATTAAGGTCATCACTAGTTATGATCATATCATCCACATACAGGAGAAGTAAAATAGTGCCTTTGTCAGTGCGACGAAAAAATAAGACAGAATTATAATGACTGGCCATGTAACCTAAGCAAGAGATAGTAGAGCTGAATTTGGCAAACCAAGCTCGTGAAGCTTGTTTAAGGCCATAAAGAGCACGCCGAAGGTAACAAACCTTATTTGATTCAACAGAGAGACTAGGAGGAGGTTGCATATAAATTTCTTTACTTAAATCCCCATTAAGGAATGCATTTTTGACATCCATCTGAAAGAAGTCCCATTTTCTGGCAGCAGCAACAGCTAAGAGAGCTCGAACAGATGAGATACGAGCAACCGGAGTAAAGGTCTCTTCATAATCAATCTCATACTCCTGTGTAAAACCTTTTGCAACAAGACGAGCTTTGTAGCGCTTAATGGACCCATCAGAGCGAGTCTTAATCTTGTAGATCTACTTACAACCAACCACAGATTTCCCAGGGGGGAGAGTCACCAAATCCCAAGTATGGTTTTTAGATAATGCATCAAGTTCCTCTTTCATTGCAATCTACCACAAAGGGTCAGTGGAAGCCTCACGATAGGTGTGAGGCTCATGCAGTGTAGCAAGGGCAGTATAACAATGATAATCAAGTAAATGTGTAGGAATGGATCTTACCCGAGTTGAGTGACGAGGTGGAATGTCTTGTGCAAGATCTTCAAGCGGAGCAGGAGCAGGGGACCCAAGCTCAGGGTTGGGTAGCTCGTCTTCAACCTGTGCATCTTCCACCTGTTCATTAAAAGGTGAACTAGGAAAGGGATCAAAGGTATCTGGTGATTGGACAGAGAAGTCTATAGGAGGATCAGGAGCAACTACAGGAGGATCAGGATATATCTTTAACAACTGGCAAGTCCTTCCATTAGTCCTAACAAAATAAATTGTGGAAATATCCAGAGGACACTCATAGAGATAGTCTTAGTCTGATTTGAGTTAGTAGTATCAATGTTCCCTTCCTCAATCAAATATAGTCGGTGGACCTCTACCTGCCAAGCTACAAAGCAACATAATGCAAAACAAATCATCCCGACACCAATTCTGATTCGTGTAACATGTTGTTGTCTTGCTTTCTTGGACAAAAACATGTATGATATTATGTAAATGGACCTGAGGGCAAATAAAAAATTTAAAGGAACCTTGACATTATTGGCAATGGAAAAATCCATGTTGCTTGTTTGTTCAAAAAAGAAATTGTTTCCGGTAGCTGCAACCAAACTACAGCCGAGAAAGCTTGTCCAAATAGGTATCAAAGTAAAAAGGTGCTTTACTTCCCTCACTTGTTCAGCTGTGCAAAGATGCCCACGAATTTCTTGTTCTTTTTGTTCTTTTGGACTGACTGGGGGTGTTCGTTGATCAATTACTGCAGCTTTGTCTAACCTTCTGTATTCCATATAGAAAAGAGTTACGTTATGGATGTTACAAATTTTATTACATAATGTTTATAATTGAAGTATCACCAATAATAAAATAAAATAATAATAAATATATTCATTTTTTTAAAAATATTCATTATTAGGTTGTTTGAGTTCACTAATCATGCATATATAACATACTACAACTATGTGGACAAATATAGTTGATGTCATTGCATGTATATACAACATGTACATAAATATTGAATAACTCTTTTTTACAAAAGATTGGGAAAAATACACCTGAAATAGGGTATAATTCCTCGAAAGATAAAGTGTGTGTGAGAGATACTTTATCTTAGAAGTAGAACTTTAGGCAACAAATATGTTTGACCATGGCTCTTCTCGATCAGTCCTGGTTGTGGTTTATGGTTTTCCCAATAAAACCTTTTTCTGTACGAGGGTTGTTGCGATTCTGATTGTGTCTAGCTGCCTTTAAAACTCGAAGAATAATTCCAGAGGAGCTCCCGTCTGGTTTGTGGAGTTTGTAACGGAGAGACCATAGCCAAACAAGAATAGCAAAAGATTTGCTCCCATCACCAAGGCAGAAACTCCGAAGGCCATTTCCCATGTAGCATTTGGAAGGGAAACGAGATCAATAGTGGCTCCAGAAAACCTGGCAACCCACAAAATATCTGTACGATCATCTATTTCTTCCTGCTTTTCTTCTGTTGGATTTTCTATCTCATCACTCAATTGATCAGCAAGAAAGGCTCTTAGAGGTGGGTCCTGACCAGCCATACCCACTACTAGAATCACCGCTGCAGCATAGAACACTCCAGTTGGACTAAGGTACTTAGCTGAGTACCATAAGAGCATCAATCCCTGCAACATACATATAAGACAATCTGATGTGTGGATATTTGTGAAACGTCATCACTAATATTGTCTTTTGAAAGATGGCTCCATTCTCAGTAATTCTACCATCACAAACATCTTTACAAATTATTGATGCGATAAATTATTACTAATTTTAATATGACCTATTATTTACATTACACTTTTTCTTATCAATAATTATTTGGAAGATGATAAAGTCATATCAACTGTTTGTAAAAATGTTTGTATTTATAGCATTATTTTTCTTAGTTTCACCACGTGGATCTTGCTCCCACAAGTGTGATTTGCACAATGCGTACTAGGAAAATCGAAAGAATATGTGAACACAAATTTTATCAGAATCCTGCTTTAGCGGTGAATTATGAAAAAAAAAAAAAAAAAAGTGGTACAAAATGATTTCTTTTTAGGATTTTGTGTGAACAATTTTTTCTTTTCTTTTACTTAGTAGGAATTTGTGTGAACAATAAGGTCTTTTTATCTTGTCCTATTTGATTATAAATATATCATTTGTGTGAACAGTAAAAAAGTTTTATAAAAACACAAAGAGAGAGGTGCTAGCTATTGTTTCAGTTTGAGGAGAAATTATACAGTTTTCATGGTGGATCACGTCATTGGTTCACCATTCCAGTAAAAGACTCTCACTAATTTAAAATTGTTGAATCAGTATTTAGCTTTTATTTAAAACTCCACAGTTTTAAACAAGTGGGAGTTTTTATTGGAATGGTGGACTACATCACTTGTCCACCATGAGAACCATATAATTTCTCTAGTTTGAGGGCTTAGAGTTAAAAGAGTTTGAGTGGCTTAAAAGATCTTATTAATTGAGGGTATTTATTGATTACATAGATACTTTGTAATTTCTATATGATATATAGTAGATTTATTCTCATTGTCCTTTGGCATGATTTATCACTGAACCACATAAAATGTTTGGTGTTTTTCTCTTGTTTATAACCAACAAATGTCCGGCATAATACGCGAATACATTATAAGTTTTATATAAAATTATTTTTTAAAAGGTTATTTTGTTAGTTGTATAATACTTATTGGGTGGTATTATATTTGACAATTAGTTATATCACATGTCATTAAAAAGGAAAGAAAATATGAATTATTATAATTAATATAATTCTGTAAAAGAATGTATTGTTTGAATGAGAAGTCACAAATATTTTATTATTTTGACTAACTTAATTACTTAACCACATAATTATTTTCTATATTTTTTATTTCGTATATTATTTAATTTTCTTTTGTTGTTTATTATTATTATTATTATTATTATTATTATTATTATTATTATTATTATTATTTTCAATTGTGGCTATAATAACAAAATTTAATCAAGAATGCATGTCATATTCCAAGTTAGTTGTTTTAATTAATATAAATAATATAAAAATATCCATATAAATTATCAACACTCTAGTGTCTTAGTGGCATTGCCTCAGAAAATTCCACATTTTCCTCTCTCCCAACTTATTTGAGCAAAAACAAAAATCATATCAATTCCCTTTTATATTAAAATTAGTATCTCACTTGTAAAAAATTAATACTTATAAATGAATGCATGTACTTCATTAAACATATGTGAGAATAAATTAATATTTTTTCAAAAATGAAAACAAAAAATCTATTATTTTTGCTGAATAGAAAAGAATACTAAATATAATTGAAGCAATGATTAAAAAAAATTTCTTAGGTAGAAGGTTAAATGAAGAGTATTCTATTTTCTTCTCAATGAATGCAACACATGGAAAAACCTTAAGTTATTGAAACCTAGAATAAAATGGGTGAAACAAAATTATTAGTTGAAATAATATATACTTGAAACATTTTATTTTGAAGATTTATTAGCCAACAAGTTAATTTACATGTTGGTAATTAAGTCATTTGAGATGCTATATATATACTCTGCTAAGTGTTTGCCCAGGATTTTTATTAAAACTAGTGATGTCCCCCGTCATATGCATGTGTGCTACAAATTTAAAAATATTTGATAAGAAATTATTATGAGAGGTGTTACGATTACAATATTTTTACAACAAATCATAAATAGTTAGTTGTTATTAGTTCAAATTCGAACCTACCACTGAGATTACCACTGAGACTCCCTTATTTTCACAACATTATTTTATGACTAATTTGCAATACTCATTTAAGTATTATAATATATGAGGAACAAGCTAAAATTATTTACATGTCAATATGAAAAGGGAAAATGTAAATTTGTTTGCGTAAATTGGCATATATTAATTACCTTTCTAACTTAAGAACATTATTATTCTCTGTATATTCTTGATTGTGAGTTTAATTTTCTATGTTGGATTTTGTATAAATTTTTTTTTTATTCTCTAAGAATGTGTCACATGGTTTAGTCTTAGGTTACTAAGGTTAATACTTAACAGACTAAAATGTCAAATTTTAAACTTAGTGGACTAAAATGAAAATTCATCCTAACTTATAAGGTGCAGAGAGAGAGAGAGAGAGAGAGAGAGAGAGAGAGAGAGAGGAGAGAGAGAGAGAGAGAGAGAGAGAGAGAGAGAGAGAGAGAGAGGAGAGAGAGAGAGAGAGAGAGAGAGAGAGAGAGAGAGAGAGAGATTCTTTGACCTTATTAATATAAGAAATAAATGTATATGTCATTAATTATTACTTTGACATAAATGCTAGACTTTGATAAGGTAGAAGTCTAAGTAAAAATATAAGGTGTAGAGAGAGAGAGATACAAATTATTTGACCTTATTAATATATTGAAATAAATGTATATATCATTAATTAATATTTTGACATAAATGCTAGACTTTGATGAGGTGGAAACCTAGGTAAAAATAAATAAAAATTTCATAGAATGTGTGCTACATGGCAGAATCTTATGTTCTCTCACATGAGTTCACTGTTTTTAAATATATTGATTTAACTACTAAGGAATAAAATTATTTACTATTCAAAATAAATAAATAATAATTAAATAATTCATTAAAACTATTGCTTTGGTTAAATGTTAAATAAATCAAACTCAATAAAATCTTTGCATAGGTGAAATGTCCTTTCAAAAAAATAATGACACATGATAATAATTAAAATATAAGGTGGAAAACTAATTGGAATAATTTTCAATAGATGCACTACATTGATAGAACTTCATGCTCTTAGACATGAAATTCTTTTGGTTTTGAATTTCATTTTTCATTTTTATATTTCCCTTAAATATTTTGTATAAGTCAAACTTAATTCAATAGTATAGAAAAAAAAATGTTTTCTATTTTATTAGTGCCTTTTAAAGTTAAAAAGATAGAAAAGAAAAATAAGATTAAAAATAAAATTAAAGAAGAAAAAGTTTTATAATAGGAGGAAAACCTTAAAAAAAAAAAAAAAAAAAGATGTTACCTTTAAAAGGATCAATAGCTCAAATTCTTTATATTATAATTTATTATTTTTCACAAAAATCAATGTATAAGTAATAAAATTTAAAATTTATTATATAATAAATTCCATGATATGATATTATTTTAAGTTGAACTCTAATGTTTTAGATACCCAAATAGTTACAATAGGACTTAAGATTGTTATGATTTAATTATTTTATATTTTTAACAAAATTCAAGATAATTTGTATTTTTTTATTATTTTTAGAGAGTTTCAATCTATGGCATCCACTTTTGATGATAGTTCTTTATCATCAGATCAAGACACCAATTATTTTTCTGGTATAAGTGAGGATTGAACCCTAGATCTCTTATACAACTATCAGAAATTTTACCAGTTGAGCTAACTGGAACCCACAAGATAATTTGTACTTGAGGTTTATTTATTTACTAAAAGTCATTACATGGAACTTTTTTTTATGTTCATTTTATACAACTTACTTTTGAAAAATTCATACTACTTTCAATTTATCCGAAATTCATGGAAAATATTGTAAATTATACCCATCTTTCTCTAGACAAATTTGAAAATATATCAATTGTAAGGACACGATTTGTAGCGACCCAAAACGATGCTGGGTTCGTACGTAAATAGGCCTAAACAATATAATTTGTAGAGCGTGGGTGTTAAGAACTAGATTAACTTTTGTGAAAAGATTCACCCTCACGTATATTGAAGGCTCAGAGCTGGCACAACGATCGTTTTGTTTTGGTAATCGATACAGTTCTTTTTTTTTTTACGTTCTTCTTCCTCAGTTTATGCTTTCTCTCTTTCTCTTATGTTCTGATCATCCTTTTGCATGTTTCTTCTTTCAGTTTATATACTACCCTCTGTGTTCCATCCTCACCACACACGTGTAGATTGGGTTCGGGGGATTTCTTTCTGTCCCATCTAACACCTCCTGGAACCTCTTATGGGCAACTGTAAGGCTGCCTCCTTACTGTTCAGGTATCACCTCCACATTAATGCGGCCAGAGAGTTGGTTGAGAGGTAATTAATGCGGAGGCAGCTGTAGTTATAGATATTTGTTTGTCTTTTCTTTCTTACCCTTGGTCTGTTATCTCATCTTCAGTGGTGACATAATTCCGAGGTCCGGTTGTAACAAGACCGCGTCCTGATTGTCCTCAGACGCATACTGCCGAGGAGTATGACGTCCTCGGACGAATACGGAACTCTACTTTCGTGATATTGACTACCATCCCCCCTTGGTAATCGCCCTTATGACCTGACTTGGCCTCCTCGGACAAATATGCATCCTCAGATGGGCCACAGGTCCAATGATCCTGACCTTAATGGGCCTGTTGATTGACTGGCCCCCACATCAATAATTTAAAACATATTTTCATAAATGAAACTTTGAATCTTGATTTTGTTTAATTAATCTTCATTGTTATCTAGCCAAATTAACCATTATCTAAAATAATATTAGATGTGAATATTTAATTTAGAAAAAAGAATATTTTGTCAGAATTTCTAATGACACCTCAAGAACTGTAATACGGATCATACAAGATATGGGATGGAGTGGTTTTTGAAAATAAGAGGTTACTCCTTGACTGTCAGCTCAATCATGGACTTACCGAAATATAGGCAACAGTGGTAAATGAAACCATTTTGAAACGACCCATACAGGAATCTGCTACATGAGCAAGAACAACTGCTAATAAGGTCGTTACGCCATCTTGGAGATTTTACAATTGCCACAGCTTTTGGTAGATCTTCCGTCTCCCAATTACGTGTGAGATAAACTATCAAGGTGGACACCGCTGCATATTCAGCAAAGCCATGGCTCAAAACTAAACCTGAAGTTCAACAAGTAAAAAAGGAGAAAGATATAAATATCAGTTATTAAGGGGGTGTTTGGTGAGTGTTTCCAAACAAGAATTTTCAGTTTTTAAACAACATTTCACGTATTTTCATATATTTTTTTACCCACATGTATTTCCACAAAAGTTTTTAAACAACAATTTTCAGTTTTTAAACACATATACCAAACGGGCTCTAATTTGTACTAATTTGTAGAAAAAAAGTTTCCCAAATAATTTTTTGTTTTTGAATTTTATTGAATTATAATTTTAACCCTAGTTTTTATTTTTAAGCATAAAGATTATCTAATAAATTTTACTAATGTGTACCCTTAAGACATACTCCCTCCGTCCCACTTTGTTTGTCCTTTATTCCATTTTGAGATGTCCCAAAATATTGTCCTATTTCTAAAAATAAAAGTTATTAGTTTACTAATGTTCCTTTATACCCCTAAGCCTCATTAAGAATAACTCCTTTTAAAAAAAGCTAATAAATTTATTTAAGGGTAGTTTTGTAAACTTATACATTTTTATAAGGCAAACAAGACAATAAATGATGTTCTCTTAAAATGTTTGACTTTTCAAACAGAACAAACAAAGTGGGACGGAGGGAGTATAATAGTAAACCATTTTAGGAAACTTTTTTGAAATCATAACTAATTTTTTGAATCTTCTAAATATAATAACTTAAAATATTCTAGCAGTTGTTGCCAAGCAAGTTTGATAAGTAGAGAAAGACAGAAATTAGTAAGTTACCACAAAGACAGAAGCAGTGTCTGGAACGGTTTATTTTGCTGAAATTTTTTATTGAGAAGGTATTAAAATATGTTTGTAAATATACACACAAGCTGAGTTTCTCTTCAGCATTATTTCCACTTTAATTTTATCTTCTTCTTCTTATAAATATAATTGATCAGTTTGTCAAACCAAAAACGTTACTAGCTTTACTAAGAATCCCAGCACTTCTTTCTTTTTTTGGGCATTATATCGGCGTATCGACTCCCACGGAAATTGATAATGATGGGTAGATGCCGTCGAGTCAAGGAATGGTTTCACAAATATATTTTCTTCTCCCCAAAAGCCTTCTTCATTTTAGGTAATGATTCCTGAAACTAAAGTTGGTTGGGTATTAATTTTAATTTTCGCGGACAAATTAACAATACTTTGTTGGCCGGGAAAAGATGCCTATAGAGAAGAGTAAATGAAATAAGACATGATGGAGAAAGAAAAGACAGGAAGTGATGGTTAGACGGCGAGAAAAAACGACGGTAGGCCCCTAAAGGGGACGCTCTCCAACGAGAGAAAATACTTAGGTCCCCAATTCATTAATTTAACACTAGTTGGAACCCCTAAAAAAAACAACCATGGTTAACCGAACCCCTTAACTCTAGTTAACCTCTCTGTCTTTTTAATTCTCTTTAATTCCCACTCCATACTCTCTTATTACTCCAAAAACACCAGTACTATCTTTCCAAGCTCCAAAACTTTCCAACATGGGACACAAAATCCTGCTCTTTCTTGCTCTCATTACAACGTTAGTAATCACCACAACCTTGGCAATGCTGATAATCGCTGATGGCGTGTTTAAAACTTTTCAGTCAATGGCTGCGAAGGGTTTGACCATCTTTACCGTCAACAAAGTTCTTCTTCCGAAAGAGTTGTTCGGAAAATCTCCATCGCCTGCGTCGGCTTTTGGGCCTGTGATGTCTCTAAGTCCAGCACCTGCTTTGGCTCCAAGTTCGGTGTCTGAAGCACCGTCTCCGGTAAAAGATATGCGTAGCACACCATCAGCTGCCTTCAATGCGTTGCACACCATCTCCGAGTTACCTTCAAACATAGATTGACATATACTATAATACCCAGGAAAATAAAAAATGATTTAAAGAGAGGTGTATTTAAGTAAAACATTTTGTGGGTCAATTTTTATTATTAATATTATTAAGGGAGTTTTTAGAAAATTAGATTGAAACTCTAACTATATATATATAAGCTAATTAAGTTAGAGTATAAAGATAGATATTTTGGGAGGAAGACTTTTGAGTTTGTTCAAGTACAGGGGCGGCCCAACATAATTTGAGGCCTAAGGTGAAAAATTTATATGAAGTCTTTAATATGTAAATATTAATTAAACAAAATTATTTAATACTAATCAAATTAAGGTTAATTTGATACATTAAATACATAAATAATACCAACTGGACTAATGTTAATTTCATATAGTGAATTGAATATCATAGTTGAATTATAAATATTAATAAAAAGAAATAAAAATATATTGCGATTGAAAAATATACTTTATTTTGGATATAAAACGATGCATAGTTAAATAAAGTTGTAATCTAATTTTTAATTTTATATTTTGATTTTAAGAGAGAGAGAGATAAATATTATTTGGTGTACGGTTTTGTAGGATATTAATTTACAAAAATCAAAGTCTCAAACTATTAGGGGAAATTAATCTATAATGAATGATTTAACACATTTACAACATCTTTTTAAAATATTTTAGGGTTTCAATTGAGTTAAGGTTCTATTGGTCTTATACTGTGAGAGACTTAATAGAAATGAAAAAGAAAAATGCGCTAATTAAAAGCACTATAAAATATTTAAAATATAATGTGATATTGTCTCTCATTGACGAACTTCATCAATTTAACTAATGAATGTTTATATCACATTTTTTGTGATTAATAACATGACAATTTGTAAGCCAATAGTAAAATTTGTACACTACTAATTAAAAAAAAAAAAGTACAACCTTTAAAAAATATATATAATTTTATAAAAATTTGGGCCATTACCTATGAAAAGTGGGGCTTTTTTTTCCAAGGAAATTTTTTTTTTTTTTTTTTTTCTTGGGGCCTTAGGCCGAGGCCTAACTTGCCTAGGCCTTGAGCCGGCCTTGTTCAAGTAGTGAAAGATTGACGGTACACTTAAGGTAAGACTTAAGAAATCTCTTTTTTTTTTTGTCAAATTTAGGCTTTATATGGAATTAAGATATTTTTTTTATGTGAGTATTTTGGCAACAGTGAGATTGTTTATATGTCCAATGAGATTTACAATATAAACGAAGAAGACATTTGATTTATTTTGTGTGAGCCCTATGTTGCATGAAGTGTAAAAGAAGGCTCTTGGGTTCGATTTTTGCACACGTATACCGAATTGGGGTTTTGGCAAATTGCAAAAGGTAATGGTGTCCCGTGTCTGTGTAGGCTCGATTTGTATTATATGGAATATATGAGCACACGTATAGAAGATTAGGTGGTGTACTTTTGACCTTATATGGCTATACATATGATGTATTTATAGGCTTTATCCCCAGGTACTGTTAGTGGTAGAAAGTGGAGGAACTATATATATATATATATATATATATATAATGAATTTGTGGATTTTTAACCATGAGATAATAGTGGGTAATTATTGGATATTTTTAACAGTCTCTCTTTTGGTTAGGTATTCATATAAGTTTTATTTAAAAATATTAGATTATTGAGTAAATGATATTTGAAAATTGTTCTAGGTAATATCTAAAGATTTTAGAGGAATTGTTAAAAAAAAGTTCTTTTGGAATAACTTTTAGAGGTAAGTAACCTTATCATAATTGATTTTATTTTGCGTAATTTTAACTACTAAAAATTGTTTATAGTTGTTACAATTTTATTTCTATTGTATTACTGATTTCAAGTAAAGAATTATCACAAATATATCTGATTATTGAATATATGATTTATTTTATTTTAATTGATTTAAAGTAAAGAATATAGAAATATCACAAATATATTTGAATATTGAATATATGATTATGTATATGTATTTGAATAAGATATATTTTTGTTAGAAACTATGATTCATATATATGATTATGGACAATCTGACTATGAATTGATTCTAATACCCAAACCAATGGGGGTTATTTATTGGTACTCTGATACCCAGTCAATGAGGATTATTCATTGGTACTCTGATACCCAAACCAATGAGGATTATTCATTATACTCTGATACCCAGCCAATGAGAGTTATTCATTGGAACTCTGATGCCCAGTCATGGGGATATAGCGCGACCATAGTCATAAATTGTTAAGAATATGAATTATGTTTGAATATTTGAACTATTTTGAATCCTTAGAACTACATATTTGATTTTGGAAATGTTTGAGCATTTGAACTATTTTGAGTCACTAAAACTGCTTATGTGTTTTTGGAGCCTATTGTAAGTTATAGCTTTTGATATATGAAAAACTGACTATTTTCTAAACCATTTATGGTATATTTGTAAGATTAAAGCATATGATCTATTTGCAACTTATTATTTTAAGACTATGAAACTTTTTTAGTTATTTTTGAAAACCCATAGTATATTATAACTTTTGAAGACTCATATTACATCTTATTACTTTACAGATCTATTACTTGATAGAACTTATTAGGATTTTGGTTACTTATTAAGTTTAACTCACTCCCTTTTTCCCCTTCAGTTTCAGATTGTGAAGAATAACAAATTTTGAGAGTTTTGATGTTGTGTTGTAAGCAGGAAAGAAGCTTAGTGATTTTGGGATTGGATGGTATTCTAATAATTTTATATTTATTGGCCAATTAGCATTATGTACATGAGGTTTGGATTTTGTTCCTTTTAAATTATTGGAAATCTATTCATAAAGAAATTGTTGAGATATTTTGGATTTATCTGATTTAATTTTTGAGGATAAATTTTAGTTGTTAAGAAGGCCTTGCACACTTGTAGAGTGCTTACTTTATAAGCATGCGACGGTTGTCACATGCTTGTCTTTATAGTTGGGTTTGGGGCATGACATATACCTACCTCTAGGCCATATTGTAAAGTAAATGCACTGTACAGAGATTTTTTTTTTTTTTTTTTTTTTTGTGCGCGTGTCTGTGTGAGAATTGCAAGGAAGTCAATACTGTACGTACTAGAGGCTGTACCGGTTTGACCACTGGTATGATATATTTCGGATACCGGTGTACCATTTTAGGTTTACCGTTATTTTATATATTTTTAATACATACACACACACACACACACACACACAAAATCTCTATTTACCATAAAACATTACCTCAAAAATTTTTGTTTACTATAAGAGTCTAATTGAGAACAGTTTATTTAGTTGAAAGTGCAAAGTTTTTGCTACAGTAAAAATGAAAAATGAGAAAAATAAAAATTGAGTTAAGTTTGATTTGACGTTCACATGGTGACTGACTTAGACACACAAAACAATAAACGTAAAAAAAAAAAAAAAGGATAAAATTATTTTATTAACCTTGTAGCAGCAGACTCAGCACATAAAATGACAAAAGACAAGTAAAAAGAATTTGAAAAGGCAAATGAAATATAACAGTAGAAAAAGATATCCGGTATGGCAGTATGGGGAAGAAGAAGAAGGGAGCTCGACGAAATGGAATCACCATCAGCAAGGTACTCCCGACGGCAGGGAAACTAAATTAGAATGTTACTACCTTAGGAATATTAGATCTGTAAGCGAAACCTTCTTCTTCTTTTTTTTTTTTTCAGATCTGAAAGTCTTGATTGTTCTGTTCTGGACTGGATAAGTTTTTCGGCCGAAATACAGTATTTGCTCCGGTAAGGCCGAAATAACCCGATATGACTGGTATTTTAACTGGTACGAAACAAATGTGTTTCTGTACCGGTTTAGGTTCCGGTAAGAAAAATTCCGACCGTACCAACCGGTACGGTTCGAAATTGACTCCACTGGTGTGAAGGGACGATGTTTTGAATTTTCTGTTATAGAGAGACTGTTTTGAGTGGTCGTGTTTCATTCCGAAATTATCGCAATTACATATAGTATATACTTATAAATTATGAGGTCCCTAGTTCCAACATATTAGAGCATTTGCAGCAGTGTAGCTATATTGCTATATTGTTATATTTTAGCTACATTGCTGCTAAAATGATGCTCCAACAGTGGAGCTAAATCTAAAAATTTTAGTTCCACTGCTACAGTACACATCTAAAAATATATGTGCACTGTTCATGAGGAGCAAAAAAAAAAATTATTATTTTAATCATCCGGTGGATTAAAATAATGCCTCTCTCTCTCTCTCTCTCTCATTCATCTCTGAACATCACTCTCTCTCTCAATCCGGTCTCTCACTTCCTCACTCCGGCCTCTCACTCTCGAACTCCGGCCTCTCACTCCCTCACTCCAGCAGGCCTCTCACTCTCTCACTCTGATCTCTCACTCTCTCAACTCCGATCACCCAAGCCGCTGCTCTGTCACTTCGATCTTTCACTCTCTCAACTCCGATCACCCAAGCTGCCGATCCACCCCTTCTGTCGACCCAGCTCGCCGACGTGATCGGTGCAACGTGATCGGTGCTTGCTCGTCGTGGTTTTTTTTTTTTTTTTTTTTTTTTTTTTTTTTTTTTTTTTTTTTTTTTTTTTTGCTGTGGACTGCTAGTGGTGGTTGTGGTCGTGGCTGTGGTTGAGGAAAAAGATTGGAGATTTGGGGTTTTTTTTTTTTTTCCTACTGTGGACTGGTGCTGGTGCTGGTTATGGTTGTGGCCATGATTGAGGAAAAAGATTAGAGATTTGGGTTTTTCTTTTTCTTTTTCTTTTTTGATTCCTACTGCGGACTGTTGGTGGTGTTGGTGGTGGTTGTGGCTGTGGAAAAAGATTGGAGATTTGGGTTTTTATTTTTTTATTTATTCCTTCTGTGGACCGGTGGTGGTGGTGGTGGTGTTGGCGGTGGTTGTGGCTGTGGTTGTGGCTGCGGCTGATGGTAGAGGTGTTTGTGGTTGGTTTCTTTGGGTAGTGGAATATATTATTTTATTGTAGTGATTATATTATTTTATTGTAATGTTTATATTATTTTATTGTGTTGAAAGTTAAAATAGATCCACTGCTGCAGCATATATATCTATAGGTAAAATAGATAAAATAAGTTTTGGTGAAACTAAATAGCTAAAATTATAAATCCACTGTTGTGGATGCTCTTAATAACAAATCTCCAACCCAGTTATCACAGCAGTCCTAAAAAACAAAATAACAACCGAATAATAATATAACTCAAAGAATAACAGCCAAAAAAAAATTAAAAATTAAAATAAGTAGAAAATTACCATTCAGGACAGGATAAACAAGGAAATAAGAGTTGCACAGCTGGTGACAAGTACTGCCATCCCTACAGAACCCTTCACGTGAGACCCCGACGTCGACGGAGTTTCCATCGGAGAAGGTGCAGGCAGCATATCTTTCACCGGAGACGGTGCTTCAGACACCGGACTTGGAGCCAAAGCAGGTGCTGGACTTAGAGACATCACAGGCCCCAGAGCTGGCGCAGGCGATGGAGATTTTCCGAACAACTCTTTCGGAACAAGAACTTTGTTGACGGTAAAGATGGTCAAAACCTTCGCAGCCATTGACTGAAAAGTTTTAAGCACGCCATTAGCGATAATCAGTGTTGCCAAGGTTGTGGTGATTATTACTGTTGTAATGAGAGCGAGAAAGAGCAGGATTTTGTGTCTGAGTATGGAGTGGGAATTAAAGAGAATTAAAACGACAGAGAGGTTAACTAGAGTTAAGGGATTCGGTTAACCATGGTTGTTTTTTAGGGGTTCCAATTAGTGTTAAATGAATTGGGGACCTAAGTATTTTCTCTCGTTGGGGACCTAAGTCAAGCAATGAATTGGGGACCTAAGTCAAGCAGAGTTTTGAAATTACCATTGTAACTCCGTTTTGATTTTCCGAAAACAATAAAAACTTGTTTTCATTTTTAATAACTCTAACTCAATTTTTGAGTTAATAAGTTATGGAAATTGAGAATAATAATCAAATCAAATAGCTGCAACTGGTGTGGACCCCATGAAAATTAAGTGATGATCATGAGTTGTGAAATTGAGAGATGAAAAGAAGCCAAACCAAACCCATAACAAACTAAAATATCACGCGTGAAGCTTGTGTCTGGCTTTAAGTGTATCGATGTTGTTTTGCTTGACTTGACTTTTTCTTATTTTTCATAAAACGCTGTTGTCTTTAGCCTTTAGTGCTTTTGTACAAAACACTGCCGTTTGTTATTCCTTTGATTTTCCTTTCTTGGTTTCAACACCCATACTTGGTTACAAGTTTGGGTTACCCATTTAAATGAAGAAAAAAAAAAGTAGTTTTTTTTGTTTTTTTTTTTGGAGTAAACTTCACTAATTACTCCTGAAGTTCGAGCTAATGCCAACCAAGTCTAAAACAATTCAAAACTAACCATTTCAGTCCTCAAGTCCAAATGAACTATAACACTGCTATCTCACCTCTCTCTCTCTCTCTCTCTCTCTCTCTCTCTCTCTCTCTCTCTCTCTCTCCTTCTATTTCTTTAACTTGGAACAAGAACCTTCTCAGTAAACAAACAAGAAAAAAAAAAATGCTTGAATGAAACCAACAATCAAAACTCATTTTCATCGAGTATTTTTGAAAATCAGTAAGTGATTGTTGGTTTCATTCAAGCATTTTTTTTTCCTTTTTTGTTTACTGAGAAAGTTCTTGTTCCAATTCAGATCCCTCCCCATTCACATTTCACAACATGCTCCTAGAATATTTCTAGTTCTAGAGATAGAGAGAGAAATACAGATAGACAAACAGATGCTTTGAGAGAGAGAGAGAGAGAGAGAGAGAGAGATGTCATGGGCCACATCAGCATTTCGATGGTTAGACACAGAGTACTTGTCCCTCGGCCACTTGTTGACGCTGAGGTGGTCAAGCCTGTTCTCCTCATACCTCACTTAGAGAAGGTGGGCCCCACATAGCGGTATCGACGTCAAAAACTTGTTGTCGTGGAACATTGTGGACGATGTCTTTTGGAGCCTCGTCACGGCCTTTGAGTCCGTTGCTTTGCTCTCCTTGCTCGGCTTCTTTTTTCTCTTCTGTGGATGCACTTTATAGCAAGCTTTTCAATGTTTCATTTAAGAACTCTCTCTAGTAAAAGATCTACCCAAAGATTTAGTGTGATTGGATCGCCGACGTTGAGTTGACGATGTTGGTTGGAGCTAACTATGGCTATGGCTATGTTGTTGAGTTTTCAAGATGGGAAAGTGAGGTAGATGAGCATGTGGTGAGTCACATGGTCACCACGGAATGCTGTGGTGTGGGTAAGTGGTGATTCAAGCATTTTGATTGTTGGTTTCAAGTTAGAGAAACAGAAGGAAAGAGAGAGAGTTAGAGAAAGAGAAAGAGATGAGAGGTGAGTTAACAGCGTCATAGTCCGTTTGGTATAATTAGTTTTGAATTGTTTTAGACCAAACCTTAGGGATAATTAGTGAAATTTACCCATTTTTTTATAAACTGATTAAAAATGGTTAAACGTGCATTGTCATGGTCAAGTTTTTATAAGTTGACGTTACTCTGCAACGAAACGCGTCTAATGCACACCGGTCAAATTCACATTTCACAATGGAACCTTCACATCTCTTTCAGATCTTTAAATTATTGATACCATTAAATAAATTGTCGCATTCTTTTCCTCCTAAATATTAAAGTTGCTGTGAGTGCTATGAACATAAATTATTAAATAAGTTTAGCAAAAAAACGTAAATTATCAAGTAAATAAAATAAATTTTATATTACTAGAAATTATACTTTAAACATTGGAAAAAATTGTAATATTTATATAAATAAATATTCCAGTGGTTGTTTCTAAGCAAGTCTGGTATATATTTTAGACATGGCAAAACTGGCGGGTCGGGTCGGGTTGTGGGTTGGGTCAATCTGTTTAAGGATTAAAAACGGGTTCGGG
Source organism: Quercus lobata (assembly GCF_001633185.2). Classification (NCBI taxonomy): domain Eukaryota; kingdom Viridiplantae; phylum Streptophyta; class Magnoliopsida; order Fagales; family Fagaceae; genus Quercus; species Quercus lobata. The sequence continues at coordinate 5,555,518 of NC_044914.1, forward strand.
TTAATCAGGTTGTGGGTCGGGTTGACCCGTATTTTTTCACATGAATTTTTTTTTTTTTTTTAAACAAAATAACATGTATTTGCCATTTGGAAAGTCATGCAACAAATTACTTGATATAAAATCCATTACTTTGAATTCATCACTTATATCAAGAATGAACTGCACTTATTAATACTTATTCAATAAGTTTAAAATTATACAAATCCTAACATTGCTTCTAAAACAAAACAACACAAAAATAAGTAAAACAAATACACAAGTTTTATTTCTACACAATAATAACATCCCAAAATATAAAACAAAATCACAAATGACTTATTGGATAATTCATTTGACAAAGAATAATGTTAGGACATATGTGTTTCACATGTTTAGAACATTTGCCTTGATTTTATGTAATTGGCTTATCCTTTGACAAAAAACATTTTACTTGTATTTGGATAGATTTAGGATGTTTTAAATACTTCAAGAAACCTTATTTCAAGATCACGTATTGAAGCTTTCAAGTCTGTTCAAGAAAACAAGTTCAGAGTGCAAAATCATTAAAGCTCGACAGCTAGTCGACAACTGCATCTATCGAGCTTAAGGAAGCTGTTATTCATTCGGTGTGCTCGACACCTTCTTGACAGCTGCACGACACCTGTTATCTGTCGAGGTTTAAGATTTTCAGAATTTCAATATGATTTTCTTGGGATCCGTGAATGTGTCTTTGGGCCTTCTTTTCTCCTAACCCTAGACATATAAAAGGATTGTTTTAAGGGCCGTCAAAGTATTCACAAGTTGCACAAGCATTGAGAAAACTCTGTTCAAGCAAATTGTGACCGGAGACGAAGTTCTTGCCCTAGTTCATCTATTTCTCTTGAAGAAGTTGCTGTGTATGTGCACCGTAGGGTTTTGTGACTAAGCATCTTCTTGGCCTATCAGTTTGGATGAACTAAAGAACTTTACAACCAACAACCTTCTTAGTTGGTGATTGAAGTCACATACTGGGATCCACGCAATTGGTTAGTCACGTACTGGAAGTCGTGCATCAGAAAGGGGATCTGTCACTACAGAACAAGTCCAATTAGGTATTGGGGTAAGGGTTCAACTGTAGGTTGGTAAGGTACTTGGATTCCTTTACTTGTAACCGCTTGTTGTGATAATAGTGGAATTTCGGGAGTGGTGACCTGAAAATCACCCGATGGGGTTTTTGTTGTTAGGTTTTCCCTATTCGTAAACAAATTACCGTGTTATTTATTTTTCCGCTGCATATTTAATTTGTTGGTGATTTGTTTGTGCTACCAGGCGTTTGCATGATAAATTGATTAATTAATAACTTGGCTAATTAATTAATTAATTTTTATCACAAGGGGTCATTCAGTTTGTGGCCTATCAAGTGGTATCAGAGTAGGCACACTTTGATTAGGGTTTAATATTTGCTATATTGATCCATTGACCCGTGTTTGTCATGGATAGAGGACAGTCATTAATTATACCTCCTTTATTTGATGGCACTAACTATGCATACTGGAAAGTACGCATGAGAGCTTTCTTACAGTCTTTAGATGAGAAAGTGTGGCAAGTTATGGAGTTAGGCTGGACTAAGCCTACAGAAGCGCCAGCCGACTAGGATGATGCCAAGATTAAGGCGGCAAACTTCAACAGCAGAGTTTTGAATGCATTGTTCAGTGCTGTCACCAATGAGGAGTTCAAGAAGATATCCTCCACTGAAACTGCCAAGGAGGCTTGGACCATTCTCTAGACAACATATGAGGGTACTAAGGCTGTCAAAGACTCAACGCTTCAGAGGCTCACTACAAGCTTTAAAGAGATAAAGATGGAGGAGGATGAGTCATTCGATGAGTTCTATGCCAGGCTAAAGAACATAGTGAACTCAGCCTTCAATCTTGGGGAAACCATTCCTGAACCCAAGATTGTGAGGAAAGTGCTCAGATCTCTGCTCGAGAGATTTCATGCCAAGATTACGGCAATAGAGGAATCAAAGGATATTGACAAGATTCCTCTGACTGAGCTGGTTGGAAACTTGCAGACCTACGAGCTAGGGTTGACAAGAATAGGTAAATCAGGTAAAAGCAAGAGTATGACACTGAAGACCAAGAGTAATGAAACAGATGAATCTTCTGATGATGAAGATTCCAAGATGAAGTCCTACATCACCAGGCAGTTCAAGAAGTTCATGAAAAACGCCAATGGAAAGGGTTTCAACAAGGATCACAGGCAATCCAGTTCTTCTCAATTTAAAGGTCAAGACAAAGGGAAGAAGGATGCTAAGGAAGGTGGTTAGTACACTGTTCCCTCAGGACCTAAGTGCTTTGGGTGTCAAGGCTTCGGTCACATGAAGCATGAGTATCCCACATACCTCAAGAGTGTTGGGAAGAGCAAGGCAGTTATTGTTACCTTAAGCGACACTTTGCCTGAGGATGATTCTGACAATGAGGATGACGAAATCTTAAATGCCTTCACAGCCACGATCAATCCTACTGATGGGATTGTTGAAGATGTGGTTGAAGAAGAGGAACTAGTGGAATCTAAGTTTGAGAAGATGGATGACCAAGATGACATCCATACAGCCTATGAGAAGCTGTATAAGCTTTCCGAGAAACATGAGAAATTATATAGGCTAACCACCAAGAAGCTCAGTGATGTGGAACTTGATCGTGAGGAGCTTTCCACAAAATTTGATGAAGTAAATCAAACTATTAGAGCACTGAGATTCGAGAACAATTTCTTGGTTGAGAAGACCAAGAAACTTGAAGCGAAGCTGTTTCAAGTTAGAGCTCAATTGGAGAGGACTTCAAGCGCAAAGCTAGATGAGATGCTGAGTATTCAGAAATCTGCTTCAGATCGAACAGGTTTAGGGTATGGTCTTTCTTCCTCTAATACTGCTTCTTCTAGTACCACTATTTTTGTTCCTCCTGCTAATAATGTTAAAACTGAGAACAATGAGATTAAAACTGAATTAGCTAGTGAGAACTTAGACAAGGAAAAATCTATCTTAGGAGCACCCCCTAAGCTTGAGAAGAAAGATGTTAAAAACCCTAGGACTAAGAAGACTAACTCTCAAAAGCCTAAACAAAAGAAGCAGCATCTCTGTCATCATTGTGGAGCTGCAAGTCATACTCGACCAAATTGCTACAAGTGGCTTGTCACTCAACAGAACAACGGCATGATAGCATCTAGGAACCAGAATCAACTTCAATCCTCTCTTGCTCCTCTTGGAGATCTTCTCAAAACCTCATGTTTCCTTTGAACTTGAATGAGTTTAATTCTTCCCCTTCACCGCCAGTTCAAGGGTTTGCTAAACGGAAAGGTTCTTCCAAGGTGTGGAAGGAAAAGGGCTCCAAGTGATTCTATCACTTTTCTCTCTCTCTCTTCATTTTTTTTTTTTTTTTTTTTTGTGTGTGTGCATTACTTGTGTTTTGCTTTCATGTTTTGAGTCAGTCTAGCTTTTATACTTTGTTTGTTTAACATGTTTGTGTTTGGTTATTTTTCAAGTTTTTTTTTTGCTTTGTTTTGTTTTTCTTTATAAAAATTAAAAAAAAAAATTGAAAAATCAGAAAAATACAAAAACAGTGTGTGTTTTGTACATTGGTACTTGTGTACCTTAGATGGCCATTGAAATAAAGTCTTCTAAACTTTGTATCATTTGTAGCTCAGATGAGCATCTCTATGCACAACTAAGCAAATGAGCTTTGTGGCTCGTGTTTGTGATGAGTACGATTAAGTTGTTTCTTAAACTTAACATACATATCACTCTTTTTTACGGGAAGGACTAAAAAATCCTAAGAGAAAGGTATAAATAATCATCTCACCACTGTTGCCCGCCAATCATAATAAGACACCTGTATGCTTCGGCATAGCAAAAGTGTAGTGTCAATGACATTTGTGTGCTTAGGCATAGCAAAATTTGAATGTCAATTATCATTGGGTATTTCTTTTCTCTCTCCAATAAACCCATGCATGATATGTTTAAAAGAAAAATATGCAAAGAAAATTAAAAGCAAAAAGATCAAAAATGCTTTAAATATGATTGCAAGCGTATATTCTAGGAGATGTGGGAGTTATAGGATGTACCTCAAAGGTGATAGTCCCCATCAAGCAATTATGATTGTGTGTGAGTTAAGTGATTTTCTCATATCTCAAATCATCATAACATGTATACACTTATGCAATCTAGCGATATTTTTCACACACAACACGCAATATTCTTTGCTATTCTTGATACATATGCAGGTACAATGTGATTTGGCCATCACGAGATTTTACATGTATTAATGTATGCTCACTAAACTGTTTAAACTCGTTTTTGAAATATAAAATTGGTTAGACTTGTTTAGTGTGTGTGTGTGTGTGTTTGTGGAGATCCATGTGCTTAAATTTTCATTTGAGAGATGATTTTAAGAGCTTAATGTATTGATTGGATCATTGGTTGAGTTGCATGTTGGATTGCATTCATGTTTGTGTTTTTCACATCTCGAAAAACTGCTTTTAAAAGCTGGCTCGACACCTCCTTGATAGCTGGCTATCTGTTGAGCTTCCTTAAGCTTTTTCTTATCGTAATCTCGCCTGCACCTCAATACCTAGTGAATCTATCGAGATTGGATCTGTATGCTCGATAGCTCCTCGATACCTGGTGGATCGATCAAGCTTTTATTCTTAAAATTGATGTGTAGATCCTCGATACCTCCTCAACACCTCATATGTCGACGTGTATTTTCTCGACACCTCCTCGACAGATAGCTCGATACCTGTCGATACCTGTATCTGTCGAGAACTACTAGCTTTCCTATATAAAGCCCTTACGCAATCCGATCTTCATTTCCATCGATCTCTCTCTCAACACTTCTCTGTTTCTCTCCCAAAAACTCTCCAATCTCACTCCTATCTTGGTTCTTAAGGATTTTCCAAGGTTTTTCACGTTTTTCCTCATTTGGAAAGCTTCTAATCCTTTCTCATTCATGCATTTCATGTTTTGAAACCTAGGATTTGGGGTTTTTGGAAAATTTTGGGGTTTTTCAAAATTGATGAGATTTCATTGAAATTTTGGGTTGAGTTTTCACTTAAATGTTTTTAAAACCTCATACATTGCATCACATTCGCATTATAATGATCTTGCCATGCATTTAGATGTGTGTCATATGATTGTGTGTTGGTAGGTTTGGATTGGGCTGAGCCCATGGTGAAATTTCTTTTGCATATCACATGTTCATGCATTTCCCATGCATACGTACTTCTTTTCAATATATTTGATATATTTGAAAATGTTTGGGACTTTTCTGATTGTCTTTCTTTTTCTACCTCTCTATTGTTTACATTAGTCATGTCTATGGCAACTAAGCGTAAATCCACTCCAGCCCGGAACCCTCTTTGTTCCGGTGCTTCTTCTTCGTCTAATCCTACTTTATCTCATATCCGGTTCCGTGATGATGATGTCTTTAAGGCATTTTCGGAGAACTTTTCTCGACTAGGCATTCATTCAGAACGCCAAGTCATTTTGTCAGATTTTGCTGACACCGACCTTCCTTCTGTTATTCACAGTAGGGGATGGGAGTCACTGTGTGACGCCCCGGTCACCTGTCCTCTCGTGTTGATCCAAGAGTTCTACTCCAACATGCACGGGATTGATCGGTCAGTACCTCTTTTCTTCACTCGCGTTCGAGGTACGCGCATTCCTATCACACCGCAGCTAATTGCGGATGTGCTTTAGGTTCCTAGGATAGAGTTTCTTGATTATCCTAGCTGTGAGTGTCTGAGGACTGTGTCCAGGGATGAGCTCATGTCCGCTTTTTGTGAGCGCCCTACTTCTTGGGGTGAGCGTCTTTTTACACCATGTCGACCTTTTGCTAAAGGTCCTAAATTCATGAACACGGTGATGACTTTTGTTTTGCATCCCTTCTCTCACTATAACTCCATCACAGAGCCTCGTGCTCGGTTTTTGTTGTCTCTTCTTGAGCATCTCACCATAGACTTCCCTTCTCATTTCATTTTGTCTATCATAGATGTTCATCTAGATTCGGTGACCCATGATAAACTCATCTTTCCTACTGCTATCACGAGGATTCTACGCCACTTTTCTGTTCCTTTTCCCTCATCCGACCACTTCACCATCATGTGTGCCATAGATTACGCTACCGTTAAATGTAGTGAGGCCCAGCTTCCGTCGCGGCAGTCAGATTCACCGGCTCTTTCCTCTCGTTCCACTCCATCCCATTCGGCTCCTCCTTCCTCTTCGAGCGATGTGTCTCTAGGAGATATTATGACGCAGCTGCAACGCATGGATGCTCGCCTCGATACACTCTCTACGGAGTTGTATCAGGTGAACGTTTGTGTCGGTCGTATTGCTCAACGACAGGTGTCTATGGGTGGCTTTGCTCCTGAAGCTACTCCTTCACCGCCTTCTCCTGTGGCTTCTGCTTCTGAGGATGATGATGGTGATGACGATGATGTTTCAGATGATGATGATGGAGATGCTAGCTGTGTCGATGAGCTGTCTACTTGACACTCTTACCTTTTGTCATTCATGATAAAAAAGGGGAGTATTGTTGGTATGAGAGTAGTCTATCTTAGGGGGAGAGTTAGTATAGGATCATTTTGTTAGGGAGAGAGTTGATACATTTTTTAGGGATGTAGTGATGACAGTATGTATTTTTTTCTTTTCTTTCTTTTTAGATACATTACTCTAGTACATGAGGTCTTGTGACCATTTCTAGATATACATTGTACTTATTTCCTTATTTATATTGATGTATGTTTTTCTTTCACCTACCCCTTCATGTGTTGTTTCTTTTCGCTCTTTATACACATGTTTCTTATATTTGTATGCAATCTATTATTTCTGTTTCACACAAGGATGCTTTGATAAGTTTTGTTTAAAGTGTTTTAGAAATACAGGTTGTCAAAGTCTACTTGCCATAAACTCTCTTCTTGCAAAGTTTTTCAAGAGTTTGTGTTAGGATAGATCTTATTGTATTCAACAAGTGAATATGAGTTGAGTGATTTATGACTTCTCTCATATGTCATTTGTTTGTTGTGGTTTTGTCACGGATTGCCAAAGGGGGAGATTGTTAGGACATATGTGTTTCACATGTTAAGAACATATATCTTGATTTTATGTAATTGGTTTATTCTTTGACAAAATGCACTTTACTTGTATTTGGGTAGATTTAGGATGTTTTAAATACTTCAAGAAACCTTATTTCAAGATCACGTATTGAAGCTTTTAAGTCTGTTCAAGAAAACAAGTTCAGAGTGCAAAATTATTAAAGCTCGACAGCTGGTCGATAACTGCATCTATCGAGCTTAAGGAAGCTGTTATTCATTCAGTGTGCTCGACACCTTCTCGACAACTACTCAACACTTGCTATCTGTCGAGGTTTAAGATTTTCAGAATTTCAATATGATTTTCTTGGGATCCGTGAATGTGTCTTTAGGCCTTCTTTTCTCTTAACCCTAGACATATAAAAGGATTGTTTTAAGGGCCGTCAAAGTGTTCACAAGTTGCACAAGCATTGAACAAACTTTGTTCAAGCAAATTGTGACTGGAGACGAAGTTCTTGCCCTAGTTCATCTATTGCTCTTGAAGAAGTTGCTGTGTATGTGCACCGTAGGGTTTTGTGACCAAGCATCTTCTTGGCCTATTAGTTTGGATGAACTGAAAAACTTTGCAACGAACAACCTTCTTAGTTGGTGATTGAAGTCGCGTACTGAGATCCGCGCAATTGGTTAGTCACGTACTAGGAGTTGTGCATCAGAAAGGGGAACTGTCACTACAGAATAAGTCCAATTAGGTACTAGGGTAAGGGTTCAACTGTAGGTTGGTAAGGTACTTGGATTCCTTTACTTGTAACCGCTTGTTGTGATAATAGTGGAGTTTCGGGAGTAGTGACCTAAAAATCACCCGGTGGGATTTTTGCCGTTAGATTTTCCCCATTCGTAAACAAATCACCGTGTTATTTATTTTTCCGCTGCATATTTAATTTGTTGGTGATTTTTTTGTGCTACCACGCATTTGTATGATAAATTGATTAATTAATAACTTGGCTAATTAATTAATTAATTTCTATCACAAGGGGTCATTCAGTTTGTGGCCTATCAAATAAAAACATATAAAAAATTTACAATCTTGAAAATTAATTTTATAATCTATTGTCAATTGTGGTTGGCACTTTATTTCAAGTTGAGATATACATTAAAGTTTGATTGTTTACTTATTTATATATGGTTTCTTTCATGAATATCATATCATTATTAAGCAACACATACTCTAGGAAATATCATAACTTACTTTGAAAAACCGTTTATTTTGGACATAAATTGTTAAAAAATAAGTCTAAGCATTCATAATTTATGTTAATTTGATACTTTGGCTTTACTATTTTCACACTTGTGAATGTTTCTCACACATATCTACAATTTAAATCTATGTTTTTAACTATATTGTAACCAGATTATCTTGGCATGCATTTTGCTATTTGATATCTAAAAAATCTTTATTCATTACAGAATACTCAATCATTCATCTTTCAATTAATTTGCATGCAGTTATGTAAATGTCTCAATTGTTTCCTTAAAGCTCACAACAAACAATTAAACTAATATTGTCTTAATTTAATTATTATTATTATTTTTACCAAAAAAAGAAGTTTTAAAAAATGGTTCGGATTCGGGTTCAGGTCGGGTTGTGGGTCAGGTCGTGTTGACCCACAAAAAAACACGGGTTAGGTAACGAGTAAACCCGTTTTTGCTTCAGATTAAAAAAATCAAGTTCGGATTAGATATTTTTCAGGTCGGGTCGGGTCAGAAAATTCTAACCCGTTTTGTCATGTCTATTAAATTTAGATATAAGACAAAAATTAGGAAGTAACCTCGAAAAAAGGAGCAATCATGCTGTTTTTATTTGTGATGAAAGCTTTAGATAGAGATACTTTTAAGAGCAAACCTTTTTGTATTTTCTGTATTTTGGGTTGAGTAATAAAGAAGAAAGGAGCAATCATAAAAAGTTTCTCTTGAGAATTATTTTTACCTTTTGTCTTCTTCCTATCAAAGTGTTACCGCCTTTTCTAAGATTCCCAGCACTTCCTTAATGACAATTTGTTAAAGGAAATTGGACAAAATGCCTGAATTAAATAACTTAGAAACTTAAATGACTCAATTGAATGAAAGTAAAGTTAATGAACTTAATGGGTGCACTTTACATTTTAGCCTTATAAAAAAAAAAAAAATTAAAATCCTCCTCCCTTATTTGTTGTTAGAAAAAGGAAAAATAGAAAATAAAAATCTCTCATAATTTCTGCTATAGTCCTTACTCAGTCTTTTATCAACTGTCTTTTTCAACTAACAGAAGATGATGAGAATTATAAACAATTTCTAGTCTACACTAAAGAACAAAGACTTGACATATTTTTTTTGTCAAGTGAAATTTAAAATAAAAGTGATTCTATTCCAGCATCCTAACTAGTTTAAATTGTGAGCAGTATTCTTTCTTCAATTTAGTCAAGAGCTTTGTAGTTCAATATAACCACTTTTTTAGGAAAATAAAAGTAAATATTTCACCTCCACATGTTAGGAAAATTAAAATTAAAATTTTTCCTAAATTTCAACCGTAGCCCTTACTCCTTAAGTCTATTTCAACGACTTTTTTTGGACAAGAGAAGACAGTGAGATATATGAAAGGATTGATGCGGAGGGATCTTTCCATACTGAATGGTTCAAGCTTGCCAAACAGTGTAAGATAAGTTTTGGAGGTATTCCACTTGAAGGAAACTCAAAATAATCCTAATAAATTATGATGCATGCTGTTAAAGGTGTTGGGTAAAATAGTTTATTGGTTTCAAAATTCTATAGTTAAAAATTACTATAGAATTTTTATAATGAATTGTTATAATGAATGCCTTAAGAACCCAGCAGCCCACTTAAAATGGTTTAGTAAAAGGAGGGGTAACATGTCTTTGTCCTGGGGTTCACTTCATTCATTATAACTAAAAAAGTGTAAGTTTCTGATGGACTGGCACTCCGATAGGTCAACTGCTATCAGTGCTGCTAGAAAGATCCAAATTATAATGCACTATCTGAACTAAGTACTTTCATATTTGATATGGTATGCACCATATATTTTTGGTAAATTTTAAAAAGATGAGGATAGGATCTAAGCTTATCATTAAAAATTGGTCTGGTCTAGTTGGTTAACAACCGGGAAAAGATGAATTATTTTTCTATGTATTACATTTATCAAATTGCTTTATATGTGACAATGTTTAACCTCTCTGATCATATGAGTACCTGTGTTCTACCCATATTTTTCTTCTCATTTTGTGCACAAAGATGATTATAGCAGTTCTGTCATTGAGGTATACTGGTTTGTTATTTCAGATGTGGATTGGTTTCCCTAACAACTTGCTTCTTTTTAAGGGGCCCTATCCTTCAGCTAAAACCCAAGAAACAATAGTGGTATGTCTTTTCGCTACAAATAAGCCCAAGGTATAAAACTTGATTGGACTGCCTCTTTGTATGTGTGAGTTTATATGGACATTAATTTCATCAATCAATAGTAGCCTGCATATGAAAAAAACCGTTACATATATGTTTTTTGTTAAAATGGTGTGAATAGGTTCATCAGGTGAATGTAATCTTTGTCTGGATAATGGATGGTTTTGGGGCTTTACTGTCTTGACTGTATCACTAGAGCATTATGTTTCTTGTTTGCATCCTTGAATCAAGAATGTTGGTTGGTTTTTATTTTAAGAAGCAAGGTACCACAAGTATGTGCTTTTATTGTTCTTGTCCCTCTCAGGTTTCCAAATGCACTTGGGGCTTTTATGTATCCAATTTATGGCCATGGGGATGGGGAACTACCACAGGCTTTTTGCCGTCGTGCTGCTGTCAAAGGTTGCATTCATGTAAGTTCTAGTCAAGGGATTCACAGTTTAGTTTTCTAAGAGCATCATCATTTGATAATTCCTTACCATTTTTACATCCTGCTGAATACTTGTTAATGTCTTGTGCATTTTGTTTATGAGGAAATAGGTATGTGCATGTTCATACTTGTCTAATCTTATTTCAAATGTACTTAACTGTTAGTATTATGCATTTTATAAGAGAGAACTTGACCTATTTGCATGATGCCTTTAAGAATTGGGAGTGAGTCAATTATTTGTTTTGATTTGGATTGAAATTGTGTGGCTAATAATTGAAAAACCTGGAAACAGATTTCATAGGAAGGGATGAAACCCAAGAATAGTTAGAAAGGAAAGCTTCATTTTTTTTTCAACTTTGAATAAGATTTTTATTGATAAATACCATATAGATAATGTTGGCAGTACATTTTGGGTCAGGATATTTACCTGGGTGCAGAGATTTGATTATTGAACTTACATCTTCTTGTTCTTGTCAATATGGACTTCATTATATGACAATTTTTCAATCAAACACCTCAACCATTTAATAAGTGCATGATTAATTGGATTGTCTATTTCCTTGCAGTTCTTAATGCAAGGGAAAGTTAGTGGCTATGCATCAGTATTTGAGAAGTACCAAGAGAAGGTAGATTCCTTTATGTGAGACCTTTTAAACATTAGTACATCAAGTTGTTTTGCATTGAAATAGAATAATATTAAGATTAGGATTTTGATCATGCATGGTTCTTGTACTAATTCATTTCTCTTCTTCTTCTTTTTTTTTTTTTTTAGTTAAAATACTAAGTTCCTTTATGTTAATATGAAAAAGTCTACATAAACTTCAATAATGAAGAATTTAGTAACTTGGAAAGCTAATTGAATTTTGTTTTGATATTTGTGTTTTGGTATAATATTGATTTTTTAATATGTGGTTCTTTAAAGTTTATTTGCATGGCTGTGGGTTTTTTTTTTTTTTTTTTAAAAAAAAAAAAAAGAGAAAAACCTTATTTTGAGGGTTGGGAGACTCTCAAAAAAAGGTTATTGTTCTTTTATCCCTTTTAAATTTTTCAAAGGTTGCTAATCCTTGATAAAGATAAAACATTTGTTTCGAGGGTTATGTAGGCTGTTGAAATTTCAATTTCAATGGGCACGAAGGCCGTAGAAATTTCCATTTCGAGGGAATTTGTTTCAAAGGTCATCAAGGGCCAGTTAAACCCTCAAAATAATATATTTTGAGGGCTTTTTGAGGCCCTCGGAAAAAATCAACTTTGTTGTAGTGAGTTTAGGATGCTAACTGTGCATTCTAAAAGTTTAAAGTGATAAAATGTATTTATCCATAATATTTTTATTGGAGAAAACTACCTCCAAATCCACTTCATTCCTCCACATTAGGGTCAGCCCTCCTACTTTTCTAACAGGGTCTACACAAAATAAATTTTCAAAATCTATCTTTATTTTTGTAGTTTTTTTTTTCTAATCTTGGAGTTTAGATCTTTGTTTCTGATAAGAACAAAATATCCAATTTGAGACCTCAAACAAGACCCTATAGGGTCCTTACTACTAAGGCTTTACCTGCAGCCCGGTAATTCCACATAATGAGCCTCATGACAATTTGGGGGGGTGTAAGTTCCATGATTCTTACCCCCTTTAGATGACATATTAGTGTGTCAATTCCTTCTCACAAAGGCATGGTATGTGACACTTAATCTCCTAGAAAACAGTTTAAACTCAAAGCAAGTATGAGCCTGGGAGTATGCAATGCCTCTAAAAAAGAGGCAAAAAGATTCACCACTTGGTTTTAGGTCTAGGAGCCAAAAAAATGACTCCATAAAGGTCTTCCTACCAAACAAGGTCCAGAATTAGAGTATAAGATGGCAAAAGGTTAGGTACCCCAAGCCTACATAGCCATAGTTGGCCTTCATATATCGTTACTGGATAGTAGATAAATGGTGTCCATCTAATGAGAATATGTGAACATGTGAACATGAGAGTATCCAAGCATGTGAACATGTGAGCATCTAAACATGTGAGCATCCAAGCATGTTATCATCAAATTAAAGCATATGAACATGGGAATATACAAGCATGCGAGTGTGTGAACATATGAGCGTATAAACATTCGAGCATGTAAGCATGAGAGTATCCAAGTATACATATACCTCTTACCTCTCGATCACCTCAACACTTAAGCACAATCATCAAATCATGTGAGCATATGAACATCTAACTGCATGATCACTTAAGCATCCAAGCATGTGAGCATCCAAGCATGTGATCATCAAAACATGTGAACATGGGAATATAAAAGCATGTGAACATATGAGCATATGAGCATTCAAGCATGTAAGCATAAGACTATTTTAGTATACATACCTCTTACCTCTCGATCACCTCAACACTCCAGCACAATCATTAAAATATGTGAGTGCATGAACGTCCAACTACATGATCACTTAGGGCCTATTTGGTAAAAGGATTTAAATATAGTTTTTTGATTTGCAAACCATAAAATGGTGGGTCCCACATTTGAATATATTGTTTGGCTGATGTTTTCTAAATATAGTTTTTAGAAAATTGTATCATATTTTCCTTATTCAGACCAGGATTTTGAAAATAGCTGAGAGGGTATTTTCAAGATATAGAATACATTTTTAATGACATAGTAGTAAATAAAATGAAAATAGTGGACCTCACAGATTTATCCAAATTCTTCTATTTCTTAAATTAAGGAGCTTATCTTTATCACCAAAAAAAAAAAAAAAATCTTATGCTCCAAATTTGAAACTTATCATTATCCGGAGAAAAAAAAAAAAAAAAAGAGGTAATCTACAGATTCTACATGTTACTTTTTGTAAACTTTTTTTTTTTTTAAATATCAAAAATAGAAATGGTCTCCCAAACATCATTTTGTGTTTTTATTATTGAATTTAAAAAAAAAAAAAAAAAAAAAGTGGAAGCCAAACAAATATAATGTAAAAATTATTATATGAAACTAGTTTCAATTTCAACTTTTTGAAAGTTGTTTTCATATTGTTTTCAAAACAAAAACAAAAATTCTCCTATTAAACAAACCCTTAAGCATCCAAGCATATAGACATATCATCATTCAAATGTGTGCACATGTGTGTGGATGTCAAACAAAGGGTTGAATACTTAATGAGAATTAACGATTAAGTCTTATGAAGGAGTAACACTTAATTAGAGTGGAATCTTCATTACGTGGAATGTCTTTCCTTTATTAAATCCAACATCAATTATTAAATGTGCTTTTCCTTTTTAAAGTTTCCTTTATTAAACCCAACTAAGTGGGTTGTCATTTCACAAACTCAAATTTAAGCAAAGTTATGAGACCCACAAAAATTAGTGCTTTGTAGAATGCACGGAACGGCTCTCTTAAGTGCCCACATAGAGCTTCTCTCTCTTCTTCATAACCTTTTCACTTGCTCTTCATTTGTTTTCACAAAACCTATTATTTCACTTTAAAATCTTTGTCCCTCTTTCTTTGCCCCTCTCTTCTATCCCTCTCGCTCTGCCTTTGTCTCTCCTCTTTCTCTTATTATTTTTCTTCAGTTATTAGGTAGTGCAATAAATGAGTTCTCCTCCATTTTCCCTTTCTCTTCATGTTTGAAATTGGGAGGCCAAACCCTTAGTTCGTCAAGCTCAAGTCCAAATAAAACCTAGGATGCAAAGCAAGTATCTCTCTCTCTCTCTCAAAGCTATTGTCTGGCTACATGGATGAAATTTAGTTATATAATTGAGTGTAATTTATCACTTCTCAACTTTAAACTTTAGTCTAATTTTATTTATTTTGTTGATTTTAGACTTGATTTTTGTTATTTAAAATTTATTCCAGATTTGAAGAAAATAAAGATTTATTCAAATAAAAGAAATGTGAAGCATCTAAAGAGAATATTTTTGGCCTTGGAAGTTGGCAAGAAAAAGAGAATGAGGCGCTGAAAAAGAAAGAAGAAAAGGAGGCGCTGAAAACAGAACCAACAAAAAGAAAAAGAAGCTGAAACAGTGGTGTGGGCTGAACTGAAAAAGGTTTTGGGCTGAAGCAAAAACGTTTTGGGCTGAAAAAAATGTTTTTGGGCTGAAAAAATAGGGCAACACGTCTAAAGAAACAAGAAAAGAAGTGCTGAAACAGAAAAGAAAGAAAGAGGGCTGAACAGAAAAGAGACGGCGCGCTGACCAGAAAGGAAGAAAAAAAGAACGGGCGCTGAAGCAGAAAGAAGAAGAAAGGTGCGGCACTGAAGCTGAAAGAAAGAGAGGGCTGGAACAAAGAATTTTTCAGCATTTATTTTCTTTCCAATCTTCTCAGAAAAAATTACGGTGAACTCGTTTTTGTTGGATTTAATTTTTAGCATGAACTAAACTTTCTTTATTCTAGGAAAACGATGTAATCTAGTTCCGAACTATGCTTGCTTTTCTATGTTAATTTGAACAATTTCTCTTCATGTTTGTCTGATTTATTCTAAGCTTATTGCTTCTAATTAATTGGCCATTAATTAGATGATTTTAATCTTGTGATTTGCTGTCGAAAGAGGGAATTGTAGGATAGATCTTGAATATTTCAGCATAAGTAAATATAGAGATGGAAAGACTTGTATGAACCTATGTAGTATTAAAATCGTTGGTCTTAATGCTTTCTTGCTTTATTAAATTGCATACTCTTGTGTAAAATAATGAACAAGATTGTTTCCAATTGACTATCGAAAGAGGCTTTTGGATGAGTTTGAAGATTGCTAACAAACAGAGAGAATTAAATTCAATTAGCTAGATGATTAAAGCATAGTGAAGTATTCGGTGAAATCAATTTCCTAGAAGTTTCTTTCTCATTAAGTTGATTTTCAAGCAACATCTTCCTTTTCCTCTGCGTATCTTTTATTTAAATTGATTTTATTTTGAATTCCGATTACAAAAACCTTAGTGACTTCTTTAGATAAAATCGAGATTAGCATAATTTTGGTATTTGTCAAAAGTAAGCTACCAATCCATGAGGACGATACTCTTCTTATCACTTTACTATAAAACTACGATACTGTGCACTTGCAGTTTTGCACCGTTCATTATACGATAATGGGTTTTGTAATTATAGGTCTGGTGATTTTTGTTATCCCATTGATCCATTGCATGCTCAAACTCATGGGTTCAATTTTTGAGTTCACGTTATTTCCCCCGATCCACTACAGAAGTGCTTACACAATTAGGTTTACCGTGAGATGTGAGACCCAAAGATGAAAAATGGAGAGGTTCTACTTGATTTTGGACACCGAGACCCAAGAACAATTTGTAGTTGAGGATCAAGACGAAGATTTGGTTTCAAATGAGAGACCCATGACTTCTTGCAACCAACGAAGATTCAAGACCCACTTCAAATTTCACAACACACATAAACACAGAAGAGGACAAATTGAAAGCTTCATCATTTGCAAGACCCATACAAGTTCTTCATTTAACGAAGTTGTTCTTCACTTCTAAGGATGCAAGAGGGAAGGAGATTTCTTCAGGTTTTCAAAAGAGATGAAGCTCCAAACCAAAATAAATGAGTTAAGGAAAGTGAAACTAAAGTAAAATAAAACTAAGGAAAAGTGAAGGAAAAAACATAAGTCTGGTGTGTGCACAATGATTGAACCGTTGGAGTGCATGTGGACCTCTATTTTTGATTTTGACAATACATATAGGTGAGGTCCATGAAGATGAGCAAAATTTTGAAATTGCCATTGTAACTTAGTTTTGATATTCTGAAAACAATAAAAACTTGTTTTCATTTTTAATAACTCTAACTCAGTTTTTGAATTATGAATTACGGAAATTGAGAATGATAATCAAATCAAATAGCTACAACTGGTGTGGGCCCCATGAAAATTAAGTGATGATCATGAGTTATGAAATTGAGTGATGAAAAGAGGTCAAACCAAACCCCATAACAAACTAAAATATCACGCGTGAAGCTTGTGTCTAGCTTTAAGCCTTCGTTTGGATAGTGTTCCATTTTTCCACAGCTGGCGCTTGTGTGTTTTCCATTGGGTCTCATGTACAATTCATGGGACCCGCAAGTACTTTATTCAGCAAACAAACCCTAAGTGTAACGACGTTGCTTTGCTTGACTTAACTTTTTTCTTATTTTACATAAAATGCTATTGTCTTTAGCCTTTAGTGCTTTTGTACAAAACGCTGCCGTTTGCTATTCCTTTGATTTTTCTTTCTTAGTTTCAACACCCATACTTGGTTACAAGTTTGGGTTACCCATTTAAATGAAAAAAAAAAAAAAAAATGTTTGTGTTACCCATGTCTACAAATAAAGTAGTTAAGAGTGGAATGTCTATCTTGTATCAAGGTCACAAAAAAAAAAAAAAAAAAAAAAAAAAAAAAAAGTAGTTTTTTTTTGGGTAAATTTCACTAACTACCCTTGAAATTTGGGCTAATGCCAATCAGGTCCAAAACAATTCAAAACTAACCATTTTAGTCCTTAAGTCCAAATGAACTATAACGCTGCTATCTCACCTCTCATCCCTCTCTCTAATTGCCTCTCTCCTTCTGTTTGTTTAACTTGGAACAAGAACCTTCTCAGTAAACAAACAAGAAAAAAAAAATGCTTGAATGAAACCAACAATCAAAACTCATTTTCAATGAGTATTTTTGAAAATGAGTAATTGATTGTTGGTTTCATTCAAGCATTTTTTTTTTCATGTTTGTTTATTGAGAAGGTTCTTGTTCCAAGTCAGATCCCTCCCCACTCACATTTCACAACATGCTCCTAGAACATTTCTAGTTCTAGAGAGAGAGAGAGAGAGAGAGAGAGACATACATACAGACAGATACACTTTAAGAGAGAGAGAGAGAGAGAGAGAGAGAGAGAGAGAGAGAGAGATGTTGTGGGCCACATCAGCATTTCAGTGGTTAGACATGGAGTACTTATCCCTCGGCCGCTCGTCAATCCTAAGGTAGTCAGGCCTGTTCTCCTCATACCTCACTCCGAGAAGGTGGGCCCCACATAGCAGTGTCGGCATCAGAAACTTGTTGTCGTGGAACATTATGGACAATGTCATTTGGAGCCTCGTCATGGCCTTTGAGTCCGTTGCTTTGGTCTCCTTGCTCGGCTTCTTTTTTCTCTTCTGTGGATGCACTTTATAGCAAGCTTTCGATGTTTCATTAACTCTTTCTGGTAAAAGATCTACTCGAAGATTTGACATGATTGGATTGCCAGAGTTGAGTTGACGATGTTGTCAATGTTGGTTGGAGCTAACTATGGCTATGGCTATGTTGTTGAGTTTTCAAGATGGGAAAGTGCGGTAGATGATCACGTGGTTTGTCATGTGGTCACCACAAAATGCCGTGGTGTGGGTAAGTGGTGATTCAAGCATTTTGATTGTTGGTTTCATTTAAGCATTTTTTTTTCTTGTTTCTTTACTGAGAAAGTTCTTGTTCTAAGTCAGAGAAACAGAAGGAGAGAGAGAGTTAGAGAGAGGGATGAGAGGTGAGTTAACAACGTTATAGTCCGTTTGGACTTAAAGGACTGAAATGGTTAGTTATGAATTTTTTTGGACCCGTTCACATTAGCCCAAATCTCAAGAATAGTTAGTGAAATTTACCCCCTTTTTTTTATAACTGATTAAAAATAGTTAAATGTGCATTGTCATGGTCAAGTTTTTATAAGGTGACGTTACTCTGGAACAAAGCGAGTCTAGTGCACACTAGTCAAGTTCACATTTTTTTTTTTTAGGGGTTAAAAGGCCATTCATATAAAACCAACAAAAGAAGTCTACACAGATACAGCTGCCATACTAGCAGCAACTAGTCTAGCATAATACAAACCATTATTGTCCTTAGCAACTAAAGTTTCCAGTTCAGCAATAAAAGGAAACTCAAAAACAACAAAATCTTCCTTCATAACATTGCCCCATTTTGCCAACCAAGTCAAGTTCACATTTCCCAATGGAACCTTCACATCTCTTTCAGATCTTTAAATTATTGATACCATTAAATAAATTGTCGCATACTTTTCCTCCTAAATATTAAAGTTGCTGTGAGTACTATGAACATAAATTATTAAATAAGTTTAGCGAAAAAACATAAATTATCAAATAAATAAAATAAATTTTATATTACTAGAAATTATACTTTAAACATTGGATAAAATTGTAATATTTATATATTCATATAAATAAATATTTCAGCAGTTGTTTCTAAGCAAGTCTGATATATATATTAGATATGGCAAAATGGGCGGGTCGGATTGGGTTGCAGGTCAAAAAAGGGGTCATTTTAAACAAGTTAAAAACAAGTTCGTGCCAATCAGGTTGCAGGTCGGGTCGGGTTGACCCGTATTTTTCACATGATTTTATATATATATATATATATATATATATAAAGAAAACAACATGTATTTGCCATTTGGAAAGTCATGTAACAAATTAGTTGATATAAAATGCATTACTTTGAATTCACCACTTATATCAAGAATGAATTACACTTATTAATACTTATTCAATAATTTTAAAATTATACAAATCCTAACATTGCTATCTAAAACAAAATAACACAAAGATAAGTAAAACAAATACACAAGTTTTATTTCTACACAATATCAACACCCCAAAATATAGAACAAATCACAAACGACTTATTGGATAATTCATTTGACAAAGAATAAAAACATATAAGAAATTTACAATCTTGAAAATTAATTTTATAATCTATTATCAATTGTGGTTGGCACTCTATTTCAATTTAAGATATACATTAAAGTTTGATTGTTTACTTATTTATACATGGTCTCTTTCATGAATATCATATCATTGTTAAGCAACACACACTCTAGGAAATATTATAATTTACTTTGAAAAGCAATTTATTTTGGACATAAATTGTTAAAAAATAGGTCTAAGCATTCATAATTTATGTTAATTTGATACTTTGGCTTCACTATTTTCATACTTGTGAATGTTTCTCACACATGTCTACAATTTTAAATCTATATTTTTAACTGTATTGTAACCAGATTATCTTGGCATGTATTTTGCTATTTGATATCTAAAAATCTTTACTCATTATAGAATGCTCAATCATTCATCTTTCAATTAATTTGCATGCAATTATGTAAATGTCTCAATTGTTTCCTTAAAGCTTACAACAAACAATTAAACCAATATTATCTTAATTTCATTATTTTTTTTACCAAATTAAAAAAAAAAAATGGTTCGGGTTCAAGTCGAGTCGCGAGTCAGGTCGGGTTGACTTGCAAAAAACACAGGTTGGGTCACGGGTCAACCCGTTCTTGTTTCAAGTCAAAAAAATCAGGTTCGAGTCAGGTATTTTTCAGGTCAGGTCGGGTCAAAAAATTCTAACCTGTTTTGTCATTTCTAATATATTTAGAGGTAAGACAAAAATTAGGAAGTTACCTCAAAGAAAGGAGCAATTATGCTGCTTTTATTTGTGATGAAAGCTTATGCTGCTTTTATTTGTGATGAAAGCTTTAGATAGAGATAGTTTTAAGACCAAAACTTTTTGTATTTTCCCTATTTTGGGTTGAGTAATAAAGAAGAAAGGAGTAGTCATAAAAAGTTTCTCTTAAGAATTAATTTTACCTTTTGTCTTCTTCCTATCAAAGCAATAGTGTTACTGGCTTTTCTAAGAATCCCAACACTTCCTTAATGACAATTTGTTAAAGGAAATTGGACAAAATGCCTTAATTGAATAATTTTGAAACTTAAAGGACTTAATTAAATGAAAAAGGTAAAGTTAATGAACTTAATGGGTGCACTCTACATTTTAGCCTTTAAAAAAAAAAAAAAAAAAAGGAATAAGATACATTAACTAGATTCAAATCCTTCTTCTCAAAAAAGTAAATAAATAAATAAAAAGATTAAAATCCTCCTCCCTTATTTGTTGTTAGAAAAAGAAAAAATAGAAAATAAAAATCTCTCATAATTTCTGCTATAGTCCTTACTCAATCTTTTATCAACTGCCTTTTTCAACTAACAGAAGATGATGAGAATTATAAACAATTTCTAGTCTACACTAAAGAACAAAGACTTGACATTTTTTTTTTGTCAAGTGAAATTTAAAACAAAAGTGATTCTATTCTAGCATCTTAACTAGTTTAAATTGTGAGCAGTATTCTTTCTTCAGTTTAGTCAAGAGCTTTGTAGTTTAATATAACTATTTTATTAGGAAAATAAAAGTAAATATTTCTCCTCCACATGTTAGGAAAATTAAAATTAAAATTTCTCCCAAATTTCAACCGTAGTACTTACTCCTTAAGTCTATTCCAACCGCTTTTTTGGGCAAGAGAAGACAGTGAGATATAAGCAACTTGTAGTTGTAGTCTACACTAGGGACAAAGACTTTACTTATTTTTTGCGATGTTAGACTCACGAAAGTCTGGAGCAGCATGTCTGGCATAAGTCACTTTTGCATTCAAATCATGATTTCCAACTTTGTGATGCAGAGAAGAAATGAAGGCAGATTCACCATAAATAGTTAGATAAACAGGGCATCCCACATCCCTTTACTGAATTCTCACCCAAAGTAGGTTCAAACGAAGTTATGGGACGTCCTAGCAAGAGTAACTTCTTGTCTGTCCTTTGTTGCCTTTGTTTAAACATAGGCGTTGTCGCTGTAGACACAATCAGATCTTCTCAATCCATCAAAGACTCTGACTACATGATCTCCAATGGAAGTGTTTTCAAGCTGGGATTCTTCAGCCCAGTAAATTCTACCAACCGCTACCTAGGGATATGGTATAGCAACATTTCTGCATTCACAGTTGTATGGGTAGCAAACAGGCAGAAACCCCTCAAGGATTCTTCTGGAGTTCTTACTATATCTGAGGACGGCAACCTTGTAGTATTAAATGGACAAAAGGAGATTCTTTGGTCATCAAATGTTAACAACTCTGTAGCCAATTCAAGCGCCCAGCTTTTAGATTCGGGGAACCTTGTCTTAAAAGAAAACACTACAGGGACAATCCTATGGGAAAGTTTTAACAATCCTTCTCATATAATGTTACCCGAGATGAAACTTAGTACTAATGAAAGAACAGGTGAGAAAGTGAAGTTGACATCATGGAAAGGCCCTTCTGATCCATCCATTGGAAGCTTCTCTGCCGGAGTTTCTGGTCAAAGTCTTACTCAGGCATTCACTTGGAAAGATGGTAGACCACATTTCCGCAGTGGTCCATGGAATGGTCGGAAGTTTATTGGATCACCAAGATATCCTCAATTTCATGACAAATATGGTGTCGTACAAAACCAAGATGGTTCTTATTTAATTCAATTTCTTGCCTTTCATTCTTCACACATTGTCCTGACTACGCAAGGAAATACAGAGGCAAGATATTGGGATAGTGAGAAGAAGGTTTGGGAGGTTGAGTGGAAAGCTATGCTCAGTGCGTGTGATGTTTATGGTACGTGTGGTGCATTTGGAAGCTGTAATTCAATGAGTTCGCCAATTTGCAGTTGTTTAGAGGGGTTTGAGCCAAAGAACACCGAAGAGTGGAATAGAGAAAATTGGACTAGTGGATGTGAGAGGAGGACACCGTTGCAGTGTGGGACGGTGACTACCAGGAGTGAAGCCGACAAAATGGATGAGTTTTTGAAACTGAACATGATGAAGGTGCCAGACTTTGCAGAATGGTCAGTTGCTCAGGAAGATGATTGCAGGCAGCAGTGTTTACAGAATTGTTCTTGTATAGCTTATGCATTTGATTCAAGCTCAGGTTGTATGACATGGACTCAAAGCTTAATGGACACACAGAAAATCTCTAACGGCAGTGGATTTGATCTTTATATTCGTGTTGCTCATTCGGAACTCGGTGAGTTTTTTGCTTTCTGTCAAAATTTTATCTTATGCTTCAAATCATGCACCCATAACACCCCCTTCCCCCCACCCCTAAGCTAATGAAATCATTGTAAAATAAAATTTATTTGACCTCCAAATGGAATTTTAAACATTCAAAAAAAACATAATTATGATTTTCTGATTTACAGATACGAAGGGAGATGTGAGGAAAATTGTCACTATTACAGTGATTATAGGAACGATTTTTATTTCAATCTTCGCGTACTTATTGTGGAGGTGGATGGCTAAACACAAAGGTAATATTCAGACTAGAACTAAAACAATGTACTAGGAAATGTTACTATAAATTAGAGTATACTCACAAATGTAATGGAAATCAGCTAGGAGAAAGAAAGCGAGGGGGATGTTAATGTTAAACAGAGAAGTACGTAAAAAATTTCCAGGTGAAGACACAATTGGAGACAATCTGAACCAAGTTAAAGTCCAGGAGCTACCATTATTCGATTTTGTGAAGCTAGCAAGTGCAACAAACAACTTCCATGAATGTAACAAGCTTGGGCAGGGTGGATTTGGTCCCGTATACAGAGTAATGGTTGCTCTTTTAGAGTTTCTTGTCTGATAATGTGAATATGGACTTAACGATTTGATGTTTGTTTGTAGGGAAAATTGTCAAATGCACAAGAAATTGCAATAAAAAGACTTTCCAAAACTTCTGGACAAGGGTTGGAAGAGTTTATGAATGAGGTGGTAGTAATTTCTAAACTCCAACATTGGAATCTTGTTAGGCTCCTTGGCTGTTGTGTCGAAGGAGAAGAGAGGATGCTAATCTATGAATACATGCCAAACAAAAGTCTAGATGCATTTCTCTTCGGTTAGTTAATTTTGTTATCATTTCTTATTACAAAAATATTTTACATTATTTTTTGACAAAAAATTGTGGACAAAAGTAGTGTATTTTGATACAATCAAACAATATTCATTGTTATGGTACTTCACATGAAATAGTTTTTTGATGACTTCAACCAAATGAACTTCTTCTTCATGTTCGTTCACCTAGTAAGTTTATTAACCCTTATTTTCTTTCTCTTGTTTCTTCTATTTAAATTCAATAGATTCACCCAAAGAAATATTGCTAGATTGGAGAAAACGCTTTCACATTATAGAAGGAATTGGTCGAGGCCTGCTATATCTTCATAGAGATTCTAGACTAAGAATTATTCATAGAGATCTAAAGGCAAGTAACATCTTGTTGGATAAAGATATAAATCCAAAAATATCAGATTTTGGTATGGCCCGAATTTTTAGAAGTAATGAAGACCAAGCCAATACTAATAGGGTGGTTGGAACTTAGTAAGTACCTTTCAAATTAGCCAATTCAATTAGATACTAATACTGTTAGAGATGACAAGATTTGGTTGTGTTTTGTTGAAATTTAGTGGCTATATGTCTCTTGAATATGCAATGGAAGGACGATTTTCAGAAAAATCCGACATCTTCAGCTTTGGAGTGTTGTTACTAGAGATACTTAGTGGAAGAAGAAACTCTAGCTTTTATCATGATGAGCAATCCATGAGTCTTTTAGAACATGCAAGTCATCCTTATCTCATTCCCTTACCTTTTACAACCTCCAATGCTTATTTCTTTTAAGTTTTATTATTGATGCTAAGAATTTCAATACTCTATTTATGTTTTCAGGCATGGAAATTGTGGAAAGTAGACAACATTGTGGCCTTAATAGACCCAATGATATCTGAACCATGCTATGAAATGGAGATTTTGAGATGCATACATGTTGGACTGTTGTGTGTGCAAGAATTTGCCAAAGATAGGCCAACTACATCTACTGTAAATTCCATGCTTAAAAGTGAGATTGCTGATCTTCCCTGTCCAAAGAAACCAGCATTTACTGAAAGGCAGATTGGGTTAAATACATAGTCCCCTAAACTTAGCCAAAGAAAATGCTCAGTTAACAATGTTACAATTACAATGATTCAAGGTCGATAGGCAGCATTTGTTATTGACATCATCATCTTGGGATTTCATATTCATTTTGAACACTTTCCCAAGAATCTCATATGGTGTAAATACTGCCTTCTCTATTACCTTTTCAATGTCCACTTGTTAGTCCAATCTAAGAAGAAAAATACCATTAAACCATATTCTCTTCTTGGTACTCTTAAAATGCTAATTTTATGGCACCTATAAAGACCATGTTTTGTTGACTTTATTTCATACCAATTTTATTTGTAAATCTTCTTAATTTTGATTGGAGATTGCAATTTATTGGGGTAGATTTACTTGAGCGGTTGATTGCAATATATTGGGGCAGATTTACTTGAGCGGGTGAGCCCATGCTACTGCTGTTGAGTAGTTCAAGTTGCCCTTGCGAGCTGCATCCTAGGTTGTAAGGTGGACATGTGGCAGAGAAAGGAAGCATTCGTATTTATGAAGTCGCAACCTGCTCGAGGACAAACTTCCAGCACTACATTCTTATCCGCAACCATCTCATTCTTATCCAAAAAAACAACGCAAGAGAGCTAGAGAGAAAACTCTATAGAGCAGATTGTGAACCTTTGTGAGAGTTTATTGTGATCATCCTTTGAGAGAGAGAGAACCCATATTCCTTGAGTGAATCCATAGCCTTTTTTCATCTCTTTCCCTCTCACCATTTCCATATCTTCAGAAGTGATTTTCCAAACACTCCATGTTACCTTTGAGTGATATTCCTTGAGTGATTGGTGCTGGAAATTAATAGAGAATCTACAGCACATATCCAAGAGATCTTGGTGGCTTACTGTTGCTGCTCAATGCATGGACTCCAATACAAGGTGAAGAAAGGACTTGAATAAGTTGGGTTATAGCTGGAGCTAGGAGGGCTCAAGTACTAGGGGAACTTTAGGCTTGGATGGTCTTTAGGAAACCAGCATTGCAACTATTCACTAGTGGAGATTCAATGGTGGTGCTTAGAAGAGGTTTGTCATCAGGAACTCTGATTTTCTTTTCAATAACACATCAGGTGTTATTTTTGGCTTGCTTCCCTTCTTTTATTCTGCACTTTATATTGCTTTATATTCATTTATTGCTATTTGAATATGCATGCAATGCAATGAAAATTGGTTAATCACTTATATTAAGCATTAATTGTTAATTTAGGGTAAAAGTGATTGACTTAAAATTGGTTAGCTGGGGTTTAATTATTTGCTAAGAGTATCAATAGCAATTTCTCAGCACCTACCAATAACAAATGAACATTCTTATTAATTTGAAAGAGCATCTGCCACAAAATAGACAGCATACTTTTCTGGGGTGGTTTTAGCCATTTATGGGGTTTTAGCCATTTAGATAGGCACCTATACCCAAGTAGTTGAAGGTCTTGGCCTCAGAAGAACTGATGATCTAAATAAAGCCTTGGCCTCTAAGTTTGGTTGATCAGTAGCTTCTAATGCAGACAAGACGTGGGTTCATCTCCCCAAATTCAAATATCTTCAAGACTGAAGAAATCAACTGCTCCCAACTAGAAAGGAATTCACAACTCAATTCCATTGCTTAACAATAACAAGGGTCTGTCTGTACCACCGCATTGGATAAGCCTCAAATACCAATATATATATATGGACTGATCCATGGGTCCATATAATCCCAGAAATCAACCATCTAGCAGATCTCATCTTCCCTGCTTCATTGCAATGGAACAATGACTTCTTTGCAAATTTATTTATTTATTTATTTTTGACTCCAATACAGCCATCCACGTACAAAAAATCCATATTCCATCAACCCCATATGAAGTTTCATCATCTGGATCCCTAAAATAAAAGAGTCATTGAAAAGATTTTTGCATCTTCCCCTGCTCAAGCCAACGCTAAGGGCTGCCTTACTCTTGGCCTCCATTGCTGCAAATCAAGGATGAAATCCATTCTCCTTGAAGGTGATGCCAAAGTTGTAATTGATGCGCTGATATCAAGCCCATCTTGTGCTCAGGATGGTCCATTCGAACGCTCATTTAATGGTCTGCCCCACGATAGGGCATGTTGGACTATGCAGAATTGAATAAATATTTCTTTTGAATCATTTATTTAAATTTATGCTTCTACCCAACCCAAGAACTTTCTTTTCAAAGTTCATGTGGATGGTTGAGGAAGAAGGATATCCCCAACAAAAGTGATAGTTCGCAATCCTACTCTCATTTAAAACATCTCGGTATGAGAACCATTGACATGCAAGCGCAATGCCATGTTGTAAGTAGAAGACGTATTATAAGACAATATTCTATGATGATAGGCTTTTACATTGTATTGTGACCAAATCCAATACTCAAAACAAGTATGACCGCAACAAGGAGAGAGAGCTTAAGACTCACACCCATGGCATTCTTAGCCCGAATGGGAAGGCCTGCTCCCAACTCATTTGACACCCTTGTGCTGTCCCAATAAGTGTAATATTTTTTCAATATTTGGAACATACTGGAGAAAGGACAAAGTTTTCCTATAAACAGTTTTGAAGAATATCTTCCCACAAGTTATGTGGCATTTAGATGACCATCCACATATGCTAAATTGCTTCATTAAATCATTTGAACAAGTCATATAACTGGTAAAAAAATTTGTGACTAGGTACATGTTGATGGTGATTTCAAAGGCCACATTTATATTGGGTTGGAGGAATTTTCCTTCAAGTTCTGCCCACTGCAAATAAAAATAAAAATGCAGACCTTAAAAAGAATAAGACAACTTAAGAAAAGGTATTATTCCAACTAACCTTACTGCAGCATTGAGACCATATGAGAACATGTAAGCAATAGCTTCTGTATTCACGCTGAAGTTTTAATCCAGAAAAGAATTATTAAAGCAAAAAGATCAGGTCTGTAACTGGTATAGCCAGGGAAAAGGACAGTGAAACTTACCAAATAGAAATCAATGAAGTGGTTGTTTTTGAGTTTTTCAACAGTCCCGCTAAGAAAACCAGAATCTCGAAAGCCCATTGCTCCAAACTAGCAAAAATTCTTAATTACGGGACTTGTAATATTTATAAGGTCATGTCTGTGCTTATGATAACCTGGTAGATCAAAATATTATCATGCTTAAATGACTTGATGCCAGAACCCCTTGGTTGATACCATGTCTTAGTGTTCAATTTATCTCTTGTGGTGATTTTAGTCACAATGCTAATTTCAATATGGACCAGGTTCTTTTAGCCCGTCTAATTTCAGATCAGTTTAGAATTTCCTTTATTCATGGTGTATCACTAATATAAAGAATAATTTCTAAATTTAAACCTCTTCATCAAGCATTGGTGAGTGTTTGTTCATATTTCTATCTTATCAAAACTTCCTCATATCTTGTCATTCTAAAATATATTCCAATATAGAAAATAAGGCTATGTCAAATTTTAGGTTTGAAAAAAAAATTATTAAGAATAGTGGACACAATAGGATTAAAATCACACTTACCATGCCATTGCTGCAGAGGGTAGGGCTAGTTTCAAGTCTGTAGGAATGTATTGGAATGATTCCAATGAAAATCCCTCCCATGTACGCTCAAATTTCTCTGAACAAGTCAAATAGATGGCCAACATAAGGACTGACAGTCATAATGAAACCAAAGCTGCCACTGCTGCTCCCACAAAACTGAGAGATGTCCAGTGTACTAAAGCATATGCAATTTCAACATGAATAACCAATGGTAGTCCTGTGACTATGACCAGGGGCCACACAATAGATTGTGACTGAAGAAACCTCAAGATGTTTTGCAGGAAGCCATATGCAAATAACCCAGGAACGAGAAACCTTATATAGAGAGCGGCCATCTTTGCAATGTCAGTATCTTGATGAAGTAAGATCAGTATGGGTTCTGTATAGAACCAGATGATGGTTGTGATGATAGCGAAAGGGATAGATATGATATAAGAGGCTTGTAAATGAATCCCAACATTCTTTATTCTGTTGCTCCAAATCCTTGCCCACAAAGTGTTTCATGACATCCACTTAACCCAATCTAGAATGAAAAACAAATAATTATAATGTAAGAGTCAACTGTGGAGCATCATTGAAAGGTTAGCCTGCAATTGTTTGTCAATGTTCATTTAGAGAAGGAGTTGAAAGAGGAGCATGAGAACTTTTAGATCAAATCAGCGGATTGGAAATTGGAGGATGATTTAACATAAACATTCTGAAAGATTGAGCGCAAAAGTTCTAAAAATATTTAATGGTGCTAGCTTGGTCAGCTGCTATATATAATATTTGGTTGTAAAGAAATATACTAGAGTTTACGGAAACAATATTAGAACTGAAGTGGATGTTGTGAAGAACAAGACTTAAATGCCAGGAGGATTGCCTATGAAGATCAGTTACACTATTCAAAATAGATGCCTTTGTTGAATTTGGATATCCAGTGTCCATATATATGCTTCATCATTGATCCAGCTAGGCTAATATGTTGTTAGTACTTGCCAAAAAAACCTGCTGTTAACTTGTATCAGAGCTTTTGCTTTGCTTTCTTTTTCTTTGCAGCCAGGCTGTGAGTGTCTTTTGTTCTGCTATAGCAAAATTAATGGCTTTTGAAAGAAAGTTCTGAATTTATATTACCTTCATAAAACAAAGAGAAATAATCCCTAATACTGAATACATATAGTACTGAAATAATGTGTTACAACTTTTGGGAACTGGGTGTGGGATATAGTTAGAATTACTAAGAACAGAGAAGTCTATGGTGTGACCATGAATATAGCTTTTAGAGTTGAAGTGGCTTAAAATTTATTTGACAAGTTTAATACGCAACAGGTTGGGGGTTTAACTGAAAATGTTAAAGAGGCAAAAAGAGAACGTGACGAGGTGCAATTGGGGCTGTTTAATTATCCTGGTCAAAAGCAGAACACTGCCATAAAAGCGGAAAAATATCATTGCTGTGACTTTGAGAAATGCTAAGGCCACTTGAGACAGAAAGCAAGAGTTAGGTGGCTTAATTTAGGTGATCAAAACAGCTCAGATTCACAGAGTGATGAGGATTAGAGGCATTCAGAATTCAATTCAGTGTTTGTTAGGAGATGATGTAAACAAGATTGAAGATGTGTTGAAGTTTTTGAATGATTGAGAGATTGAAAGAGAGACAGCAAAAAGCCTTTAATGGCTACATCTTTGCTACTAAGCACTTTATTTCACAATGAACCTAATGTAGGGATTATTTACTTCAAAACCTTAAGCTAAGCGTAGACTAACACATGGTTAGTTTGCTTGTTTTATAAGTACATGGGCCTTTTGGGCCATAATATGTCTAATAACATGTAACAGATTAGCGGTATGGCTGTGAATTTCCATCAAAATTTTCTTGGGCATTCCAGCAGAAATCGTAACAACTGTGGAGGGAAAGTTATCACAAATCCTTAATTACCAGCTCCCTGAGTCTCCGAGAGTGATTTACAGAAGGATGTTTCAACTGAGGAAATAAAATCTGCTTTGTGTTCTCTTAGTGGTTAGAAGTGCCCTGACCCCGATGGTTTTTATACTCATCTTTTCATATCTGCCTAGCCTATTATTGGAGAAGTAATTGAAGCTGTCCAAGGTTCATTTTTTATCTTGTAAGCTCATAAGAGAGGCCAATGCTACTATTTTTAACTCTAGTTTTAAGCCCCTCAAAATTGACTGGCTTTCTGAATATAGCCTGTTGCAATACAATATATTACTAAGATTTTAGCTAAGAGAATGATGTTATGTTTGAATGATTTTGTGAGCCCTTGACAAACTGCATTTATACCTGGATCTGTGACATTCATTATTGGATCCAAGAGCTGGTTAAAAAATAACCATAATATAAAAAACCTCATATAAACAAGGTTGGTAACAAAGATTCTATTGAGGCTAATAATCTGGTTGAGTGGAACATGCTGGCTGCCATTATGTGGTTCATATGGAGTCTATTTGAAACACTAGGCTCTATATGGGTTGCTTGGCTCCATGCCTATTTGTGAGACAGATTCACTTGCAAATTGATCTACCCTTCAACAAATAGGTACCCCCTGAAAATGACGATTTCTTCCATATAGCCACTGCCACTGAATCCCAGCCAACTAAGTGCGTCTCTTTCCCCTTAAAGAGCATCTCTTTGTGCTTAACGGATAAAAAGGTTGGGGAATCAGACACAAATGTAGACCCACACATCGACTGAAGCTGAAGAGGGACTTCCGCCTAATGATAAGTCAGAGAGCCCCCATGACTAAATTTGGATGGATGGAGCTGAATATGATCAATTCAAGCATCAATTCCATGCACCCGTAGCTGTCTAGCCAATGATACTGCTGCTTTTGTAAATATAATTAAAAACCTGCATGTTTACAAGAGCATATGATATTGCTGCTTTTGTAAATGGAATTTTGAAGGAGGCCGGCCAGTCTGTGTAAGTGCATGCACCCTCTTGTGTATTTTGGTACATTAATTGGGTATCAATATGGTTTTTCTATTCTTAAAATAATAATAATAATAATAATAAATAAATAAATAAATAAATAAATAAAAATGAAAAAGTAAGTATCCTATGTGAATTTCTATTCTCACCATGTAAATTGGATCTTCAAGTATAATTGGCAGGTTCAAATTAAGTACAACCAAGGTTTAATTTGAAAGCAAAAATACTATTTTGGTTCTTATATTTTGGGGTTACTTTCAATTTAGTAATTGCCAATTTGATCTTTATTATTTTCAATTTTCAGTAATTTGGTCTTTAACATTAACCCACTAACAAAACTTAACTGCTATCAAAATATAAGAACTAAATTGATAATGACCCCAAGATGATATTTTTCCCTAATTTGAATAAGTGTTGCAAAATTGAACAACATTTTTCTCTAAATTGATAATTTGGAGGAATCACCTCCAATCCATTTTCTGAGAAATTCATAAATCATCTATATATATATATATATATATGTATATATGTATATTAAATCTTTTTTCTTTTTTTTTTGAGAAGCCACACACCGTGGCAAAATTTTATTAAAAGCTTGGGAAATCAGAAGAAACAAAACACAAAATATCTGGTGGAACATCCTCCATCCAGACTAATACAAGAAAAAAAAACCTTGCCCTTTGGGCTAAGGCATGGGCCACAGAATTGTCCTATCTCCTTACATAAGAGAAGGACTTGGTTTGTAATAAACCTAACATAGACCAAATGTCTTTTACAATATGACCAACACTAGGCGACGAAAAAACTTCATTATCAAGAGCCTTAATGATAACTTTCGAATCTCCTTCGAACATTGACTGCTTAAATCCCAACTCCAAAGTAAATTGGACTGCCCTCCGCGCTGCCAACGCCTCCAATATTTCAACTGAATTGGGTTTTTGTATTCTTTCCAATAACGCTGCCATGACCTGACCTGCCTGATTTCTAACCACCACCCCCATCCCGACCTAATCAGATTCTAGAAACATCGCCCCGTCAAAATTAGTTTTCCACATCATAGCTTCTGTAGATGGTTTCCATTTTACATCTCGTGGCCTTGGAGCACAAATGGCCTGACTGTAGTGTTTCTGAAAATCAGTCATGTTTGTTTTTAAACCTCTTAAAACACAACCAAATTAACTTAGGTAATTAGCCAAGTAATTACTTAGTCAAATTATCAAGTCTAGGTTAACACAAATATCATATTATTGTAAAGTGCAGAAAATAAAGAACACAACAATATGATAACTCAGGAAAACCAAACTGGTAAAAAACCTGTTGAGGATTTAACCTAATTATCCTCAAGGTAAAACTGAATTCACTATGAAAGAATTGAAATTTACACAATAGCGACTTAGACCACTAAGATCCTATTGCTATCTCGAGTAGGAAACTTACTACCACAACCACGTGACAGCTCCGAGTCCACGAACTATTTCTTTCTTGAATTCCCAGCAAGCACAAGCACATCCGCTTGTGTATCTTTAAGCTCTTAAAGCAGCAATTGAATCGATCACCAAGTTCTTGACATAATCTTAAATCTTGGAAACCCTAAGTATGTGTGAAGGCAACCATCTCTTGATCTCACAAAAGATTCACATACACAGCATAAGGAGCAACCTAAAAACGTGGCTAGGGTTTTCCCTTTTATATTTAAGACATAACATAAAACCCTACACGTCAAACGGACTTGGGCTAAGTTGGAAATTCTGCAGAAAAAACAATCTGCACGACTTTCGATCGATCGAGTCTAATTCTTGATCGATCGAGCCAGGCAGATTTACATAGTAAATCCTGCAGAACACTCGATTCCAACTTTACATATAAACACACTTTAAGCAAGTCTAAAACAAAAACTAAAACGTTTTGATCATGGTTTGCCAACATTACAAATTGAAGTTCTAATACATTTAAACCTAAAGTCTTAGAACCCAACAGGTTAGAAGTGAGGCAGTAGAGTCCATGATCTTCCCAAGAGGCAAACATGATTCATTGCATCATTTTGTTCCGCCTGCACCAGATTGACCAAGCAACAAAAGCAAAGAGCTCCAACCACTTCGAGTGCTCCCCAACCAGCGATACCAAGTCCGAGAATGACACCACCGTTGGGAAATCTTTCCTCAACCACCCAAACCCCGATTCCCAGACTGTAAGAATGTTTTTGCAATACCATAGAGCATGCATCATATTTTCGTGCTCATTTCCACAAAGCTGGCAAGTTGGATCGTCTAGGACTTTCGCTTGGCTACGTTGGACTGTGTTGGTAGTGCTTCGGAACACGCTCGCCAGAGAAAATTTTTTATTTTATTTGGTACATTCATCTTCCAAAGCCGCTTCCAGAAGAGCTTTTTATTTGTCGTATCTGATACCGAAGCCTTCTCCATTTGCTCCCTTTCACACAGCAATTCATATCCAGTTTTAACAGAGTATTCACCGTCCCTACTTCTTGGCCAAATCAAACAATCAACTTGGTGAGTGAAACACAAAGGTATTGCCTTAATTTTCTCTGCTTCGAAAGGTAGGAAAAGATGATCAATCCATGCACAGTCCCAAGTCTTGGTATCTTAGTCTATCAAGGAAGATATACGCACATCACCTGGGGTAGCAAGCTGTGGTGCACCGATCCTGGAAGGGAATTTCCCAGGTAGCCACTTGTCCCAATAAACCCGGATTGTTAAGCCATCTTCCACTCTCCATAACATACCATCAGTTATGACTGATCTAGCCTTCAATACACTCTACCATGCATATGATCCGAAAGACTTTTTGGCATCAAACACCGTTCCAAAAGGAAAGTATTTGGCTATAAACACTCGATAAAACAGAGAATTTTGATCATGTAATAACCTCCACACCTGTTTTGCAAGCATGGCCTCATTAAATTTGACCAAGTCTTTAAAACCTAAACCTCCAAGCTCATTTGGCTGACACATGACCTCCCAACTTCTCCAATGAATTTTCCTTTGCTCTCCACGCTACCCCCACCAAAATTTCCTTATCAACATCTCAATATCATGGCATAGACCCACCGGAAGTTTAAAGCAAGACATTGCAAAGGTTGGAATGGCTTGGACCACCGCCTTCAAAAGAACCTCTCTACCCGCTTAGGATAATAGTTGCTCTTTCCAACCCTGTAACTTGTTCCACACGCATTCCTTGATATAATTTAGGCTCACTCTTTTATTTCTCCCAACCACCGCAAGCAACCCCAAATATTTCTCATACTCCTTAACCTCCAGGACCCCTAAAAAGTTTGATAATTCCACTTTCCTTTCCACCGAAACAGCTTTGCTAAAGAAAATTGTCGTCTTCCCTCTATTTATTTGTTGGCCAGAAGCTTTCTCATACAAGTTCAGAATGTCTTGAAGTGCAAGGAGATCACCCATCACCGCTCTACAAAAGATCAAAGTATCATCTGCAAAAAAGAGATGGCTAGTTCGTGGTCCATTCCTACACAACGAGAAACCCCTTATCTTGTCCTCCCTTACTACTCCCTGAATCAACCGATTTAACCCTTCAGAACACAATAGGAAGAGATAAGGTGAGAGGGGGTCACCTTGTCTTATTCCTCTAGATGGTTTTATCTCACCCTTTGGTTCCCTATTCACCAAAATTGAGAAAGACACCATACTAATACACTCCATAACTAACTTCACCCAACTTGCACCAAAGCCCATTTTCTCCACAATTTTTTTAAGGAAACTCCACTCAACTAGGTCATACGCCTTACTCATATCAAGCTTCAACGCCATAAACCCTAAACTCTTTGCTTTCTGAATTTTCATATGATGAAGAGTTTCAAATGCCACCAAAATGTTGTCAGAAATTGCTTTTTTTTTTTTTACTAGAAAGAACTTTGCGAGTCCGAGATCAGATTTGGTAAAATTCTTTTTAACCTGTTTGCAATAACCTTGGATACAAGTTTGTAAAGAATATTACACAAAGATATAGGGCGATATTCAAATACAAGAGTAGGGCTTTTTACCTTAGGAATTAAGGTGATAAAAGTTTTATTTATAGACGGAGGAATAGAACCTGTATTTAAGCAACTTAACACCACCGCTGATACATCATCCCCAACGGTTTGCCAATAATGTTGGAAGAACATTGGAGGCATGCCATTGGGGCCCGGCACCTTAAGAGCTTCCATCTGGTGCAAAGCTTTATCCACTTCAACCCTTGTGTATTCCTCTTGGAGCATATCATTCATCTCGGGTGTAATAAAGGGTGGGATGTCAGCCACGGCCTGATCTATACTGCATGGGTTAGCCGACTCAAATAATCCTTGATAGTACCCAATTAGGACCTGTGCAATATCCTCCTCTTCCATGCAGCGCTGCCCCTCTGAATCCATCAGCTCACATATTTTATTCCGCCTATATCTTTGTGTCGCCCGACTATGAAAGTACTGTGTGTTTTTATCTCCTTCATGCAACCAAAGGGCTCTAGACCTCTGCTTCCACATCTTTTCTTCTTTCACCGGTAGCTCTTTTATTCCCTTCTTTAATTTCAACACCCCCTCCATTGTACCCCCTGATCGCAACCTCCTCCGCTTTCCTTAATTTTTTCTGTTTTTTTCTTTTAACTGTTTTGTCACGTTCCCAAATGACTCAACAAAAGCAAACGATATTATATTCACATCAATTAGCAAACAAATTTTATTGATAGCGTCACGTCCAATCTGCAGCTGTGCATGGAATGGGTGG
Source organism: Quercus lobata (assembly GCF_001633185.2). NCBI lineage: Eukaryota > Viridiplantae > Streptophyta > Magnoliopsida > Fagales > Fagaceae > Quercus > Quercus lobata. The sequence continues at coordinate 5,591,359 of NC_044914.1, forward strand.
CAATAAATAGTCCACGAGATGTCTAGCTAGTTCGAATCATCCCATCCACAAATAAAGTGTTTGAACGTGCGTTATGGTCAAGTTCACGTACAATTGAACCTTCATAGTGTAATTTAGGATTTTAGGGCTGTTTGGTAAGAAATTTTTAATAATGTTGTTTAAGTGTAGTAGAAATACATGTTGTGCTGTTTAAATACTAAAAATTGTTGTTTAAATAACAATACCAAATAGGCCCTAGAATTTTTTGATACCATTCAATTATTGTCGCATACTTTTCCTCGTAAATATTAAACTTGTGAGTACTATGAACATAAATTATTAACTAAATAAAACAAATTTTATAATACTAGAAATTCTACTTTAAACATTGGAAAAATAATAATATTTTTTATATAGATATTCCAGCGGTTGTTGATAAGCAAGTCCAATAATTAGAGGTAAGACTGAAATTCGAAAGTTATCACGAACAAAGGAGCAATCATATAAAGTTTCTTTTAAGCATTATTTTTACTTTTTTTTCTTCTTCCTATCAGTATAATTCCGTTTATCAAACCAAAAGTACTGTTACTGGCTTTTCTAAGCATCCCAGCACTTCTTTTTTTGAGCAAAATTTGGGTCTTGACCCTACTGAAATGGATAATGAGTGGTAGATGCTTCTCAAAGATCTACCATGGAGCCAAGGAATGGTATCACCATTATATTTTCCTCTCAAAAGCTCCCCTATTCATTTTAGGTAATGATTCCTGAAACTAGATTTATTGGTTGGCAACATGTTAATTTTACTTTTCGGGGACAAACAATATATACTTTGTTGGGTTTGACAGATAATTGATATTCATTTTTTTTTTCCCCTGTTGAACTTCAGGTTTGGTTTTAAGACATAGCCTGGTCGATTATGCAGTGGTGTCCATTAATGAGAGATAGGACAAAATTTTGGAAGTTATCACGAAGACATTCGTAGTTATACCAAGTTACTTTTCAGCATAATTTTTGTTTTATCTTCTTCCTATCAGCATAAATCAGTTTGCCAAACCAAAATTTTACTTTCTTGCTTTTCTAAAAATCCTAAGCCCCTATTATAACTTCACAAAAATTACACATTTTTTGAATCATTGATTACTATTAGATCTAAGGGTCAAAAAACACTCATAGTAATATCATTATTACTTCCTAGAAATTAATAATTTAGACATTAACTCTTTTTATTAAAGGAAAAAATAAATAAATAAATAAATAAGATGATGACAAATGCTAAAATAGATTGTTAAGCAATATCTTAAGAGCTCTTGTTAGTATGACCCTTTAATCATTTCCTTTTACATTGTATACTTTTCCATATGATTCGGACCATGCTCCCAATATGTTTTGCGAAAATGTATTATATTAGATATTCTGAAAAAGCACTATTCAGCCTTTAGACCCCTAGCACGATTTACTATCCTAACATGTTCATTTGGATAAACTGGACAAAAAAATGACATATAAGCTTAAATAATAAAACACTTTCAATATAGATAATACTACAACAATTTAAAAAAAAACAAAAGCAAAAACAAAAACAAAACAAAACAAAACAAAAAAAGTTTGTTTATGTATATCCACTGCAACTTCAAGCACCGTTATGATTTTCAAATGAAATCCATCATATGTCATTTATGAGAGGAAGAAGATGATGACATGGAGGAGAGTGGAGAGTTAATGCTTAGTTTTTTTTTTTTTTTTTTTTTTAAACTTTAATAAGAAGAGTTAATGCTTAAATCACTAATTTCTAGGAAGTAATAATAATATTATTATGAGTGTTTTTTGACTCTTAGATCTAATAGTAATCAATGATCAAAAAAATTTATAATTCTTGTGAAGTTATATCGAGTGTAACTTGGTGCAAATTTTTTTTTTTTAATATTCATTATTAGGTTGTTTAAGTTTACTAATCATGTTCATTACTACAACTATGTGAACAAATATGGTTGATGTCATTGCACGTATATACAACATATATATAAATATTGAATAACTCTTTTTTACGAAAGATAGGGAAAAATACACCTAAAACAGGGTATAATTCCTCTTAAAAATAGTGTGTGAGAGATATTTTACCTTAGAAATAGAACTTTAGGCAACAAATATGTTTGACCATGGCTCTTCTCGATCAGTCCTGGTTGTGGTTTATGGTTTTTCCAATAAAACCCTTTTTCTGTACGAGGCTTGTTGCGACTCCAATTATGTCTAGCTGCCATTAAAACTCGAAGAATAATTCCAGAGGAGCTCCCGTCTGGTTTGTGGAGTTTGTAACAGGAGAGACCATAGCCAAACAAGAATAGCAAAAGATTTGCTACCATCAGCAAGGCGGAAACTCCGAAGGCCATTTCCCATCCATGTAGAATTTGGAAGGGAAACGAGAGCAATAGTGGCTCCAGAAAACCTGGCAACTCGCCACAAAATATCTGTACGATCATCTATTTCTTCCTGCTTTTCTTCTGTTGGATTTTCTACCTCATCACTCAATTGATCAGCAAGAAAGGCTCTTTGAGGTGGGTCCTGACCAGCCATACCCACTACTAGAATCACCGCTGCAGCATAGAACACGTTAATCTCTCCAGTTGGACTAAGGTACTTAGCTGAGCACCATAAGAGCATCAATCCCTGCAATATGCATAAAAGACAATCTGATGATGTGTGGATATTTGTGAAACGTCATCAATAATATTGTATTTTGAAAGTTGGCTCCATTCTCAATTACGGTAACAATTATTTTTACAAATTATTGATGTGATAAATTATTAATAATTTTAATATAAACCTATTATTAACATCATACTTTTTCTTACGATTTATTGTTTGGAGAATGATAAAGTGTTTGTAAAAATGTTTGTATCTATAGTCTTATTTTTCTTAGTTTCACAATGTGGGTCTTGCCCACGAGTGTAAAAATCTTTTAGTGTGATTTGCACAACGCATGCTAAGAAAATCTAAAAACTTTGTGAACACAATTTTTATCATAATCCTAATTTATCAGTGAATTATGAAGAAAAAAAAAGTGATACAAAATTATTTCTGTTTGGGATTTTGTGTGAACAATTTTCTTTTCTTTTACTTGGTAGGAATTTGTGTGAAAAATAAGGTCTTTTTATCTGGTCCTATTTGATTATAAATATTTGTGTGAACAGTAAAAAATTTTATATAAACACAGAGAGAGGAGCTAGCTATTGTTTCAATTTGAGGGCTTAGAGTATTCTTAACAAATGTGCTAAAAATACTAAATGCTATTTTTTAACATTTTTAATACTTCGAATGATAAAAACACACCTACATCAAATATACTAAATCTTAAATATTTTAGCATTGAGCTATAGTGAGCTGTTATCAATAACAGCTCACTGTAGCTGGATTGTAAAAAAAAAATTGTTTTTTATTCACCAATGTCTCTTTTTCTCTCATTTCTATCTCACTTTCCTCTCTCACTTCTCTCTTCTCTCTTCCCTCTTCTCTCTCCCGTGGTTCGGCGATTGTGGTCCGCCAATGGTTGTGATCTAGCGATTATGGGCCACCGATGGTTGTGGCCTAGCGATTGAGGGCCGCTGTGGGTTGTGGTCCGATGGTCAAGGTCATGGGTCCAATGACTGTGAGTTTTGATTTTGGGTTGTGGGTCATGGTCGTGGTCGTAGGTCGTGGTCTGATGGTCCGATGGTCGTGGGTGGTGGCAGCGATGGTCTAATGATCGGCAATTGTGGTCCGATGGGCATGGGTCGTGGGTCCAACGGTTCAATGATCGTGGTTTTGGTTCTTGTGGGTCATGGGTCGTAGGTCCGACAGTCTGATGGTCATGGTTTTGGTTCTTGTGGATCATAGGTCCAACGGTCCGATGGTCATGGGTCGTGGGTCATGGTGTGGTATTTTTAATGGATTTTGGGTCATGGGTACGAGGTCTAATGGTCGTGGATCTGATTGGTGGCAGTGACAGTGGAGGTAAATGCTTTTTTTTTTTTTCCCCTATTATGGTTTGTGGTTGCAGGTGGATCTAGCTGGTGGCGGCGGTGGTGGAGGCTTCATTTCTTTTTTCTTTTTTTTTGCTGTGGTTTGTGGTGGTGGGTGGATGTGGTGGATGTGGATGTGGATGTGGAGGTTTTTTTTTTTTTTTTTTTTTCTTTTTTCGTTGTGGCATGAGTGGTAGGTTTGTGGTGGTTGTGGTATGGGTGGTGGGTTTTTGGTGGGTGGTTGGGTGGTGGGTTTTGTGGTGACTGTTGGTAGTGCGATGGCCAGCGATGCTGAGAAGAGTTGGGTTGTGAAAGAGAGAGACAGAGGAGAGAGAGAGAGGAAGAATAAAAAGTAATAAAGAAAGAATATTTAAATGAAGTGGTAAAAAAAATAGAAGTTTTGAGGTAGGTTGTATTATAAAGTGATATGTTAAATGTTATAAAGTAGGTTTTTTTAGATACTAGGGGTGAGTTTGGTTCAAAAAGTGGAGTTTTCAAAAAGTGCATAATGAAAAAGTGCATTTTTAAAAAGCTGAGTGTTTGGTAAAAACTGTTAAAAAGTTCTTTTTGAAAAAGCTGAGTGTTTGGCTAGTACTTATAAAAGTGAAGGTTTGAGTTATAAATTACCAAAAATGACAAGATATATATAAGTGAATTTTTTGTTTTAATTATCTCTCTTAATGCAAATTATAGACACAATATTTTTACAAAAATTTCACAATAAAGTCTATATGACAAGTTGTTAATGGTAGATAAGAAAAATAATAATGTCATTAGTAGGTTCAAATGAGAACCAATAACAAATTACTGTATTAAATTTATTATTAGAAGTGTTACGTTTACAACATTTTTCGCAATATTTTCACAATAAAATTTATGTGAAAAGTTGTTACTAGTTCTAATTTGAACCCACAACTGAAATTATTTTTTTACTAACCAATATTAACTAATAACAATCTGCTACTTAAAATTTATTGTGAAAATATTACTGTAGTATTTCTCAATTTGGATTTTTTTATTTTTTATATTATTTTTTCTTTTTCTATTTCACGTTCAACCATACCAACCATACGTTTAGTTTTATTTTTTTTCTTTTTTTTTTCCTTTTTTTTCTCCTCCACACGTTCTCCATTATCTCTACCCCTCTTTTTAACTCTCCTTTTCTCCCTCATTCATCAGAACATTCCAGGAGGTCCTTCTTTCTCCAGCTCTGTCTCTCTTGTTTTTTTTTTTTTTCTTTTTTAACTTGATTCCAAAACTCTCTCTGATAAGAAAATTTTCCTTTTCTCCGTCATTTAAGAACATTCCAAGGAGCTCTCATCTTCGTGCTATTGCTCATCTTCGTCCCCAACCCAGTCCAGATGGGTCAGCAAGCTTCTGTCCTTTGTCTTTTTTTTTTTTTTTTTTTTTTGCTTTTATTGTTATGATTTGATTAATTTTAAAACTGTGTTTTTGAGTTTGTATTCTGGTAATCTGATTATGTTTGAGAGAAAGATTGTTTATTGTTATGATTTGTAGTGTTTGTTCTGTAGTGTTTGTTCTGTGTTTGTTCATGGGTATTTCTGGAATTTCATCATTAGCAACGGTAACTATCAAAACGTGCAGTGCGCGTTTTCATTTATGGACCGTTGCCTCACCATTTTCCTTCCGCGTTTTGCCTTCAGTTTTTTCTAAAAGTTCAAAACGCAACTTTTATAAAAAAAGTTGCATTTTGAGCTTACCAAACGCAAAACTGGGTTGACCTTTTTGAAAAAGCGCATTTTGGGCTTCAAATGCTGAACCAAACGGGCACTAAATACTATAATTTTTACAATCTTTGATGAGAATGCTCTTAAAATTAAAGAGTTTGAGAGGCTTAAAAGATCTTATTAATTGAGGGTTTTTATTGATTACATAGATACTTTGTAATTTCTATTTGATATATAGTAGATTTATTCTCATTGTCCTTTGGCATGATTTATCACTGAACCACATAAAATGTTTGGTGTTTTTCTCTTGTTTATAACCAACAGATGTCCGGCATAATACGCGAATACATTATAAGTTTTATATAAAAATATTTTATAAAAAGTTATTTTAATAGTTGCATAATACTTATTGGGTGGTATTATATTTGACAATTAGTTATATCACATGTCATTAAAAAGGAAAGATAATATGAATTATTATAATTAATATAATTCCGTAAAAGAATATATTGTTTGAATAAGAACTCACAAATATTTTGTTATTTTGACTAACTTAATTACTTAACCACATAATTATTTTCTATATTTTTATTGCGTACATTATTTAATTTTCTTTTGTATTCTATTATTATTATTATTATTATTATTATTATTATTATTATTATTATTATTATTATTATTATTATTTTCAATTGTGGCTATAATAAAAAATCTTGATCAAGAATGTCATATTTCAAGTGAGTTGTTTTTAATATAAATAATATAAAAATATCCATATAAATTATCAACACTCTAGTTTCTTAGTGGCATTGCCTTGGAAAATCCCTCATTTTCCTCCCTCCCAACTTATTTGAGCAAAAACAAAAATCATATAAATTCCCTTTTATATTAATAACTAGTGTCTCACTTATAAAAAATTAATACTTAGAAATGAATGCATGTACTTCATTAAACACATGTGAGAATAAATTAATATTTTTTCAAAAATGAAAAAAAAAATCTATTATTTTTGCTGAATAGAAAAGAATTCTAAATATAATTAAAGCGACAATTAAAATTGATTTCTTAGGCAGAAGGTTAAATGAAGAGTATTCTATTTTCTTCTCAATGAATGCAACACATGGAAAAACCTTAAGTTATTGAAACTTGGAATAAAATGGGTGAAACAAAATTATTAGTTGAAATGATATACACTTGAAACATTTTATTTTGAAGATTTATCAGCCAACAAGTTAATTTACATGTTGGTAAGTCATTTGCAACGCGATATGTATACTTTGTTAAGAGGTTGCCCAGGATTTTTATTAAAAACTAGTGATGTCCCGTGTCATATGCATGTGTGCTATAAGTTTTGAAATACTTGATAAGAAATTATTATGAGAAATGATACGTCCACAACATTTTCACAACAAATCATAGATAGTTAGTTGTTATTAGTTCAAATCATAGGAACCCCCTAGGGATGGACCCAAGATTTCGAGTTAGTGGGGCGGAGTATAAGTAAGAAAAAAAAGTCATGAAATTTCAAATAAGTATCTATTTAGTGTTAACAAACTATCAATAAAGACAAATACACAAAATCATTGTTTCATAAAAAATTTATAATGCAATTATTATTTCTTACTACATTAGAGCATTTGTGTCAACACAAGCAAAAATTTATGTCTATTTTAGCATAATATAAAAAAATTTATATACCCACTTTTCAAAATACCTCACATCAAATTATTTATTTTACACAACATTTCACCAAAATACTATTTTCTTATCATTTTTTATTATTATCTCAAATCATCTCTCTCTTCCTCAACTAAAAGCCATTGCCCTCAATCTAAATAATTTCTAAAACATTCATTTGCATGGTTACAGTAATTGTGTAAATTTGTCCAATTAACTCCAAAATACACCCAGATCAGTTTATGTATTATTATACAAAAATACATTTGTGCTATACTAATTGTGTAAATGTGCAAAATAACATTTGTGTTACAGTAATTATGTAATTTACATGGTTACTGTAGCACAAATGTATTTTTGTACAATGATACATAGATTGATGTGGGTGTATTTTGGAGTTGATTGGACAAATTTGGGGCCTTATGTTATTTTTCAACAAATGCAAATGATGTTACAATGAAATTAATGTAAAATTGTATGGGAAGGGGCCCAAATATAAAATTGTAAAAAAAAATACCTATATATATATATATATATAAATACATATAATTCTTAAGACTAGAGGGTCCTGGCCCCCTTGGGCTCTCACCTAGTTCCGTCCCTGCCCCTACTAAAGAAAGGCCCCTAAATTTTGAGACAATAAATAATTATTTATTTATATATATAAATATATATATATATAAGTGGTATATTTTTTTCTCCACACTTAAAATGTCCAAAAAATGGAGTGATACTCAATTTTATTACATAGGTCTTATAAATTGACATGTCATCAATCACAAGAAGTAATTTTATATACTAATTTATTATCTTGTTGTAGTGTCATCAATCACATCCATTATCATATCAATTTTAAGTATTTTTGTACAAAAATTTATTGTAGCTTTAAAGCATCCACACTAGTTTTTCTAAAATAGAAAAAGTGGAATAATTTAAACAATTATCCCCAAAAACTACCCACATTAGTGGGTGTATAAAAACGCATATTTACCATGGTTTTAAAAACTAAACTGGCTGTTCTAACCAGTTCAACTGGGAACTAGGCACCAATCCCGCCCAGTAAAAATCCTCAAAACTGGTAAAAAATTATCAAAAAACTAGCCAAAACTGGTCAAAAACCGAGTTGAACCAAGAACTAGAGGCAAAAACCATTTTTGCCTTGGTCCAGTTTTTAAAACCATGAAATTTACACATTTGCTACACTAATCATGTATATTTACACTGTTACTATAGTTGTGTATAATAATAGTTTATTCTTTTTTTCTGTCTCTCTCACCACTACTCTTGTCAAACTCCCTCTCTTCCCCAACATCCCCAGCAGTAGCAACAACAATAGAACCATCCAACTACCAACCCAATACCACCCAACCACCACCACCGCAGCCCATTTCAACCATTAATAATTCACCATAAAATTGACCCAAAATTAATGGAAAATAAAACCAAATCAACCCAAACCAACATCAAATCAAAACCAAACCTAACAGAAAACCCACATGAAAAACCAAACGAAAAAACAAATGGATCTATTGCCGCTACTGCCTAGATTTGCCACCACTATTGCCGCCAAATGTGCTGTTGTCACGGGTTTGGGATATGAGAAAGGAAGAGAGTAAAGGGAGTGAGGACCAAAGGTGAGAATTGGAATTGAGAGAGGTCGTTGAGATGAGAGAGAGAGATATCTTATGAAAGAGATAGATATTAATAAAATAATAATAATAATATTATTATTATTATTATTATTTAAATAAAATATAGTGCATAATAGATAATTTGATGTGAGTGTTTTGGAAAAGTAAATATGTAAAATTGAAAAAATAGGTTTTTATGCTAAAATAGATGTAAATTTTAGACAAACTTATCCGAATGCTCTTAGCATTATCTAAAAAAATGTCAAAACTACTACAAATTTTACAATGAAAAACTTACAAACTTAACAAGAATATTATTAATGTTACTTAAAAAGTATAATAAGTAAATGTTTTAATCACCTTTTTCTAATTAGTGATGTCTCAATTTGTATATGGTAAAAATTTATAATATACCTAACATCGATCTTTCATGTGAATTACTCATTTTAAAAAGTAAAAATATTACATTTTAAATAATAAAAATTTTTAATATAAAAAAATATTTGACTAAATTAATTATTTATAAACTAAATATTATTTAAGTGATATTTTAAAATAAAATAAAATAATCTAAACCATTTCCTTTTAGACCTCAAATTAAATAATAATAAAAATTACTTTTTCATTTTCTTTTTCTTCCACTGAATTTTACGTGCAGAGGTTTTATGGTTACAAACTTTTTTGAGATGAAACTTTCATGTCGTCGAGGCAAAGAGTAGTTTTAGGTTTTTTTTTTTTTTTTTTTTTTTTTATAATTATCCAAGAAATAAGAGCAGTGTTAATATATATATATATATATATTAATTTCTATTTTGTAAGCAATGTTTTAGTGTAAATTAGACATATATTTTTATCTAACTATTCTTTAATTTTGTCTCTACTTAAATCTAAAGTGTAGGGGTATTTTGAAATATAAAAAATCCGATCCAAAAAGAAAAAATGCCTTAAATAGTAGTAGTAGTGTGTGTGTGTATATATATATATATATAAATAAAGATTAATTGCTGTCCTACATTTGACCGAACTCAACACGTGCTTCCAGTACTTCTAAAATCTAACAGTCAATCTACCATTCAAAGAGGCATCCGACTCCTTCCCTCTCCAATGTCAACGTAGCTAGGACTGTTCTATACATGGTGAAACCAAAATAGTAGAACATTCCATATATAAGAAAAAACACAGCAATGGTAGCTAGCTAGACAACAAAAATGGAGATGACAAGGTGTTTGTTGTTGGGGTTTGAGGCAAGCAAGGCATACTTGTTCCTCACTTTGAACGAACTCTTCCTTGCTGTATTCATGATATTGGTACAGTCACTAACCTCCAATGGCGTCAGTGCCCTCGTCCTTGTGGTCTACGAGCATGTCATCGCCACCGTTCTCTTGTCATTTCTCGCTTTCTTCCTTGAAAGGTCAGTGTTGCTTTCATCTCTCCACGTATATGGAGATTATATCTTTCCAACAATGCACAGATTTTTTTTCATTTTCAAAAAAACAAAGTTCAATCCGAAAAATTAACAATAGGCACAAAATATATCTTCCAAAATATTTTTTAAAACAAACTTGAATTAAAGTTTATAAACAATCTCACAATACTATAGAATCAAGTAAGGCAATGTTCTTGTTAAATATATTATTAGCATTGTATATGATAGAGTAGATGCGGAAGGGGAAGCATAGAATAGGACACTGAGAACATGAGGGTTACGTGGTTCAGCCTTGTCAGCCTACATGCACAAAAGAATCTCTTGTACAAAAACCTGTGTTACAATAAACCCTAACATGAGTATATATAAGCGATTAAACCTTAAACTACTAGTACAAGCAGGACTGGGCTTGGGCCTATTACATTGGACTAGGGCCCATTACATTGGGCTAATATGTCTAATATATCTCTAACACCATCCCTCAAACCCATGGCAGAAACTCGATGAAGACTTGAGATTGGATAAGCATGAGAAGATGCCTTGAAGAATGCCTTGGAAAAAACCACATTGAAGAATACGCCAATTAACCAATTTCGGAGTTTCAAATGAAGAAACGGAGTCCATAATTGGAATTTATGGGAAAAACTGAGCAAGATAGGCCATTTCATAAATTTTGGCTTTAGGTCAAAGGTCAACGCAAAAAGTCAAAGTCAACTGATTCAAGGTCAAAGTCAACAGATACATGGTCCGGGTCAGTTCCGAGTTTCTGGGTCGGGTCACGTGTGGCCAAATTCCGATCTAGTAGTGGAGAACCTTCAGCGGTGCTTGGGACTGTGTTCGAATGTTCTAGTAGCGCGTGTGGCAAATGCAGTGGCTTATGGTGACCGGAGTTCTGGGTTTTCCACACAGGAGGCCGAGGAGTATGGTTGTGTATTTGGTTTCTCGAAAGGAAGGCTTGTTTTGCACAAATCTGAGATTCATGTCACAGGTCTGCTTAAGTTTGTTGATCTTGGACACAGCATTGAGCGATGGTGGCTACGAGATGCTGTGGAGTCTAGATCCAACAAGCAAGCATGTGTGACTTCAGATGGTGGTGTGCACGTGATAATCTTCTTTACTTGCTAAAGCATTTGTTTGATGCCAAGAATGAAGTTTGGCTCTGATACCATGTTAAATATATTATTAACAACACGATATGTTATACCATGTTGTATATGATAGAGTGGATGCGAAAGGGGAAACATAGAGTAGGACACTGAGAATATAAGGGTTACGTGGTTCAGCCTTGTCGACCTACATCCACGGAGGAATCCCTTGTATAAAAACCTGTGTTACAATGAACCGTAACATAAGTATATATAGGCAACTAAACCTTAGACTACCAGTACGAGCAAGACTGGGCTTGGGCCTATTATATTGGACTAATATGTCTAATATATCTCTAACAATTCTTAAAAGTTAATTTTTGTCACCTAGAGTGTAAATGTAATAGGTGTTAAATCAACAATTCTTCCAAAATTTAAATGAGAAGAAAGATGGTGACTGGGGATTGAACCCAGGACTTGGAAGATGGTGAATTAATTCATTAAATCTAACAATTGGAAACAGTTCCTTGGCCAATCAATTACTAACAATACCAAAACAACTTTGATTGGATGTTAATGATAATTAAAAGACACTCGGATACACAAACTAAATGATACATGTTATCCACATGGTTGCAACAAAATGTGGAACTTCACTGTTTTAGTATTTTCTACAGTCTGGTTTTTAAAGCGTTGCCTATGATCAGTAACTTGTAATAATAGAAATAATATTAGATAAAATAATAAAATACTTCTCACAATAAAAAAACATACCTTTGGTGCTATTTTTTTCCATGAAAATTTATTATTTGTATTCGATTTATGTCCATATTTTAAGCCTTTAGCTGTCCTTGGTTGCAGGAACAATAGGCCTCCTTTCTCCATCAAGATACTATGCTATGCATTCCTGTTGGGGTTGTTGCAGTTAAGTATAACACTTCTTCTTGTTCTACGAGCTTGAAGTTTTTCTCAGATCAGATTAGTTCAGATCACTTGATAATTTTACACATATGGTAAGAGACCTAATTGCTCCACATTTGGCACTTGGCACACCTCTTCATGAAAGATTGCACCATTTTTTGGTTTAATTATCATTATAGGAAACATACCAATGTGATGCGACATATTGAAAGCTAACTCCTGTCCTACTTTGAGCAATATGGTTAATTATTTTCAACTTTTGTAAATTGGTGTCTAGGATTTCTCTTAGCCAAGTGCTATTCACAATGTCCCTGCAATTTGTAGCATCAACCTATCAAAGCGTTGGGCTGAACTTGATCCCCTCACTAGTATTTGTAATGGCCCTCATTTTCCATCAAGAAAAGCTCAAATGTTGGAGCATCAACGGGCAAGCCAAGATATGGGGTTTAGCACTCACGGCTGCCGGGGCATTGGTTGTACTGTTGTGGAAGGGGCCAGTTGTGTTAAACTCTATGTTCAACATTCAAGCAACCAGTGATGTTTTCACTGGCAGCATAATGATAATTGTTGGAGTACTTGCAAAAAGCTTTTCCAATATTTTGGTGGTAAAAAGAAAAGAATAAAACTCTTTGTAATTTGATCAATGATTTTACTTCAACTTCGAACTTTGAGTATTTATATAAGGAGTATGTTAACGGGTGGCCTTAAGGCAAACGTTATGGAGAATAAAACAAATCCCCAACGTTAGAAAACAGCAATAGTTAACAAGTTGGGTTTTTTTATTGAAAGTGGCTCAATTGCATAGAAAAAATTACTTGATTACATTGGAAATTCTACCTTAATAATCGCATGTAGGGCACTCGATGACAGGACTTTTTATATAATGAGATTAACATTGTCACGCAAAAGCGTGCATCTTTTTCATACTCAACTCATCATTGTTTTATTGGATGACGTAGTCTTGTAGTATTGCAGGGTCATGTCATTCAGTTTTGCCCAGCAGAACTATCCTTAACCGCAATGATGAGCTTATTTGGCACCATCCAAACTGCCGTAGTCTCTGCATTTGTGATATCATGGTCATCTTGGGATCTAAAGTGGGAAAAAGGGCTTGTCTTGGTTACCATACTACTTGGAGTAAGCCATATACATACCTACAGAGTTATACTCTTTTTCAAATGTACCATGGCTAGCTAGTTAATTTTCATCGTTAAACATAGGACACTGCCATATATATACATATTAGATGAACAGTTAAGATTAGGTAAGTGTACTACATTCCAAGAAAAATATAATTTTCATCTTCATTCTTCAAAACAAATCACTGATCATGTGTGTGGAATTTCAGGGAATTGTGGTGACAGGATTATCATATTATGTGATGACTTGGTCCATTAAGAAGAAGGGTCCTGTATTCACATCGGCATTTGACCCACTTTTAGTGGTTTTCTCATTTTTTCTACAGACATTTGTACTGGGAAATTCTGCATATTTGGGCAGGTATGTCTATAGTGATGCACTGAAGTGTATGTCCCCTTTCTTTTGTGACCCCCATATCTCTACCACTATAACATGGTCAAACTGCTAATGGAAAAATAAGGACTGGCATGGATTTATTTTTTTCATAATCTGAGCCACAGATCTTAACATAAGCATTCATTATTAATAGGATCTAGTTAGAGGATTCATTCCTTTTTCATCTATCTAAGAATGCATTCCTAATACTAGCCATGTTAAAATCTCCTTAGTAGCAAGCATTGGAAGCATGCTCTTGCTAACACAGCCTCACTGGATTTTCTTGACAAGCATTGTTATTGATTCTTGCCCGCATCTGAACTCTTTTTGAACATTCTTTCTAATTGCATAATAATAATCACAAAGCTCCAACACCAATTTGTTGTGGAGATAAATACCAGAGAGTCCAATAGTGAAGATCTTTATGTACATATTAGACACACTACCTAACAGATAATCTAATCTAACGTATGTCACTCTAGAATCAAGGTTACAAGATACCAGATTCACTTTTAATCTACATTAAGAATTTGTCCAAGCAAGTTTACTCTTTATAATCTAGAAGCACCAATTGAGCTCATCATCCCAAAAACCAGTTTGCCTGCTTAACAAACATATTCTTAGCACTACATTCCAAATTGACATTGTATAAGAGCACTGAGAATGCAAGTGATCTCTAGTTCCTAACACACTTTTGCAAAAGGGCAAAGCATGCCTCTAGTATAGCCCCAACCTGATGCCTATTTCTAGTGGCAAGTTTATTCTAATAGCTAATTAGCATATGAAAGAGTGCTTAGGTATTACTCTATTAAACCTTACAACTTTCCAATTTAAGTAAGAAAATAAAAGATGCAGACCATTTTTTTCGTTTAAATTGTTTTGCTTGTTGATTCCTTGTTGTGTTGTAGCATTGTCGGAGCTGTTTTGGTTATACTTGGCCTGTACCTAATTCTCTGGGCAAAAAACAATGACATGGACAACAAAGGAATTGTGACTGATGATTCTGTTTACTCTCCCTTAATTCAACCATGAACGAGAGAGAAGCCAGATTTCAACAAGAAGCTGTAATTCACATGGCATTCCTATGGCTAAGTGACTTGGTAATATGGAAAAGCAGATTGTTCTATTTGTTCTTTTTCTTTTTTGTTCTGTTCATTCCATCTCATAGTGGATGGGCTATCTTTAACTCCAAAAATAGCAAACTTTAAGCTTTGATAATGACTTTTGTATTATAATTTTGTTGAGCAATTGTGATAAATAATATTTTGATGTCATTAGATTTAAAATAAACGGATACAATCATACAAGACAAAAATGGAAAGAATTGAAAAAAATTCATGACCAAATAATATTATATAGAGAAGAGACTTATGGTTCAGTGGTACTACTTAGTTTAGGGAGTATATGTTTAATGCGTTCATATGCTCCTACCCTAACTTGTTGTAAGGGGAAAATATTATATAAAGAGCATATGTAATATGCATTATATTATAAATATAAGATGCTTTTTTGGTTTATCAGAAATAATAATAATAATAATAATAATTTTTCGTAGTTTTGAGATTTAACTTGTCCAAAGTGGGGACTGAGATAGTATTTTCTTTTTCTTACAAACAAGTGAAACGAGATTTGAACACAAATTCCCCTTATAAAAAGAATCAGACAGTATCACTAAATCACAAAGCTCTTGGTGACATTTGAGAAAGTAATTAATTCAAATCATTATAGCTAATTTTATTTTGGGTTTTATAATTTCTTTGGTGAAAAGCAGACAATTTGAACTTTCATACGTTATAGGCTTTCCTAAATTCGGTGAATTAGAAATGCTAATAGACAGGACCTACGGTACACAGAAAGTCCAGCTTACACATCTTTTCACCATGGTAAAGTAAGCCCATCAATCCTATGTAGGAATAAAATAGTTAGCAAATAATTTATGTCCCTATATCAACCAAATACGAGGATTCTGAAAGCCTTTTTTTTTTTTTTTGAGGATTCTGAAAGCCTAACGCGCACAACTGACCCCTAATTTGAAATGCCAGCATTCTAGAACAAAGAAACTATAAAAGATTACTTGAAGCATTGAGCTAGTATTTTCCACCATTACATACTATTGCAAGCTTGTTGCTCCAATCCTAGTAAAATTTGATGGGAGAAATTGAAACTAAATTTATCCCAATAACATAAAATCACAAAAGTAGCAATCCTGCTTGACTTACAAACACATGATGAACAAAAGAGACTACAAGTTAAAATGCGAAGTCATTATTGTACCCTTGAAACAAAGAGAGAAAATATAAGCACTAATGCATATCTGCATTTACTCCACAATGAACTATAAGTCTATAAGTCTCTTATTATCAATGATTTGGTTCAGAGATCATCTTTTCCTTCTACCTCAATGCCGAGAAGCTTAGCCAGTTCTCCACTTTCATATGCTTCAACAGTATCTGAAATCAATACATCAATGAGTTTCATACTGAGTTATAGAGCACTTTTCTATTGAAAGTATGGCAATGCTGGACAATTAACAACATGGAGTCGTGTCAAAGCCATGTCCAACATTTGAATGGACACTAACAAAAGAATTGCTAGGGACACTAAGCAACATAATTGCAAGGGTGTAACGATTTTTGTTTAGAAGGTTATATGTAGTTATTAATTATTATTGTTATAATTGTTTCAACATCTCTACTGTGACTACTATTTATGGTTCTTATGCATGCAAAAACTACCCAAACACATATAGATGTTTAATAATATATTGAATTCGCAATCAGACATATACATAGTGCCAAGTCCGTATGATTCACCCATTGAGAGTGGCTTAGTTGAAATTCTTCCATGTCATTTTTAGTTTTGCCAAAAAAGAGCACGGGTGGTGCCACATGCAACTTAGTCTAATTCCTAGACAGTATTGAAATTTGTGTAACTACAGTTCTACTGTTTCCTAGAAGTTGTCCTCGTTTTGCTTTCTTGGGCTCTTTTGATAAGTAAGAAATTTTATTAAAAGTGAATAAAGACCACCTCCAAGTACACAGGTTGTGTACTTGAGAGGCACCACAAATCAACTAAAATTACAACAATCTAGTAAGTCAAGGAGATTAGAAAATGAATGACAACTTAAAGCAATCATCCAATCATACAAGGAATGTAAGAACATTAGCTGAAGATCTGTCACAGCACGTTCCAGTCCTTTAAACCTCCTGCTTTTGTGTTCTTTCCAAATAGTGCACATTATGCATAAAGGGATTGTAATCCAAATATCGCCGATGTGGTGACTAGCGAAGTGCCCCTTCCAATAGACCAACAAATCAACCACCCTATTAGACATAACCCACTGCACCCCAAATGAACATAACACTAGAGACCATAACTCTAGCAATATCACAATGTAGAAGTAAATGATGAACAGACTCCCCATCCTTTGTGCACATAAAACACCATTCCACAACAACTGTATTTCTTTTTCTTAAGTTATATGTTGTAAGAATTTCCCCTAAAGCAGCTGTCCAAGTGAAGAAAAAAAAGCTACTTTAGTAGGAACTTTGACACTCCAAATACTTCTTCTTTTGATAAGTAAGATAAGTCCATATTAAAAAATCTTCTCTTTTAATAAAAGGAGAAGAAAGACCACCACCACAGAAAAGAACATATACCTCCAGCATAAAGCACTCTATAAAAGGACTTATCATCAAATAACCTAGTTTATTGAGCTTTTACTCATGAGTACTGTAGTCGTACTGTTCATGCAGAACTTTATCAGCCTAGGTGACCGTATCTTTTCAAAACATAACTGTACTATAACATGATGCTCACCAGAAATGCTTGGCAGCTTGCATGAGTCACTTGGCTAGGCACATATTGCCAGTGCCATACTATAAGTGCCTCACACTGAGCATCCATTGTAGGGGTGCTGAGACAAGGGGTTGGCTCACCTTTGATAGGGACCTATAAAAGAACTTGACCCTGACTGAGGCAAAATACACAGCCCATGGCTAGAACTTCAAAAATTACGAAACACTGACTCCTTTTTTATATATATAGATAATAAGACTTTTATTGAAAGAACTGAACATCGTGATCATTATGGTGTACACTCACTGACTCTTAAAACTAATGAACACTAAGTTAATCTAGCAGTTAACTAGTACAAAGGAAAATAAAAAAAGACCTCGTAATGAGTACAGTAGCCTAAGGGGATGCCCATGAGGCCCCACATCAAACTTGAAACATGAACCTAAGCTTCTTGTAGCCTGTGTCAGTTTATTAGCTTTTTTATTTTATATTTTATTTAAGAATTAAGCTTTATCAGTGGAAGTTTATGACTAGCCAACCAAGTTTAATAGAGCCTTTCACTATGATCAATTGTACTCAAAACATTTAGAGCTTAACTATGAAATTCAGAGTTCTATGGCAGGTTCCTTAGTTTCTTCTTCTGCTCTATTCTTTTTTTTTTTTTTTTGATAAGTAAAAGATATATTGATAAAAAAGGGGACACCCTAGTGCACAGGGAGTGTACAAGGGAAAAGAAATCAAATACAAAAACTACAAGAGTCTAGGAAATCAAAAAAAGAGGGGAAAGATTTATCTTGCAAAGCAAACAACCAATCCCTTAAAGTTCTAAAAAAGAGAAGCTTGAGGTCAGGAATAGATTTCTCAGTATCTTCAAAACATCTACTATTCCTCTCCCTCCAAAGACACCACAATAAGCAATGAGGAATGATGGACCAAATATAACCATTTCGATGACGACCAAAGCTGCCTTGCCAACACTATAACAGCCCCAGAACAGACTGCAGCATAACCCAAGAAACTCCAAAAAGGCCCAAAACCATAGACCACAGATCCAAAGCAAAAGGACAATGAAGAAATAGATGGTCAACCGATTCACCATTTCTCTTACACATGTAGCACCAATCCAGAATCCACACCTTCCTTTTACGTAAATTATCAATCGTCAAGCATTTCCCTAAAGCAGCAGTCCAAACAAAGAAAGCTACTCTAGAGGGAATCTTTTGCTTCCAAATACTTTTCCAAGGAAACCCAATGGAAGCGGTGCCAGCTAAAATTCTATAATAACCACTAACCAAGAAACCCTTAACTTTGTTAGGAATCCAACACATTTCTGCTCTATTCTAGTCTCCTTTTCTTTTTCCTTCCTTCTATCTCTTTACCATCTATATGTCTAGTCTATTCTAATCTCTGTGCAACTGCCCTCTTTTTCTGTATTAAAAGAACCTACAAATCAAAACAGCTGTTACAAACCTAATCCACTCATCCCAATTACCACAGAATACAACCATCCCACCATCTTTCCTTCACAAGACAACTCCTATACTTTGAATTTACCTGCCTCCTGCTTTTTTTGGGTTATCAAGTCAGAACCCTGTGTTTGTGTACAAACATGACACTCAATGTCCAATTGTCAATGTCCATAGATCACAGGTTTTCCAGTGATTTCTTGTTAAATTAAATATAACTGTTACAAACAAAGGCAGTATAAATTTGTTGCTAAAAGAAAACAAACTTACCATCTGAACCTCCAATGTGCTTTCCATTTATGAACACTTGTGGTACTGTGCGCCTCCCAACAATCTCACTTAAGGCATCCTGAATGATTGAGCCATCATCTACAAGATACAGAGTGAACATACTCAAACCATGCGCATACATAGGCACACACAATTACACAGTTTTCATTTAATGGGAGCAACTAATTTTCAACTTTGTTTATCAGAATACAAGTTTGAGCTTCTACCAAAAAAAAAAAAAAAATTTGATAGGTAATAGAAGTTATATTGATAGGAAAGGTGCAATGTGTTTCCGATAGTAAACCCAGTGCATTGAAACAGATACAAGTAAATCAAAGAGAAGAACGAACAGAAATTAAAAAATCAGAAATGGAAATACAATGCATAAAACCCCAAATAAGTTTGAGCTTCTACATTATATTTGCAGTCAATAGAGCTGAGATGCTAATCCTAAAAACCAAAACTGGAACTTAATATGCAAGAATGAGCAATTCATACTAATATAACTTGAAAAGTTTGCTAGTCTATTCAATAACCTTTGCTAATTGCTACTAATTGTACGCCTTTGGTTCTACTTTACTTGTTACCAGCTTCTTATACACAAGATCCTTCATTATTTTCCTTTTTCTACCAACCATTTTGATCAGTAAGGTATTTGCACACATACCTCTCTCATCTAGTTCAACAACATGTGGGACTTGGTTTAATGATTTGAAAACATTTTTTGCCTTTCTACAATACCTGCATTACCAAAAGGGGAAAATTAGAAAAAGTGAAAAAAAGGAGATGAAATATTCAACTAAAAAATAAATATAAATTATTTAGCTTGCACATGCAAGCAATATTGTTGAAATCCTTTATTGGCTTTAAATTCACTTTACTCACTGGCGGAAACATACACAAAATACGTATACATTCATCATACTATGTATACACAATATTTTAATCTCAAAATTACTGCATAAGTTATTTGTCTTAGGACAGAAGCTATTAAATAACATTTGAAGGAAATTTTACGTGCTTCTAGGTGTAAAGTAGAGAGAATCAATTCACTTTAGTTTTACAATTCAAAAGGCATGCATAGCAAGTCCATAGCATTTATGATTCTATTTGATATCCTTTGCAATTGTTTAGATGTTGGTAATTTAGAATCTGCTGAACTATCTTTAAAATATTTTGCAGTTAATTGTGGTAAAAAGTTCATTCTTCAGTGCCTTTCATAACCCATAGAAAGGCCGAGAATTACATTTTAGAAGAGATAAAAATGAGACTAAAGAGAACATTTACCAAAAATAATATATGATCCTTTATTGAACAGACCCTATCATGGACAAATCAAGATAATAATTTCTACGTAAAATTACATGGAGACCATGCTTCCTACTACCAATTATACAGGATTTGATCGAAAAGTGGATCTAATTGATCCTCATTGCCCCATGTTTCAAATTGGTACTCATCCTTTGCAATGTTTCATTTTAGTCCTTATTCTTTCAAGTTTGTGTCAAAAAGGTCCCCCTGATTAACTCTTGCTTTGATTTTCTCTATCTCCAAACTGACACAAAAGAAGCAAACAGAATATTTGAATAACCAATCTCTTCCCTCCTTGGATGCTATTAAAATCCCCGGGATTTCGCTGAACAATCTTAACTCAAAATCAAACCCTTTTTTTACATAATGTGGGTTTGTCAGCCTAAGAAATTGTTGCTTAATTCCTTATTTATTTAATTTTAATTCCTAACCTATGGCTATAGCGTCTGCTCTATGATAATTTTTCTTAATCACCTTGCCAAGACATCAATCAGTTTTTTGTGTACACAGGATCCAAACCTAGATCTTTTATTCGACAACAAGAGAATTTACCACTTAAGTTAACTAAAACCCACATTTTTAATTATGTATTCAACCTTATCTTTTAATCTTAGTTGAAATAAATCCTGGTTCTTCCACAGGATCCAAACCCAAATCTTTTATTTGAAACTAAGAAACTTTAGCAGTTGAGCTAATTAAAACCCACATTTTTAAATACGTTTTCAACCTATATCTTTTAATCTTAGTTGAAATAAATCCTGGTTCTTCCAGTGCATTAAAATGAAACCAAAATGAATTGTATTGTAATAATAGCAAGAGAATATAATAAAAGTGAAAGACACATACGTACAATGAAATCAAATATATATATATGTAAGATCTTGGAATTACAAAGAATAAATTGGAGGAGAGAGAGAGTAAAAGAGAGTACGGGCAATAGGACTTGGAAAAGATGGCGATCTTGTGGGAAGAAACGGTCTTCTTCACAAATTCAACAGCAGCAGCGTCAGCTGATGATGACGATGATGATGACGATGAAACACACCAGAGAGATGCAGCTGTTGTTATTACTAAAATTGACAATATTGTGGTTCTCGCGGCCGCCATTGAAGTAAGCTCTCTGTGTGTCTCTGTCTATCTCTGTGTAGGATCGTATGTCTCTGTAAAAGTCTAAACACCTACTGAAATGAAATGAGTAACAAAGATGCTACGCAGTCTTATGCCTAAAAAAATGAATAAATAAATAAAGTTTTTTTTTTTTTTAATTCATAGTTTTTCATTCTCGGTAGTTTTTTTTTTTTTTTTGGGTAGTTATTAATTGGTAAATGCTAAGTTTATAATATTTTTATAATACATGTATAACAGGTTGTTACTTGCTATTACTATTACTAATAGACAAAAAAAAGTTATTTTAACAATGAATTCAAATAAAAAAACTATACATTATCATTTAATATTTATTATAAAAATATCGTGGACTTAGTGAATAGTATTTCTCTTATTAATTAATTGAATATGTTGGAAGTCTTGGCTTTTTTATTCTTTTCGTTTTTTTCATTCTTTTTTTTTACAATATTTTTATAAATAATAGTTTAATTTTTTTAGTTAAGGATAAAATATTATTTTGATTCTTAAACTTTGCCTAAAATTTATCTTTTGTCTCTAAATAAAGTTCTATTTTAGTCATAGTTTATAGACAAAATTAGAGACCTAAAAAGAACCTTTTTCAAAGTTTAGGGATAAAAAAAAATTTAAAAAAAAAAAATTTAAAGACACAAAGTAAAACATTTTCAATAATTTAGAGAAAAAACAAAATTTTCAATAGATCAAGGACAAAAACAAATTTTTTAAACTTAAAAGACAAAAAAAAAAAAAAAAAAAAAAAAAAAAAAAAACTTTTGATAAAATTTAAAGACCAAAACAATATTTTGGCCTAATTATAGTGTTCTAAACTTTGGTCAAACTTCTTTCTCCAAAAAAAAAAAAAAAAAACTTTGGTCAAACTTACCATTCGACCTTTAGATACATTAAATGACTAATAGCCCGTTTGGTTCCACTTTTTGAGCTCAAAAAGGGCGTTTTCAAAAAAGCTTAACCAACTTGCGCGTTTGGTAAGCTCAAAACGCAGTTTTTTTTATAAAAGTTGCGTTTTGAACTTTTATAAAAACTGAAGAGAAAACGCGGAAGATTTATGGACCCTCAGGGGTCCATAAATCAAAACGCGCATAGCACGTTTTGTATTATTACCGTTGCAATGTTAAAAATACTGAAATACCCATCACTTAGTTCTTCCTCTTCGTCTTCCTCTGCTTCTTCACCGGTCTATCCCCACACTCAACAAAACCCATTTCAACCTTTCATATTCCGAACACAGAATCAACAAAACCAAACCAAAAATAACTCAAAATCAACACAAAAACAACTTAAAATTAACTCAAATCCCATCGGAAAACCCATCCCAAACCCAACTCAAAATCAACCCAAAATCCATAGAAAAAAAAAACCCAAAATCCCAAAATCCTTATGTTTCAATCATCTTCATCTTCATCATCATCATCATCATCTTCTTCTTCTCTGGAGTGTGAAAAAAAAAAAAGAATAAAGAAGGAAAGACAAAATAAGGAAATAAAGAAAAATGACGAAAAAAGAGATGCAGAGATGCAGAGACTTCATCATCATCATCATCATCATCTTCATCTTCTTCATCATCATCTTCTTCATCATCATCATTAGCTTCGAAGTGTCAAAAAAAAAAAAAAGAGATGCAGAGAACGTTGAGCCAGCTTGAGGAATGAGAGAGGGGTTTGAACAAAGTGGAACATTCTGGAGTGGTGTGGAGTGTAAAGTGGAAAGGAAAAGTAAGGAAATAAAAAATAAAAAAAAAATAAAAAAAGGTAGGGGCACGTGTGTGGAGGAAGTGGCAGGGAAAGGGAGGAAAAAAGAAAATAAAGAAAAAAAATGAAGGGTATGTGTGTGGATGAGAAAAAAAAGGGAAAAAAAAAGAAGAAAATATGGATAAAAAAATAAAATAAAATAAGGGAAACATAAAATAAAGAATAAGAAATTAAAATTGAGAAATATTGCTACAATATTTTTACAATATTTTCACAATAAATCTTAAGTGGTATGTTATTATTAGTTAATATTGGTGAGAAAAAAATAATTTGTTTAGAAATTGAAAAAAATAATTATAATAGTACATTCAAATTAAAATCAATATAAATTATCACAATACTTTCAGAATAAATCTTAAGTGGTAGGTTATTATTAGTTAATATTGGTGAGAAAAAAAATAATTTCACAATATTGATTTAAGTATGAAATAAACTCTCTTATATACATTGTCCTTTTTGGTAATTTATCTTTCAAACTACCACTTTTATAAGTGTTAGCCAAACACTCAGCTTTTTTAAAAAGCACTTTTTAACAGCTTTTACCAAACACTCAGCTTTTTGAAAAAGCACTTTTTCATTATGCACTTTTTGAAAACTTCACTTTTTCATTATGCACTTTTTCAAAAAGTTGAACCAAACTCACCCTAAAACGTGAGAAAAAAATAATTTGTTTAGAAATTGAAAAAAATAATTATAATAGTACATTCAAATTAAAATCAATATAAATTATCACAATACTTTCACAATAAATCTTAAGTGGTAGGTTATTATTAGTTAATATTGGTGAGAAAAAAAATAATTTCACAATATTGATTTAAGTATGAAATAAACTCTCTTATATACATTGTCCTTTTTGGTAATTTATCTTTCAAACTACCACTTTTATAAGTGTTAGCCAAACACTCAGCTTTTTAAAAATCACTTTTTAACAGCTTTTACCAAACACTCAGCTTTTTGAAAAAGCACTTTTTCATTATGCACTTTTTGAAAACTTCACTTTTTCATTATGCACTTTTTCAAAAAGTTGAACCAAACTCACCCTAAAACAACTAGCCGATGTCTCCCAGGGAACACCCTTGCTATCAAAATGACTAGTGTTTTATTTAAAGGAACAAACCAATGAATAGTTTTTTTAAAAATGGCCTTTAGACTTCATTATTGTGTGGGGTGTGGTATCTCTCTTCTCATAGATTTTACAAAGTTTGCAAAATTTTCAAGCTGCACCTACACTTTGGGTAAAAACCTTTTCTGTTTTTTTTTTTTTTTAATTAACATAGGTAGATAATGGGGAGGGGGAAGGGAATTCGAACCTCAAACATTGGGTAAAAGCATGACAACTTAAAATTAAACATGAGTTTGAATAAGCTAAACATAAGCTTTATTGAGTTTTTAGAGATTTTGGAGAGAGAAAAAAAATCATTTTTTTTTTAAGTTTGAGAATAAATATTTTGGATATAAATTTTCTTACAAGTTTCACAAAATATCCTTTTGCATGTTAAGATTTATACTATGTTTGGTTGAGAATAAAAATAAGATAATGGAAAAGGGGGAAGGAAAAGGGAGAGAAATTTGATATTCCATTGTTTGGATTAAGTGAAAAGGGAGAGAAGAAAATTTGATATTCCATTATTTGTTAGATTTTCCACCGGCCCCACCATTTTTGTCTCTCTCCAAATTGGGGATAAAATATTAAAAAATACGATGACTATTCTTGAACCAAATCTTCACAATTTTCACAAATATTCTTTTTAGATCTTGATTTATATTTTTTATTTTATTTATAAATTAAAAAAAAAAAAAAAAAAAAAAAAAAAATGAAAGTGATGATGTAGGTAACAACTGCATAATGGAGTTAATCTCAAGTGGATAAAGTGACAAATTTTAAACATGTGGGCAAAGTGAATTCAATTCTAACCTCCAGGAGATAATCTGTAATTATCCATATATATGTGTGTGTGTATGATGTCACTAAAAAATGAAAAACTTAATTGTAATGACCTAAGGAAAAGTATTAACTACATTTGTGCTACACCTATTTTTTTATTAGAATACTAAATATTTTAACACATACACATACTAGCTTAGTAACAATTAAGGCTAATTATAAAGTCAAGATCAACTTAGAGCATTCACATTAGTTCGTGCAAAATTGTTTATCTATTTTAGTATAAGAACCTATTTTTTTTATTTTACACAACCACTTTCTAAAATCACCCATATCAGACTATTTATTTTAAAAATTTATTTCAATATAATATTCATTTTATTACTTCTTTCAACTTCTCTCTCCTCCTCTTTCACAACCACAGCTACTACCATCACTACAACCACCACAAGACATACACTTACCACAGCCACCACCACCACTACAGCCATTACAAGACATATTTTATCGGTGTGCAAAGTTAGGCTTGTTGCCCATGGATCTACCTCATGTGAACAAAGTAGCCATTTACTGCATGATACCCACTTTTCTTAATTAATCAATTACTAAGAACATCAAACAGGTGCTCCAACAATTACAAAAAATTTATATATGGCTCTCTTAAAGATAAATTTCTGGCTCCACCACTACTTTAATGTTGCTTGTTTGGAAGTTACTCAAGTTTTTCTTACATCAACTATATTTCTAGACACTACAAATGTTCACATGCAAAAACTTTTCCTCTTGAAGAATCCCCCTATTTCTTTTCTACTTCTTTTTTTTATTTTTTTTATGCTTTAAGAAAAGAATAATTTAGTTTAGGTCAGCTGAAAGAAAGGGAAGATAGAATAAGTACGTGATGAATTGAAACTTTATATTAGCACTTGCCTAATATAACAATTTATAATTTAATAAAAGAAATTGTTAATAAAATAAATAATCCATAACCTTACTAATCCTAAATAATAATGGTTTTTTTTTTTTTTTGCTGAGTTAAATAATAATGGATTTGCACTCTACAGCTTTGCATCCATTGATACAAAACTCAGCCGTACATCACTTGAGCATTGAGATACAAACATTAACTTGCTCGCGAGAATTGTATAACAATTCCATTCACTAGGTAATGAGCGGATTTTTATGGAGCACAATTCTAAAATTTTTAGCATATCTAAAAAGTAGAAATTAGATTACAAGATTAAAATCATACTGTAAAAAATTAAATACTTTAGAATAGAATATAGAGAAATTGAATAAGAGAGTTAAGATATATTTAAAATTTTAAACCAAGTCATACCGTAAATCCAACCAGATAAAGTTTAGGTAATAAAAATGAACTTAACAACAGATAGTCTAGGTAGCAAAAAGGGTTTAGACCCTCAACATTGACAAAATGGCAGAAAACAAAAAATAGCTAGTTACTTCCAAGGTCCATTTCACAGAATTCATTCTTTTTCTTTTTTACCTTTTTCACCCAAAGAGGAGTATGTGTGTGGATATATATGTATATATTCAAAACAGAAAAATCAATACAGCAATCCATGTAAAAGAAATAATAAAAGGAATGCAGAATTAAGCTGAGTTGAAAGAGATTTACCTTGTCTTTAGCTCTCCAAAAGAACCCAGTGTCAAACTCATTAACGGGTACCATCCCCTTGATGTCTAGTTCCATGACGGCTGTCTTAATGCCATTTGCTAGTGGCATTCCCATTTGGCTTACAATGGAAAGCACACCAGTGCACTTCCCACAATCAGAGCACTGTGACACAAAGTAGACCAAACATATTACACTCCTATAACATACCAAACACTAAGCAACAATATTAGCCAAGTACACCCCAAGTCACAAACTATTTAACATTTTATATCAATAGGCAAGCCCAAATTAGACCAAACATATTATACTCCTATATATACCACACCCTAGTAAGCACAGGTGTGGATTTGGGTTCGAGTGCGGTGCGACAAATCGAAAATTTTTGAAAAAATAGGGTGAGGGTGCAAGTGCGGGTGCAGGTGCGGCGGGATACGTTTAGAGCAATTGTAGATAGATTTTAGAGCAATTGTGGATAGATTTTACAATTTGAGATAGATTTTAGTGTTTTTTTTCTTTAAAGTTTAAACTAGAGTCAAAACAGTGTGTTTTGCCGAATTTTTTTACTTTTACTTTTTTTTTAAAAACTTATTTTGCCCCAAATTGAACTGAATCAAGGCCTGTTTCGAACCGAATCGGAAAAGGAAAAAAAAAAAAGTTTCGTCATAGATGCATGTGCAACCGCGTCGATGGCCACATGGCGCATCCATGCATGCTGGACGCAAGTGATCCACCCCTGGAGGCACACCCGTGCTTTCCAGACCACACCCAAACACTGAGCAACAATATCAACCTAGTACACCCCAAGTCACAAACTATTTAACATTTTATATCAACATGCAACCCACCAATCAACAACAGCTAATAAGACCAATTCAAACAACAAGAAATAAACTATCTTAGCAATTATATTCACTCCCATACCAAACTAAACACCCAACAATGAGCAAAGGCATCAAATTAGCACACCAGAATTCACAAAACTATTAATGTTTAATCATTAAGCAAGCCCAGCATTCAACAGACATCACATTAAAATAAGGACAAAAATTACCTTAGGTACTCTTCCTTAGGTTTCCTTGTTAACATTCAGCCATGTAGCTACCTAACTAAAAAATACACTCCTATCCAATGAGAAAAAATCTACATGACAGAATCTTAAAAGGGGAACCTAATAGATTAAATATAGTTTTTTTTGGGATTGAAACCGTAACAACAACAAACCCTAACACTAGTGAAAAGAGTTGAAAATTGAAATAAATATCAGAGAAAGCTTGCAAAGAGCCACCTTTCTTTCTAGTTTTCTTTTTCATTTTCACTATTCACTATCCAATATAACTCCACAAAGAAACTCTACTTGAAAGGACTCTAGGACCCTTATTTAGTTAGAAAAGACACGAAACTCTAAATATATTAAAAAAAAAATTAACGTTTTATACTTATTTTCATAGAATGTTATACTTAAGTGTACTATATTTAAGTATAAAACTACTTTTGCAGTTAAAGAGAATTTAGTACATACACATATATTGAAAATATAATCGATACAACTCATTTTCATGAAATGTTTTTTCTTACACTTAAAGAGAAGTATAGTACATACACACACGTATATTGCAAACAAAAACAATACAACAACTGATGAAAATCTAATAAAAGGAATGTAGCATTGAGAATTTAACATTTTCTACTTATTTTCATAGAATGTTATACTTAAGTGTACTATACTTAAGTATAAAACTACTTTTGTAGTTAAAGAGAATTTAGTACTACTTTGGAAATATAGTATAGTGTATTATATATATAAAACTGAAACAATACAGCAACTCATTTTCATAGAACCTTTTTTTTTTACATATAAAGAGTATTATAGTACTATTCTAGAAGTATAGTACATACACATATAATGAAAATAGAAACAATACAACTCATTTTCATAAAATGTTTTATTTTACACTTAAGTATAGTACAACTTTGGAAGTTTAGTACATACACATATATTGAAAATAGAATCTAAAGAGAAACCAAAAACAATACAAGAAAGAAGAAAAGCACAGAGAGAAAAGAGAAAAGAGAGATAGAGAATTTGTGGAGAAAATATCAGTTCTGATTCAATGCCTCAATATCGGTTACAGACCCCAATATATAGGGATTAACCACTTCCGTATAATGTGGAATATCCTAACTAACATAGCTCAGATGATGACACGTAGACAAGAGCATAGGATGCTAACACTTGGACTCTGGGTCCGTTTGAATACAACTTATTTTGCTAAAAACTGAAAACATTGTAGCAAAATAATTTTTAAATGTAAAAAATTACTGTTCACTCTTTTTTTACTACTCATATGCCTTGGTGCATTGTTCATACGTGGACGTGAACGTGGATCCAAACCCACACTCTAAACTGTAACAAACTTATGCTACATGTAGTTTCATAGTTTCATAGCTAAGCTACATGTTGTGTAGCCTCTACCTTGAACTCAATCTCTGGCTTTACAGAATTGATACGATTCATTTTCATGGAATGCTTTTTCTTACATTTAAAGAGAAGTATAGTACATATACACACATATATTGAAAACAGAAACAATGCAACTACTGATGAAAATCTAATAAAAGGAATGTAGCATAGAAAAGCAAATTATATTTTTTCTTAACTAGAAAGCTTAACATCAAAAGGGGGCGTTGCTGAATAATGGCGTTGAGATTGTTGTCATGGTTCTTAACATCAAAAGGTTGGTACCTATTCCTGAGTTTGATACTAAATTTTCCTGAACAGCTAAAGATAAGGTAAATCATTCTCAATTCTTTTGGAGTAAGGAGCTTAACAAAGTTATATGGTTTGTTTCATTGTATTGCATTTTTTTAGATTTTGATTAGAGAGCTTAACAATAGTAAAGTTTGCTTCTCTATACTGTATTTCTTTAATTAGATATTTAGTTGTTGTATTGTGTTTGTTTTTAGGTTATTGGAGCATCTTCAACTCCTTTCACATTGAACCAGGACAGCCAAAAGATGTGAAGCAATAGCATGATGGTGAGAATCTGAGCTAAGAGGGGATGCATAGGTACCATTTTTCTACACAAATAAGGATGGGTAGGATTCACTACATTTCTTGCAGTTATGAGAGTCCATAATATTTGTCTACCTTTTTTTGTCAATGCCCTTTCAATTGCTATTCTACCACTTGACTGGTATAATGCACTACTATTTGTTCAAGTTTATTTGAGTTTTTGACTATGAAGTGGAATTACTGTTCTACTGTTTGATTAGTTTACTAACTATTATCTGTTGAAGTTTATATTATGTCTAAGTGGTTGGATTTTATTGAATAAGTGGGTTTAAATATGTCTCTCTCTTATTCATTTTCTTTATATTCTTCTATTCTTTATATGTTCTAAAGTATTTTATGTTTTACAGTATGATTTGTTCTTGCAATATAATTTCTACTTTTTAGATATGTTAGAATTTTTAGAATTGTGCTTTATATGAAAACGATGTTGTGAGAGGAGAATAAGGTAATTGCACTAGGTGCAATACCAAGCTCGATCCTAATGCGAACACCCCTAATAGGGCACAATAATTTGATATATTTATATGGTATTTCTTGAAATAATAGACTATACCTACTAGATATTCGAAACGTTAATTCATTGCAACAATATATATATATATATATAGCATCAAAATTGTTATTAAAATATTTAGAGTTTATTGCAACAAATTTTTTTATTGCATCAAACTTATTACCTTAAATTTTATTGCAACACCTCGTAGCAACTATTACAATGACTCTAATGTTATTGCAATGGTTTTTTTATTGCAATAATATTGTGGATTTTCCATTAAATGCAAGACCCATTTTTATAGATTTTTTTTTTTTAGTTAAAAAGAATATAGTACTATTTTGGAAATATAGTATAATATAGTATATATATATATAACTAAAACAATTAATACAACAACTCATTTTTCATAAAATGTTTTATTCTAGAAGTATAGTACATACATGCATATATCGAAAACGTAAACAATACAACAACTCATTTTCATAGAATGGTTTTTACACTTAAAAATAAGTATAGTACTACTTTGGAAGTATAATACACACTGAAAACAAAATTAATACAACTCATTTTCATGAAATGTTTTTTCTAACATTTAAAGAGAAGTATAGTACATATATACACATATACTGAAAACAAAAACAATACAACAACCAATGAAAATCTAATAAAGGGAATGTAGCATCGAAAAACAAACTATATAACTTCTTAACTAGAGAGTTTAACATCAAAAGGGGTGCTGCTAAAAAATGGCGTTGAGACTATTGTCATGATTCTTGACATCAAAAGGTTGGTACCCGTTCCTGAGTTTTATATTGAATTTTCTTGAACAACTAAAGATGAGGCAAATCTCTCTCAATTCTTCTGGAGTAGGGAGCTTAACGAAGTTATATGGTTGTTAAAGGTGGTGGAGTTTGCAAGTCGTAATGGTCGTTGAAGAGTTTTAGTAGATGGAATCCATGAGTTTAGAGCCATCATGAAAAAGCCATGGTTGCACACGGCATCCTCTAGATTGAATGTTGTGATGCACTCCCCTAATTGCAAGTGCAACAAATGACAACTACCCATTTTTTTTCTTTTTTCCTCTCCTATTTTGTGTTCTTAATTAGTTGCTTCCAAATGCTAGCTTTGGATTTACAACACCACAACACTATTTTAGTTTTGGCTGTTTGGGGAGGAGAGAGATTCTTATATAGGCATATAGCTAGGCCTTTCCACCGCTATTTAGTTTTGTCAGATTAGGAATTATTGTTTTTCTTTTCTTTTCTTTTACTCAGGTGTGCATGTGTATTAAATATTAACAATCACTAGTCGCATACCCGCGCGTTGCGCGTAATAATTTTTTTAAGATAGTCTCATTAAATATTTTATTAATACTATAATTTTAGTTATTAACCATTAGTTTTTAAGTTAATAAAAACTTTAAAGATAAGTTAAATTTTTCTCAATTCTTTTGGAGTAGGGAGCTTAACAAAGTTATATGGTTTGTTTCATTGTATTGCATTTTTTTAGATTTTGATTAGAGAGCTTAACAATAGTAAAGTTTGCTTCTCCATACTGTATTTCATTAATTAGATATTTAGTTGTTGTATTGTGTTTGTTTTTAGGTTACTGGAACATCTTCAACTCCTTTCACATTGAAGCAGGACAGCCAAAAGATGTGAAGCAATATCATGATTGTGAGAATCTGAGCTAAGAGGGGATGCATAGGTACCATTTTTCTACACAAATAAGGATGGGTAGGATTCACTACATTTCTTGCAGTTATGAGAGTCCATAATATTTGTCTACCTTTTTTTTTTCAATGCCCTTTCAATTGCTATTCTACCACTTGATTGGTATAATGCACTATTATCTGTTCAAGTTTATTTGAGTTTTTGACTATGAAGTGGAATTCCTGTTCTACTGTTTGATTAGTTTACTAACTATTATCTGTTGAATTTTATATTATGTCTAAGTGGTTGGATTTTATTGAATAAGTGGGTTTAAATATGTCTCTCTCTTATTCATTTTCTTTATATTCTTCTATTCTTTATATGTTCTAAAGTATCTTATGTTTTACAGTATGATTTGTTCTTGCAATATAATTTCTACTTTTTAGATATGTTAGAAATTTTAGAATTGTGCTTTATATTAAAACGATGTTGTGATAGGAGAATAAGGTAATTGCACTAGGTGCAATACCAAGCTCGATCCTAATGCGAACACCCCTAATAGGGCAGAATAATTTGATATATTTATATGGTATTTCTTGAAGTAATGGACTATACCTACAAGATATTCAAAACGTTAATTCATTGCAACAATATATATATATATATATATATAGCATCAAAATTGTTATTAAAATATTTGGAGTTTATTACAACAAATTTTTTTATTGCATCAAACTTATTACCTTAAATTTTATTGCAACACCTCGTAGCAACTATTACAATGACTCTAATGTTATTGCAATGGTTTTTTTATTGCAATAATATTGTGGATTTTCCATTAAATGCAAGACCCATTTTTATAGATTTTTTTTTTTTTTTAGTTAAAAAGAATATAGTACTATTTTGGAAATATAGTATATATATATATATATATATATATAACTAAAACAATTAATACAACAACTCATTTTTCATAAAATGTTTTATTCTAGAAGTATAGTACATACATGCATATATCGAAAACATAAACAATACAACAACTCATTTTCATAGAATGGTTTTTACACTTAAAAATAAGTATAGTACTACTTTGGAAGTATAATACACACTGAAAACAAAATTGATACAACTCATTTTCATGGAATGTTTTTTCTAACACTTAAAGAGAAGTATAGTACATATATACACATATACTGAAAACAAAAACAATACAACAACCAATGAAAATCTAATAAAGAGAATATAGCATAGAAAAACAAACTATATAACTTCTTAACTAGAGAGCTTAACATCAAAAGGGGTGCTGCTAAAAAATGGCGTTGAGACTATTGTCATGATTCTTGATATTAAAAGGTTGGTACCCGTTCCTGAGTTTTATATTGAATTTTCTTGAACAACTAAAGATGAGACAAATCTCTCTCAATTCTTCTGGAGTAGGGAGCTTAACGAAGTTATATGGTCGTTAAAGGTGGTGGAGTTTGCAAGTCGTAATGGTCGTTGAAGAGTTTTAGTAGATGGAATCCATGAGTTTAGAGCCATCATGAAAAGGCCATGGTTGCACACGGCATCCTCTAGATTGAATGTTGTGATGCGCTCCCCTAATTGCAAGTGCAACAAATGACAACTACCCTTTTTTTTTTCTTTTTTCCTCTCCTATTTTGTGTTCTTAATTAGTTGCTTCCAAATGCTAGCTTTGGATTTACAACACCACAACACTATTTTAGTTTTGGCTGTTTGGGGAGGAGAGAGATTCATATATAGGCATATAGCTAGGCCTTTCCACCGCTCTTTAGTTTTGTCAGATTAGGAATTATTGTTTTTCTTTTCTTTTCTTTTACTCAAGTGTGCATGTGTATTAAATATTAACAATCACTAGTCGCATACCCGCGCGTTGCGTGTAATAATTTTTTTAAGATAGTCTCATTAAATATTTTATTAATACTATAATTTTAGTTATTAACCATTAGTTTTTAAGTTAATAGAAATTTTAAAGGTAAGGTAAATCTTTCTCAATTCTTTTGGAGTAGGGAGCTTAACAAAGTTATATGGTTTGTTTCATTATATTGCATTTTTTTAGATTTTGATTAGAGAGCTTAACAATAGTAAAGTTTGCTTCTCCATACTGTATTTCTTTAATTAGATATTTAGTTGTTGTATTGTGTTTATTTTTAGGTTACTGGAACATCTTCAACTCCTTTCACATTGAACCAGGACAGCCAAAAGATGTGAAACAATAGCATGATGGTGAGAATCTGAGTTAAGAGGGGATGCATAGGTACCATTTTTCTACACAAATAAGGATGGGTAGGATTCACTACATTTCTTGTAGTTATGATGAGTCCATAATATTTGTCTACCTTTTTTTTTCAATGCCCTTTCAATTGCTATTCTACCACTTGACTGGTATAATGCACTATTATCTATTCAAGTTTATTTGAGTTTTTGACTATGAAGTGGAATTACTGTTCTACTGTTTGATTAGTTTACTAACTATTATCTGTTGAAATTTATATTATGTCTAAGTGGTTGGATTTTATTGAATAAGTGGGTTTAAATATGTCTCTCTCTTATTCATTTTCTTTATATTCTTCTATTCTTTATATTTTCTAAAGTATTTTATGTTTTACAGTATGATTTGTTCTTGCAATATAATTTCTACTTTTTAGATATGTTATAAAATTTAGAATTGTGCTTTATATTAAAACGATGTTGTGAGAGGAGAATAAGGTAATTGCACTAGGTGCAATACCAAGCTCGATCCTAATGCGAACACACCTAATAGGGCACAATAATTTGATATATTTATATGGTATTTCTTGAAGTAATAGACTATACCTACAAGATATTCGAAACGTTAATTCATTGCAACAATATATATATATATATATATATAGCATCAAAATTGTTATTAAAATATTTGGAGTTTATTGCAACAAATTTTTTTATTGCATCAAACTTATTACCTTAAATTTTATTGCAACACCTCGTAGCAACTATTACAATGACTCTAATGTTATTGCAATAATATTGTGGATTTTCCATTAAATGCAAGACCCATTTTTATAGATTTTTTTTTTTTTAGTTAAAAAGAATATAGTACTATTTTGGAAATATAGTATAATATAGTATATATATATATATATATATATATATAACTAAAACAATTAATACAACAACTCATTTTTCATAAAATGTTTTATTCTAGAAGTATAGTACATACATGCATATATTGAAAATATAAACAATACAACAACTCATTTTCATAGAATGGTTTTTACACTTAAAAATAAGTATAGTACTACTTTGGAAGTATAGTACACACTGAAAACAAAATTGATACAACTCATTTTCATGGAATGTTTTTTCTAACACTTAAAGAGAAGTATAGTACGTATATACACATATACTGAAAACAAAAACAATACAACAACCAATGAAAATCTAATAAAGGGAATGTAGCTTAGAAAAGCAAACTGTATAACTTGTTAACTGGAGAGCTTAACATCAAAAGGGGTGCTGTTAAAAAATGGCGTTGAGACTATTGTCATTATTCTTGACATCAAAAGGTTGGTACCCGTTCCTGAGTTTGATATTGAATTTTCCTGAACAACTTAAGATGAGGCAAATCTCTCTCAATTCTTCTGGAGTAGGAAGCTTAACGAAGTTATATGGTTTGCTTAATTGTACTGCATTCTTTTAGATTTTCATTAGAGAGCTTAACAATGATGAAGTTTGCTTCTTTATACTATATTTCTTTAATTAGATATTTATGAGTTGCTAGATTGTGTTCATTTTAAGGTTACTAGAACATCTTCAATTCCTTTCACCATTGAACCAGTACAGCTAAAAGATGTAAAGCAGCAGCATGATGGTGAGAATCTGAGCCAAGAGAGGATGCATGGGTAACGTCTTTCTACACAAATATAGATGGGTAGAATTCATTGTTTTTCTTGTAGTTATGAGATTTGAGATTCTAGTTAACTCAACTGGTAAAGTATTTGATTGTTGAATAAGAGATTTGGAGTTCAATCTCCGTTATCATCAAAAACCAATTAGTGTTTTGGTATTATGATAAATTGGTATTATTTTTTTTTTTTTTTTTTGAGAATCTAAATAGCTATTATTAGAAGTAAACCCATAAGTTGAAACTCTAAAAAAAAAAAAAAAGAGTGAAGAAATAATTAAAAAAAGTAGAAGAATGATGGGTAATTGCACATGATGTAATAGCCTAGGTATGGTATTGGTATTGGTATTGGTATTGGTATTGGATCTAATCCAACAAATTGCATGCTTTCTTACCTTTTATTGAATTTAAAAAAAAAAAAGAAAAAGAAAAAGAAAAGAGGCATGCGACCCTATTTTTTGTTGACCATAATTTTATCGGGCCGGATCATTAAGTGGCTCCAGTCCACTCCATATAAACAAAAACAACTAAACCCAAGAAGATTGCTCAATATTGAGATCGGAAATCGGAAATGAAATGAACTGAACAGGGAAAGAAAGGAATTACTAGTTCCCTAATTTTGGTGATGCACCTTGGCCTATCGGCCATCTCGATCTGGTCCTCGCAGAGCGATCAGGCATCTACTCATTAGATCCCCATTCTTCACTTCTTCACAGGAAAAAAAAAAAAATCAAAAATGGCAGGCGGAGCAGCTGGTGGTTTCCTAAGTCGAGCCTTCGAGTCTATGCTCAAAGAATGTTCCTTCACCAAAAAATCTCCCGACCTTCAAAAAGCCATTCAAACCTTTCAAGGTCCTCTCAGATCTCCTCTTCAAATTTCATTTCCTTTTTTCTTTGTTTCACTTTCTACTTTTTTTTCAAACGTGTTCTTCTCTTTTTTTCAGATAATTGCAAGACGCCGGATGCAGCGCCTCCTCAAGACGAGAGGTAATGGATTGAAAATTTTCAAATTTGTAAAAATTCTGAATTCTGAGATCACACCTTTTGAATTTTGTAGTTCGGGCGAAATTGAGAGCGCTGGATCTGTTAATGCCGTTTTGTCAAGTGCTGGAAACACACTCGAAGGACCGCAAGCTGAGCTTGTGCTGAATCCGCTTCGTCTTGCATTCGAAACTAAGAATTTGAAACTCATAGAACCTGCTTTGGATTGTCTTCATGTATGTATGTTTGATTGTTTGTTATTGTTTAAAGTGTTGTAGGTAGTTTATGTGTGGTGGCTAATGTTGCTGTTTGATGCAGAAACTGATTGCATATGATCATTTGGAAGGAGATCCTGGATTAGAAGGCGGTAAAAATGTGCCGCTGTTCACGGACATTTTGAACATGATTTGCAATTGTGTTGACAATTCATCGCCTGATAGGTACGCGAGTGTAGCGTGTTGGTTGTGCCTTTTGCTATTGTGTTTGTTGTTATGGTTGTTTAATTTTTTTTTTTTTTTTTTTTTTTTTGGGATCGATGTGCAGTACCGTTTTGCAAGTGTTGAAGGTACTTCTTACTGCTGTGGCATCCGCCAAGTTCAGAGGTACGCGATCTTTTATTGTACCATTGGCTTTATACTTTATTCTTGTGGAAGCATTGTGCTCTGGAGTATAGTGCATTTTGAAATGTGGTGTAGGAGTTGAACACCCTAATCGTGTTATCAAACTGTCTGTGTTAAATGAATGATTTTGGCACAGGATTATTTGGCATTTTTCTAAAATTTGGTTAAAGTGTGGTTGAATTGAGAATAGTGAGGCTCTAAAAAGATGTGTCTTGGTCAGCATCCCTTCATCTACTTTTTATTAGAATATTTGGATTTATTGAATTTGAGATTTTAGTTCTTTAATTGGTATTTGATATGAATTTTGTGTATTTGAATACCTGGATAGCTCACTATTCATTATCCTGATTTATATGAGTTTGATAAGGAAGCTTGTATGTCTGATGTTTTGAGTCACTAGGCGGCTGGGAATGATAGAGTTTGGAACTTGAGATTTTATAGGGATTTTCACGATTGGGAACTAGAGGCAGTTTTCACTCTCGGAATTCCTAGTGGTGTGGGGAGTGACAGATTACGTTGGTGCCTTAAGGGAAGTGGTAAGTTTGATACTCGGTCTTTTTACCAAGAGATTTGGGATGCTCCTATCTCCATCTTTCCTTGGAAGGGTATTTGGAAAGTAAAGGTTCCTAAAAGTGTTTTTCTCTTTATATGGACAACAGCTTTATGTCGAATTCTCACTTTGGATGACCTTATGAGAAGGGGTCTCCCTTTGGTGAAGCGGTGCAGTATGTTCTGTTGTAATGGGTAATCCATGGACCATCTCCTTCTTCATTGTGGTGATGCACATACATTGTGGGTGAATATGTTTCAGATTTTTGGGATTCAATGGGTCATGCTGTGCTCTATTGCAAGTTTATTATTTTGTTGGAGAAACTGGCTTGGGAAGTATAAATAAAATATTTGGAATTTGGTTCCAGGCTATTTGATGTGGATTGTTTGATGAAGTGGAATTGTCACTTTTTTGAGGATATTGAAAAATCATTGGATCAATTAAAAGATTTGTGCTAGCGAACTCTTTTTGTTTGGTCTCAGTCTTGGGGTTCCTTGGATTGTTCTTTCCGGTTTTAGCATAGAATTCCTTGTTTCTCTTAGAATAGCCTCTTGATCTCTTTGCTTTTTTTTTTTTTTTTCATCATCATGAACTCATTGTTTTTTCTATTTCTTTTATCAATAAAACTACTCTTATTAAAAAAAACGTATTTGATCTGTCTCTGCTTTTTTCAATAAAATTACTTTTCACTTAAAAAAGAAGAAGGGAAATGTGGTTTAGGAGTTGTAGATTGCAAAGTGGTGTTCAATTGGTGCGTTATGTTTATTGTTTGAACACATTAACTTGAACGGAAAATACTTCACTGTTTCTGAGATAGCTCAAATTCTTGATGAGTTGTGTTGTAGCTGCCAATATTCGGAGAAGTTGTTCTGGTCTAGGACAGCGTGCTGGTTTCATTTAGTTGTTCCATTTGCTAGAGTAATCACGGCCATTGATTGGGTGCGCATGGACAATTAAAATGATGTACATTTAGGACATGAAATGTTGAAAAAAAATAAAGTCAACATACCTGTTGATGAGTGTAAACTGTGAAGAAATGATCTAATGGATTTAGACTTTTCATTATTATGGATGGTTGAGTTGGGTACTGTGGTAGTGAATTTCCTCACGAGAGTGATACAACATGAAAGATAGTTGTTACTTCATAATTTGTAGATTCCAAGATTTATTTTGTAGCTATTGTGAAATTTCATATTGGCTCAAAGTGCAATATGGTTTTGAAGGTCAACTCTTTAGGAGTTTGGGGTTAAATTGGGTTTTTATTTGATGAGTTATAGTTAGTTAATCAGGGGCAATATGTATATATTTCCTGCACATTATGGTATCTTAGTACTTGTCAAACAAAAAAGAAAGGGTATATTAGTAATTGACTCCAGTCTAGAACTTTCTTGAAGTTTCTAAGTGCCTTGAAATTATTTTCAGTTAGTAGAAAATTTGGTTGTCAAATTAAGAATCCCAAGAAAGAGTTCTTGTATTATGTAATCAATGTATTAAAAAGGGTTTTCTCAAAAAAAATAAAAATAAAAATAAAAATGGTGAGTTGATTAATGGAATTTGGGTGTATAGAGCGTTCTTTTCTGTCTCTCTCTTCTTTAGTGCACTGTTAATAGTCATATCAATTTTCGCTCAGTCTTTGAACTGCAACATACTTATCTACTTAACTTCTTTTTTATAACCCTTAATCAAGCCTTTCTCTTTACATCTTAAAACGCTAAAACCCAATAACTACCAAATAACCTATCAAACCATTCTTAACTTCCCAATCACAATAATTGTCTAGAATGGTCCCACAATCTGTATGCTTCAAGAAACAGTGCTCTTGTGTTTATTTCACCATTGTTTCAAAATCCTAGTCAATCTTTGAACTTAAATTTTTTTTTTGGGTAAATTATGTATTTGGTCCCCAACTTTACGCTGTATGTCAATTTAATCCCTGACCTTTCAAATGTGTCAGTTTAGTCCCTAACTTCATTGTATTGTGTCGAAATTGCCTCTGCCGTTAAGTTATGGATGGAAAATTCTGATGTGGCTAACGGCCAAAATAAAATATTATTTTCATGCCACATAAACTGCCACTTGGACTGCAACATCAGCATAACCTTAAAAGAAACCTGATAAGTGAGTAACTGCTCTATTTGGGATCAAAATCCCTAACAGTCAGCATGATTTCACTGGGCTGCTTCACGTTGATTTTGAGTAATTGGATTAGCAAACTCACTGAACAACAACAAATCCAAGAATAATTAGATTAGCAAACCCAGTTTTGGAATTTCAAGCGGTGTTCTCTCTTTGTTGCCCAATATCTTTCAGACATATTACACCAAAAATGGCACCAACACACGCAAAACAAAAAGCCAGATTACCCTACTATGGATGGGTTAGACTTTGCATGCATTGAAGAGGAAGAGAGGTTGTCCTTGGAGAAGGAGTTCTCGAAGGAGGAAGTCATCCAGGTGTTAAGGGAGATGGAGGGTGATAAAGCCCCTGGTCCTGATGGTTTCACCATGGCTTTTTTTCACAAATGTTGGAGTGTTGTGGAAAAGGATGTCATGGATTTCTTTGACTATTTTCATCGGCAATCTATGTTTGAACGGTCTTTGAATGCTTCGTTTCTCACTCTAATTCCCAAAAAGTGTAATGCTGTTTCCATTAAGGACTTTCGCCCTATCAGTTTGGTGGGTAGTGTGTACAAGCTGCTATCCATAGTGTTGGCTAATAGGTTGAGGGTGGTTTTGGATAATCTTATCTCAGAGTCTCAAAATTCGTTTGTTGGCGGAAGACAAATTCTGGATTCAGTGCTTATTGCAAATGAATGTCTGGATAGTAGGTTGAAGAGCAGATTACCAGGTGTGGTTTGCAAGCTTGACATTGAAAAAGCTTATGACCATGTGAACTGGGAGGCCTTGTTTTATTTGTTGGGCCAAATGGGTTTTGGGGTGAAATGGAGGGGATGGATTAAGGCTTGTGTTACTTCTGTCCGTTTTTCTGTTCTGGTAAACGGTTCCCATGAAGGTTTTTTTGGTAGTTCTCGTGGTTTGAGACAAGGGGATCCATTATCCCCGCTTCTGTTTCTTTTGATTATGGAGGTTTTGAGTAGACTTTTGAAGAAGTCAGAGGAGTGTAATCTTATTCGGGGTTTTCAGGTGGGCCCTGTGAATTCTGTTGGGTTGCGTATCTCCCATCTACTATTTGCTGATGACACTATCTTATTTTGTGATGCCTCTAGGGAACAGCTTCTGTCCATTAGGTTGGTGTTGTCTTGTTTTCAGGCCTTTACGGGTTTGAAGGTCAATGTTGGGAAAAGTGAGATTGTCCCTGTTGGGGAGGTAAATAACCTAAACGCTCTGGCTAATATTCTTCAATGTAGAGTGGGCAGTTTGCCTATGAAATATTTGGGGATGCCGTTGGGGACTTCTTTTAAGACAGCTTCGATATGGAATCTTATTTTGGAGAAAATGGAGAAAAAGCTATCTGGGTGGAAGCGTCTCTATTTATCTAAGGGTGGTAGGCTCATGTTACTTAAGAGTACTCTCTCAAGCCTCCCAACATACTTCTTATCTCTTTTTACTATTCCTAAAGCTGTGGCTGCTAGATTGGAAAGGATTCAGAGGAATTTTCTTTGGGGATCTTCTGAGGGGAGTTTCAAATATCCTTTGGTGGCTTGGGAAAAGGTGTGTTTACCCGTCAAGATGGGTGGTTTGGGGATTAGAAGTGTGGTGTCTTTTAATCGAGCTTTATTAGGGAAATGGTTGTGGAGATATGGGCATGAAGATACCCATCTTTGGCGGCGAGTTATCTCCACAAAATATGGTGAGGGCCAAGGGGGGTGGTGCTCTAAAGTGTGCAGGAGGACTCGTGGGTGTGGCCTATGGAGAAGCATTAATGAAGGGTGGGAGAGCTTCTCTAAGCATCTGTCTTTCGTAGTGGGTGAAGGCACTCGTATACGCTTTTGGCATGATAGGTGGATTGGTGATAATACTCTAAAAAATCTCTATCCTGATCTCTATATGTGTTCAGCGGTCAAGGATGCTTGTATCTCTGAGGTTTTGTGGATGCCAGATGGGGGTACTGTTAGAGTATGGGATTTAAGGTTCTATAGAGCTTTTGAAGATTGGGAGTTAGCTGCATCTTATTCTCTTCTCCAGCTTATCCAAACTCGCATTCCTCGGGGTGATAGGAGTGATACTCTTTGTTGGCGGTTGAAGGGTGATGGAAATTTTGACACCCGGTCTTATTACCATGCGATTCGGGGTGCTTCGAATTCTTTGTTTCCTTGGAAGGGTGTTTGGAAACCAAAGATTCCTAGGCGAGTGGCGTTCTTTTTGTGGACAGCTACTCATGGTCGAATCCTCACTTTGGACAATCTAATGCTTAGGGGTCGCTCGTTGGCTACTTGGTGTTGTATGTGTTGTTGTGATGGGGAGTCAGTAGACCATTTTCTCCTTCACTGTCCTATTACTCATTCCCTTTGGACTTTTATGCTTCAGGCCTTTGGTATTCATTGGGTGATGCTAGGATCAGTGGCGGGTTTGTTATCTTGTTGGCATCAGTGGCTCGGGAAACATAATTCAGACATCTGGAATTTGGTTCCAGGGTGCTTAATGTGGATTGTGTGGTTGGAACGAAATCGTCGTTCCTTTGAGGATAATGAGAAGACTTTGGATGAGTTAAAAGTTTTATGCCAACGTAGTCTTTGGGAGTGGTCTCGGTGTTGGGGTTTTACTGAATGTTCTTCTCTCTCTGAGTTTATGTTTTCTCTTAGCTTAGTTTCCTAATTTCTTGTTTGTTTGTTTGTTTGTTTGTTTGTTTTTGTTTGTTTGTTTTTTTTTTTTTTTTTTTTTTTTTTTTTTTTTTTTTTTTTTTTTCTTGTTCATCATCATGAACAACTTGTACTTTTCTTTTCTTTTTTCTCTTTATTAATAAATTTCTGATTACCTATCAAAAAAAAAAACAAAAAGCCAGATTACCCTTTTTTTTTCTGCAAAAGAGTTCTTGAAACCCAAAATAGACATCTGTACAAGAATGAATAATTTCTAGGATTTATTTTTCCTTGACGGCCATGAAACATAGCCCAGACCTCTGCCATAGAAGACGATGATGAAGAGGCAGAGCATTGAACCCATGGCGATGAACTTCAACGCTATGATCAGCCCCCAAA
This sequence comes from Quercus lobata, assembly GCF_001633185.2. Lineage (NCBI taxonomy): Eukaryota > Viridiplantae > Streptophyta > Magnoliopsida > Fagales > Fagaceae > Quercus > Quercus lobata. Next base: position 5,634,969 of record NC_044914.1, read on the forward strand.
TGTTGTCGTCCACCTCAGCTCTAGGCTCTAGCTTAGCCCATTTAAACCTCATCTTAAACAAACCCAACGGGCCCCACCACTATGTGAGATCAATGATATCCATCTCTCTGGTAGCTTCTTGTAACAAATTGATGGAGATTAATATTTATATTTGTGGGTGGTAGTGGGCTTGCGGTGATGGTGGAGAAGATGACATAGTTGGCGTTGGCAAGAGAGAGACTTATTAGATGAACAAATTGATGGAGATTAGATAAACAAGCAATGACCTGTGGGTGTTTGCGTAATTTTTTTAATATTTAATTAAATGGTTAAAAAGAAGGGAGTTAATATTCTTGTGGTTTGAGTTGGCTAGTTTTCTATGTTTGATATCCAAACTATGAAATTCATAAATTCTGGAATTTAAAATGATGGGAGAATAAATCCCATTATTTGTTAATTTCCTTGCAATTAACAAATTCCAAATCCAAACACACGGAAGGATAATACCAAACCCATTTGTGAAGCAGCCTAGTGAAATTGTGTGACTTATCAGGTTTTATTATTATTATTATTACTTTTTTAAAGGTTATGCTGACATGGCAGTCTAGGTGGTAGTTTAGGTGGCAAAAAAATAATTTTTTATGTTGGCTATTAGCCATATCAGCATTTTTCCTCCATCACTTGACGAAATGGACCCTTTTGACGCAATACCAAAAGGTTAGGAACTAAACTGACACATTTGAAAGGTCAGGGACCAAAATGACACAACCAAAGAGTTAGGGACTAAATATGTAATTTACCATCTTTTTTCTAAAGTTCTAAACCCTAGATTCATAAATTTTCTTAATCCTAGGCCCGCTAAATTCACAAGTAGACAGATTTGACTACTTTTGATGCTGTATTCTATCTCACTAATAATAAATTCTCAACCTTTGTATCTTAATGGACATAATACAGTTGAGGCTTGAGAGTTCATGAAATAGGGTATGCACCATTGTATAAGAAGTGCCCATGGGGAACAAATCATCGGAATTTGGGGTAAGTAGAACTGCAGAAGTGCATTCACAATACAAGAATTAAAAACATTCACACAATAGACAAAGTTTAACATGATTTGGTAAATTCAATGCCTACATCCATGACCAACGTCAACCAAAATATATTATCTGTAATATGCATAACAAACAAATTCAATCAAACTTCTCAAACCATACCTATAAACTGACAAAAAAAAAAAAAAAAAAAAACAATCAAAACCCATTACAAACCCAAACTAAACAAATTTTTATTTCACCTAGAATAAATTTTCAATACCAACTCTTAAAGAGGGTCTCCTTCTTTGTATGGACTGTAGCTTGGGGTAAGATTCTTACTTATGATAATTTTACCAAGAGGGGCCTCTCTTTTTGTTGGATGGTGTTGTATGTGTTGCTGTACTGGGGAAATGTTGATCACTTGTTGCTCCTATGTGAGATTGCTTATGTTTTGTGGAGTGTTTTTAGGATGTTTGGGGTTCTATTGGTGGTGCCCTCAAAAATGGATTACTTATTGTTTGGGTGGAGGAATTGGTTTGGAAGCACTCTTGGACGTTTGGAATCTTACTCTGCTATGTCTGATATGGCTTGTGTGGAAGGAGCACAATAGTCTCACTTTTGAGGATAGGGAGGGACTGCTGGATCAGCTAAAGTCCTTGTTAATCTGCACTTTGTTTGATTGGTCTCATGTGTGGGGTTTTACACATTGTAATTATATTTTTGAGTTCCAACAGCCACTTATTTTCTGTTTGATTTATTGTAATTTGTTAGATATTTTGTGTTCATTTTCGTGAACATGAAGTAGTTTTCAATGAAGCTTTACTTGGAAAGTGGCTTTGGAGATTTGGGGTTGAGGAAGATGCCCTTTGGAGGCAAGTGATAGAGACAAAGTATGGTTGTATGTGGGGGGGCTGGTTTTCCAGAGCTGTGATTGGCCCTTATGGTGTTGGTTTATGGAAAAATATCAGTCAGGGATGGCCTTCTTTCTCTCACCATATTCTATATGATATTGGTGATGGATCTAGAGTGAAGTTTTAGCAAGACCGGTGGTGTGGAGAGACTTCTCTTGCTGTTAGATTTCCAGACTTGTTCAGATTTTGTAGGAATAAGGATGCCAGTGTGGCTGAGCTTATGATGTCCGCTCATGGTGTCCTCTTTTGGGATGTGAGATTCATTAGGAGTGTGCATGCTCGGGATCTAGAGTCTATGTCCGACTGCATGGCATCTATTTATGGTTCGCATATAAGGGGGCGAGGTGAGGATAAAATGTGTTGGATTCCTAACAAAGTTAAGGGTTTCTTGGTTAGTGGTTATTATAGAATTTTAGCTGGCACCGCTTCCATTGGGTTTCCTTGGAAAAGTATTTGGAAGCAAAAGATTCCCTCTAGAGTAGCTTTCTTTGTTTGGACTGCTGCTTTAGGGAAATGCTTGACGATTGATAATTTACGTAAAAGGAAGGTGTGGATTCTGGATTGGTGCTACATGTGTAAGAGAAATGGTGAATCGGTTGACCATCTATTTCTTCATTGTCCTTTTGCTTCGGATCTATGGTCTATGGTTTTGGGTCTTTTTGGAGTTTCTTGGGTTATGCCGCACTCTGTTCTGGGGCTGTTATGGTGTTGGCAAGGCAGCTTTGGTCGTCATCGAAATGGTTATATTTGGTCCATCATTCCTCATTGCTTATTGTGGTGTCTTTGGAGGGAGAGGAATAGTAGATGTTTTGAAGATACTGAGAAATCTATTCCTAACCTCAAGCTTCTCTTTTTTAGAACTTTAAGGGATTGGTTGTTTGCTTTGCAAGATAAATCTTTCCCCTCTTTTATTGATTTCCTAGACTCTTGTAATTTTTGTATTTGATTTCTTTTCCCTTGTACACTCCCTGTGCACTAGGGTGTCCCCTTTTTTATCAATATATCTTTTACTTATCAAAAAAAAAAAAGTTTTCCCTTTCAATAAAACTTTATTACTCATTAAAAAAAAAAAAAAAAAAAAAAAAAGAGTTTGTGTCCTATGACAGCAGCTGGTTCATGTTTAAATAACTAAGGCTGGGATGCTGATTAGTTCCATGGATTTTGACAAAATGTCTTACAATACCATTTTTGGAAGAAGATTTAACCAAAAAAAAGGGAGGAACCATAATCCCACCTTTTTTATTTTCTCCCCTTTTCCTACATAAATATTCGTGCACATTATAACATTGGATTTTCTGCTTAAACTTGGTTGTATGAAATGTTTCATGTTATCGATATTTGCAATCATCATATCATACCATTGTGATTTTATTTCTCTTTACATCTATGGTTGTACAATTAAGAATGGTCCATAGGGTTTGTTATTCATTATTCCCTTATCATGGGTCTTCTGCTTTACCTGTCCAAAAAAAAGGGTCTTCTGCTTTGGGTCCTACTAAGGCTACCTCAAAGAATTCTGTTTAAGGTTTAGTTGACTAGGATTCTATTGCTTACTTGCATGCAAATACATAGTTTTTTGTTCATTACATGTGTAAATATTTGTGTTTTTTCTTGCCTCTGTTTTATTGTTTACTTTTATTTGTTATGTTTATAATTGGCAAATAATTCCATTTTGTAAAATTTGTCTCAAATGCAGTACATGGGGAGCCCCTGCTGGGGGTTATCAGAGTATGCTACAATATTGCTCTTAACAGGTAATTTTTGGGTTTGTTTCATTGGTATCTGATATCAACATGATGCAGTGCTCATGTTTGTAATTTGAAAACTTTGAATGTGTAGCAAGAGCCCTGTAAACCAAGCAACATCAAAGGCAATGTTGACACAGATGATTAGCATTATATTCAGGAGAATGGAGACTGATCCGGTGTGAAATTAGTCCCTCAGTTCTAAATTTTATATTTATTCTCTTATAAAAGAAGAGAGCAAAAGTTACTTCAAATGTATAGTAGAAAGTTACTAACGTATAATAGGGAAGTCAGATAGCTGATACTGCTGGAGAATCAGATGCTGCTTCAACACAGAATTCAAATACAGAAGTTGAGGAAACTTCTTCAGGGGACCCAGATGAGAAAGGAGTGACTTTAGGAGAGGCACTGAACCAGGCTAAAGACTCCTCTCTTGCGTCTGTTGAGGAACTTCATAATCTTGCAGGCGGTGCTGATATCAAGGTGCTTCTGTTTCTTAATTAGTATATTTTCTTCTATCTTCCACATAGTTAGTTAAGTATTAGTTCTGCCACCACTTAACAAGTTCCCAATATTTTGGATGTAGCTCATGCTGGGATTGACCAAGTTTTCTTTTGTGGTTCATACTGACCCTAACATTGTACTATAATGTGTTGTGTAGGGTTTAGAGGCAGTCCTTGACAAAGCTGTGCATCTTGAAGATGGTAAAAAGATAACACGGTATGAATATCATTTGTATTTTAGGTTCCACATTCTTTCTTTTGAATGATAACGTATTTGCATATATTTGGTTGGGGCACTGCTAACGTGATTACTACTTCATTTTAGTCTCAAGTATCCTGATGGTGATCAGTAACTCTCTCTACTAGTTTATATAACCACACCAAACAAAACAGCAAACACTTGATTCTATATACTATAAAGAACATCCAGTTTAGTTGTTTAATGCAAAACACTGCAAGACATGGGTGGTTCTCGCTGTTTTTGTTTGAACCCAAATTTTTTCAACTGTTAGTAGAGGGGGGGGGACGGTATTTTTCCTTAAGAATTTTTGAGCGGAGTAGGTACTTCATGAAGTCGGTCTTCATGGGAAAGAATGTGGCACATTGGCTAATGAAGAGTATAGAACAGATTGTCGTGGGGTTTAGTCCGAAGTATTTTTATATATTTAGGGATGGTGATGTAGCATACACCCTCCAACGGTGCTCCAACTCTTTTAGGTTGTTCCTACTTTTGACTGAACTTAAAGTTGGAGGGTCTAGGAGGTCCATTATCATTCCAGTAGGCATAGAAAAGAATGGATGGAGGGTTTTTGGGTTAGAGCTAAGGAAGTTGTTGAAACCTGATAACTACGTGAACGGTGGGTCTAGGCATTTGAAATTTGTGGCTTAGTTTCGTAAGGATAACTCAGGGGTTCAACCTTTTAAATTTTATACCGATATGGTGCGTGGGCATCAGGTGCAGGTCAGGGACAGAATTCAGCCATATTTGTTAAGTGCCCATGGTAAAAGGAACTTGCATTTAGGGGATAATAAGGGAGAGAAGCAGAACCCAATACTTAAACAAAGATTGCCGTGCAAAACGCCGGTGAGCTTTCCGGTTTTGATGGGCTCTCGGTGCAGTACAGAGGAATTTAATTTTGAAAAGACAAATCCAGTAGAAAATAAAAGGTGATCCCCGTTGATTTTCAAATCAAATTGGTTTGATCATGTTTCTGGTAATAAAGGAGAACTGAGAAATTCTGATTGGACAGGAATAGGCTTGATTGTAGAGGTGAATGGAGAAGGAAAAATGCGTGTGGCATGGAAGAAAGGAGGTTTGAGGAGTTCTATATGGGTCTCTAGGGGTCAGAGGGAGCACGTGGTGGGTCCTAGTGGGTCATGGGTTCACACACTTCATGTGGTGGGCTCAAACTAACAAGTGGGCCTTCTAGTGATCCCTTTTCCAGAACCCACCAGCCCAAGTAGGTTGGTAGTGGGTGTTAGCCCAAATGTGGGTGTCAAGAGACCTTTAATTCAGGAAGCCCACATGCCAGCGAGGTTCAAAGCATCTCATAAAGCTTTGGTTGCTCAGGATGACATAGGTGCTGTTGGATATCATGTTGAGGTGTCACCGGCACCATCGGAGAAGGCCGGTACTGCGCGACAACTAGCATCGATGATGGTGATGAACTTGGTGGGTCAAACCGAGATGAACTGGTGTCCTGTGAAGACATCGGTGGAGTTCCGATGTCCTATGTCCGATGGGTTTCATGGCGGGGACTCATCGGTGACACTGGGTAGGGCCAATATTGATCTTTTCAACACCACGAGGATAGTTTTGATGTCTATTCCTCTAATCGAGCCTTTGGGTTGCCCTGCGGAGACTTCAATGGAGATTGTTTCTGATGGGTCTCGCGCCGATGAGCCTCTGATCACAATGGGTAAGGCAGATACAAAGGGTGAAAGGGCCTTAAAAGGTCTCGTGTTATCCAATTATGTTCTGAGTTCACTGAGAGTTGGGATTGAGGATTTGGGTGTGTTGGGTGGAGATGAAGGTGGTCGGGTTGAGGGTGCTAGTGATATTTAGGGGTTAGACACCTCCCAGTAGGCTAACCAGTTGGAGTTGGCACTGACTGAGGGCCTGGGTGATGTGGTTAGTTCTTCCCCCTTGATGACTATTAATCCTCTGGGGTTGGTTGTGACGGCTGAATTGAATAGTAATTTTGAGGTGATAAGGTTTGATAACACATCGAATGTCTCTAATTGGGTGAAACAGAGACTTCCCAGTTTCAGTAAGATGATGGGGCTCCCTTTGTGTCGGCATAAGAAGAGGTGTACTATGCTATTACAAAGACTTGAGACAAAGTTTAAGGCGGCCAATCTGGTGCATAGGAAAGATGCTGCCCACCAAAAAGCTGTCTCCAAGGATAAAGGGAAAAGGGAGTTGAGGAATTTGATTTCCTCGGTTAATTATGATGGAAGATAGTTTTCTTTAACTGCATTTCTGACGTTGTAGTAGGGAGTTTACAGTTTCAATGAAGTTAAAAATGGTGTCATGGAATGTTCGAGGATTAAATGATCTACGGAAATGTTTGATAGTTAGAAATTTATTACGGGAATGGAATTGTGATGTAGTTTGCCTTTAAGAAACTAAGCTTGTGGGCATGGATAGACAGTTGATTGGCAGCTTGTGGAGTTGTCCCTATATAGATTGGGTAGCTTGGATGCAGATCAGACAGTTGGCGGGGTTTTGATGATGTGGGATAGGAGGGCTTTAGAAAAGTTGGAGGTTATGGTAGGTCAATTTTCTGTATCAATTCGGTGGTAGGGTTTGGGGGATGGTTTTATTTGGGCATGTTCTGGGATTTATGGCCTGAATGATAATAACTTGAGGGGGTAGATGTGGGATGAGCTGATTGGAATTCAGCAACTTTGGGAAGTTCCTTGGTGTTACATAGGGGATTTCAACATTGTTCCTTTCCCAAGCGAATGGTTGGGGGGATCACGTCTTACCTCGGCTATGGAGAATTTTTTTGAGTTCATCGAGAAGCTTAGCTTGATAGATTTGCTATTGGAAGGAGGAAGTTATACATGGTTGAGTGGTTCGGATCAGCTTTCGATGTCTAGGATAGATAGGGCTCTGGTTTGTTATGATTGGGAGGATCACTTTTCGGATGTGACCCAACGGGTTTTACCTCACCCTATTTCAGACCACTTCCCCATTTTAGTGGAGGCAGGAGGGATTTTAAGGGGGAAAAGTCCTTTTAGATTTGAGAACATGTGGCTTAAGACGGATGGGTTCAAGAATAGGGTTCACTCTTGGTGGAATTGATATTCCTTCTCAGGTACTCCTAGTTTTGTTCTTACCAAGAAGCTGAAGGCAGTGAAGGAAGATCTAATTTAGTGGAACCGAAATGAGTTTGGAAATGTAGAGCGTCAGAGAAAAGAATTGTTGGAGGCTTTGAAATTATTGGATGTTAAGGACGGGGAGTTTGGCCTTTCTGAAGTGGAGTTAGGTGAGAGGGTTTTGTTGAGATCTCAAATATAGAACCTTATCTCATTGGAAGAAGTCTCGTGGAGACAGAAATCGAGGATGCTTTGCATTAAGGAAGAGACAACAATACCAAATTTTTCCACAAGGTGGCCAATTCTCAGATTTGAGACAAGGGGACCCGCTATCTCCCATGTTGTTTCTGGTTATGATAGAGGTCTTCAGTAAGATGATGAAAAGAGCTGAAGGGGCTGGTTTGCTTCATGGGTTTAGGGCTGCTAGTAGATAGGGTGGAGGGCTAGGGGTCGCATCTTTTGTTTGCGGATGATATGATTCTGTTTTGCGATGCAAATGTGGAGCAGATTCTACATGTTCGGATGCTTCTTTGTTTCCAGGCAGTGACAGGTTTAAAGGTTAATGCATTGAAGAGTGAGATGGTTCCCATTGGAGAGGTCCCTAATGTCTTTGTCCTAGTAGAGATTTTGGGATGCTGGGTTGGGTCTTTGCCTATGATCTATCTTGGTATACCATTGGGGGTGTCCCATAAGTCTCCCACTATTTGAAATCCTATCTTGGAGAAATTTGAGCGTAAGTTGGCTGGTTGGAAGAAGATGTATTTGTCTAAAGGCGGAAGACTAACGTTGCTTAAAAGCACTTTATCTAGTCTTCCCACTTATTATTTATCTCTTTTTACCATCCCTACGCATGTGGCCAATAAAATTGAGAGGTTGCAAAGGGATTTCTTGTGGGGGGACTCCAAGACTCATTTGGTGGGTTGGGACAAGGTGTGTGCACCTTTGAACAATGGTGGGTTAGGAGTAAGGAAATTAACTACTTTTAATAAAGCCTTATTAGGGAAGTGGCTATGGTGGTTTGGGATTGAGGAGAAAAGGCTTTGGAGAAGGGTTGTAGCTCTAAAGTTTGGGGAAGAATGGGGGAATGGTCATCCAAGCTAGGTAGAGGGGTACATGGGTGTGGCTTGTGGAGAAGTATCCGCATGGATTGGGAGGACTTTAGCAAAAATACTCGCTTTGAGGTGGGGGTGGGAGATAGAGTTAAGCTTTGGACAGATCATTGGTGTGGGAATTCTCCACTTCAATTGACTTTCCCGAGTGTGTATGGGATTGCATCCAATAAAGAGGCATCGGTGGCCTCTTCTCTTGAACGGTTGGGGATAGAGGAACGGAGAAGCTGGGATGTTCATTTTATTCAGAGACCTAATGATTGGGAAATGGATGGGGTGGATGAATTTCTCCGTACTTTGTACTCAAATCTACCTCCCTCTGAGAATGGAGATCCTATGCGATGGAAGTTGACAAAGAATGGGGATTTTGATATCCGATCATTTTACAATAAGTTGAGAAGTCCATTGCCCATTGTTTTTCCTTGGAAAGGCGTTTGGATGGTTAAGGTTCCTAGGTGTGTTTCCTTCTTTGTGTGAATTGCTGTATGGGATAGGATCCTTACCGTTGACAATTTGAGGGGTAGAAGGATGGATTTTGTTGACTGGTGCATCATGTGCCAGAGTAATGGGGAGATGGTGGATCATTTGTTTCTTCATTGTGGTAAGGCTAATCGGTTGTGGAGTTTAGTGTTTAGATCTTTTGGGATCTCTTGGGTCTTGCCAAGATCGGTTGCGGGTAATCTTTTTGGTTGGTGGAATTGGCTTGGAAAGCATTCGTCTAGCATTTGGAATTTAGCTCCTCTATGCTTAATGTGGTGTCTTTGGAGGGAGGGAAATAGGAGGACATTTGAGGACATGGATAGTTTGGATGACCAACTATTGGCTTCCTTTAGTGGCTCTCTGTTTGATTGGTCTAGGGCTTGGGGACTCACCTCTAGTGATTCTCTCCCTAGTTTTCTTAGCTCTCTTTTGTGTCATTAGTATCTTTTTTTTCTTTCTCTTTCTCTTTCTTCTCTTTCTTTTCCCTTTGTATTTTTCTCTCTGCCTTATGTATTTTTTGCATAAGGTAGTGTTCTTGAATATATATCATTATTACTAATAAAAAAATATATATATATATATATTTGGTTGCTCAAAATTGTTACTCTAAACTCTTCTTAAGAGGGATTGACCTTGAGAGCATGAGCATAGGACAACGTGATGCTTTACTGGTATTCCGCACCCTCTGCAAGGTTGGTTTTCTGGTTTATACTCTGCAAATTGTTCTTAACATTTCTGGGGTTTTATTATAATTTCTTGAGGTATGATGTCTGCAGATGGGCATGAAGGAAGATAATGATGAGGTTACAACTAAGACAAGAATCTTGTCTCTTGAGCTTCTGCAGGTTAATTTTTATGAATTTATCTGTGCTTTTCTTCGCATACTTTGATTGGTTGATAGGGCTAATGCATTGGATTGTTATTTTACTTGGGGTGCTATGTAAATATTATTTTATAAATGAAAAATTGCAATCTGGGTGGCTAAGGACCTGCTGAATTGTAAATTAAGCAGCATAGTGACAATTTTACAGTTGGTTTAGAAAAAGAGGTAATATCTACTAAAATATTGACAGAAATTAACCCTCAGATTTTTTACCAAGGGAGGTGGAATCATTCAGGATCACTGAGCAGGGAACTTGTCAATTTGTCCTAGCCTTATTCTTGATTGCAAAGGGGAAGTCCTAGCAAAAATAGATGTAATGGAGATTAATTAATCTATAAACATGTTAAAAGGGAATGCGCCTACTACTCCTTTTTTGCATTTATGAATAAATTTTAATGGTTGGTATGACTAAACAGATAGGTCGAAGATATAAAATTTGCTCCCAAGCATTAAGGACATTTATTTTGGAGGAAAATTGCAAGAAATAAACCTGCTAAAACATTATACAGGTGATGTTAAGTCCATACATTATTCTGGGCTTGTACTTTTCCGCGTAAAGCTAGAGTTTAAGGTTATTTGGGATTGATGGGCTATAAGCAGGCTTGAGCTTTCAGGGCTGCTTGGGCCATCAAATTAGATTGCAGAGCCGATTAGATTTGTATTTCTTTTTGAATATCTGTTATATTGGTTGTATTTCAATACAATACAATTAACTAGCCTTTATCCTTCTAAAATACAGTGAGGAAAGGAGAACATGTCATATGTAAATCATTGAGCTGATACACATTTGACCTCCTTAAGGACTTTTTTTAATCTAGTTTGAGTACTTATCAAAAGAGAAAAATAGAAAGATGAATATGGTTTGAGTGTTTATTTAATTACTTTAATATGCAATATGGTTTTTCAGGGTTTGTTGGAAGGAGTTAGCCATTCTTTTACGAAGAACTTCCATTTTATTGACTCAGTAAAAGCATATCTTTCATATGCCTTGCTGCGTGCTTCTGTTTCACAATCCCCTGTCATATTTCAGGTTTACTTGCATCTAACTTTTTCTTTCCTTTGATCTTATCTGAATCTGCTATGAGAAATTTGTTTCTGATCATGGAATTCTTTCCTGGCAGTATGCAACAGGAATTTTCTCAGTGCTTCTATTGCGATTCAGGGAGAGTCTTAAAGTATGCATATTATCTTGACAGATTATTACAGCAACGTCTTGCAATGGTGAAACTATTTGCTTTGTCATATTCCCTTTGTTTTTAATCCTTACCAAATTTTCTTTTCAGGGTGAAATTGGCGTCTTCTTTCCCTTGATAGTTCTAAGATCATTGGATGGCTTGGAATGTCCAGTTAACCAAAAACTAAGTGTTCTTCGGTACATTGTTCTTTCTGATTGGTTGGATATTATGATACCATGAACATAAACATTTAGCTATATTAGTTTGTTTTCAGCTTATATTGGGTTGTCATGATGTTATTTTGGTTCTTATCCTTTGTAGTCTTACAATCAAGTGTGGTTTTGCAGGATGCTTGAGAAAGTATGTAAGGATCCTCAGATGCTTGTTGACATTTTTGTGAACTATGACTGTGATCTTGAGGCACCAAACTTATTTGAACGCATGGTATAATTTTACATATAATTCCTATTGTGATGTTTAGTAATGCTTTGGTTCCACATAAGAAGCATTGTTATTCATTTAACACCATGTTATCTTCTGACATATCATATAGGTCACTACTCTATCTAGAATATCTCAAGGAGCACAAAACGCAGATCCAAATTCAGTTGCTGTATCACAGACAACTTCCATCAAAGGGTCATCGCTTCAGGTTGGTTTATCTATTGCTTGCTTCCTAGAAATTAGTTATCTAGTCATATTATTAAGTATTAACAGTGTTTCTGGTTGACCCCTTTTCCCTTGACCTTTCTAGTGCCTTGTGAATGTACTTAAGTCACTGGTTGATTGGGAGAAGTCACATAGAGAATCAGAAAAGCAGACCAAAGGCAGTCAGTCTCCAGAAGAAAAGGTTTCTGTTAAAGAAGGCCTTGAGATAAAAAGTAGGGAAGACATCACCAGTAACTTTGAGAAGGCAAAGGCCCACAAATCTACAATGGAAGCTGCCATCTCTGAGGTAATTGTTCATATTTAGATAAAAACTTAGCATGTGTGGTCGGAGCTTGGAAGCTTTTTATGATGCAACTTTGGCCTATGTGGTTTGGCTCAAATAGCATTTCCTCCCTCTGTAAGGAAATAAATGGAGGTTGAGGTCAAGTCACTGGGTTCAGTATAACTAACCAATAAAAAAAACAATGCTATAACTTTTTGAATTTTTTTTACCTGTCCTTATTTGCTATGGGCTGCAGTCAGGGAATGACCTATAGTTTTAATAATCTTTCAGTTTAACAGGAAACCAGTAAAGGCTATAGAGTATCTGATATCAAATAAGTTGGTGGAGAATACGCCTGCTTCGGTTGCGCAATTTCTGAGAAACACTCACAGCTTGAACAAGGTGGATTCTTTAATCTAACACGAGGAATTTTCATGCTGTGGCAAGAGCTAGCATGAAAGTGTATCTCTTATGAACAACATGATTGTTCGTATTTCATTTTCTTTTCAAGCCAAGCCCTTCTATTTCAACATTGATGTAGGATTTTGAATCCCTTTTTGATCTTTCAGGCTATGATTGGTGATTATTTGGGTCAGCATGAAGATTTCCCCCTTGCTGTGATGCATGCTTATGTAGATTCAATGAAGTTTTCAGGAATGAAGTTTGATGTTGCAATCCGTGAATTTCTTAAAGGATTCCGACTTCCAGGAGAAGCTCAAAAGATAGATCGCATCATGGAAAAGTTTGCAGAAAGGTAGTGGGGTTGTCTCCATGTTGTTTATGTGTATGTGCTTATGTATGTGCATGATGTATGCGCATGAAGGTAAAGGCATATGTGGGTTTGTGTGCATGTATGCAATCATTTCTGTGTTAAAATGTACTTCCTCATTCCTTTTCTGGATTTCCCAAATTGTGTGTCTACATCCTAAAAACAGTGTGTACCATTTTATTGCTATCCTAGATTACCCTTACACTTCGAATTTAAAAAGATAAATACACTAAATAGAATAAAAAGCAAAGTGCAATTTGGAAAGGTGGTAACCTGATCTTGCATGTGAAAGCATTTAATGCTTTGTCCTTTAAAGAAGTTGGCCTTTTGAAGAATGACCAATAAAATGGTGCAGAGAGAATATTTGTCTATGCTGTTAATGTAATGGGATATTCTGTTATTTTAAACTATGCATAATAACTTCATGTGCATGATATGGATCTTAGCATTTATTTTTGTAAGTTTTCTTCAGAAGATTTTGTTATATCAAAATTGTTTTAATGTCAAAGTGAAAAGAACTACAAGAAGTCTATGTGGACACATGGTACATGAGTATGTCATCCATGTAAAGTTTGACTTTGACCTCTTGTTTTATATACATCCTAATGTTGTTTGTAATGTTTCATAAGTTACAATATCCAATAGTCTCTGGTTCTTGTTAGTTATTATTAAAATGATGTTTGGTACTTTTGATCTGAGCTAGAAGCTGCAGTTATTGTTTCTTTTGTAGGATTGGCATTGTAGATTGGAATTTCTTTCAATGAAGTGTTCCATCTAGTTTGTAAAATGAAAAGAAAAACATAGAACTAAGTATCATCTAGGTATCCGCCTTTTACGGATATCATTTGCCCTTTTTTATTGCTAACTAACGATCTAGTCTTGCATGTGTCGTGTCTGGCAGATATTGTGCAGATAATCCGGATCTTTTCAAAAATGCAGACACTGCATATGTTCTTGCTTATGCGGTCATATTGCTAAATACTGATGCACATAACCCAATGGTGTGGCCTAAAATGTCAAAGTCAGATTTCATTCGTATGAATGCCGTGAATGATGCTGAAGAATGTGCCCCTACAGAACTCTTGGAAGAGATTTATGATTCTATTGTTAAAGAGGAGATAAAAATGAAAGATGACTCAGTTGGTATTGAAAAAAGCAGCAGACAGAAGCCAGAGGGGGAAGAGAGAGGCCGGCTTGTTGGTATTCTTAATCTGGCTCTCCCAAGAAGCAAGTCATTGACAGATACCAAGTCTGAGAGTGAAGCTATTATAAAGCAAACACAGGCTATTTTCCGGAGTCAAGGTGCAAAAAGAGGAGTTTTCTATACTCCACAGCAAATTGAACTTGTAAGGCCCATGGTTGAAGCTGTAGGATGGCCTTTGCTTGCTACTTTCTCGGTTACCATGGAGGAAGGAGAGAATAAGCCAAGGGTTGTTCTCTGTATGGAGGGATTTAAAGCAGGAATACACATTACTCATGTTCTTGGGATGGATACCATGCGCTATGCTTTTTTAACATCTCTGGTCAGGTAACATAATCTTTTCTTGCACTCCCTCCCGCTCTCTCTTATTGATTTATTTGGCTTGTTCAATCATAATAAATGTGTTTTTTCCCCTTTATATTCTTATTGGTAATCTGTTAGGCAAGTGTGACAAACTTTTTTTTAATGGAAGCACAATATGGAATTATTAATCTCGCGAGCAAAAATTCTTGAACATGCTAATTGAGCCTTTTGGTTTGCATCTCAGATTTACTTTCTTGCATGCCCCAAAGGAAATGCGCAGTAAAAATATGGAAGCATTGAGGACATTGCTGTCTCTTTGTAACTCGGAGACTGACTCCCTTCAAGACACATGGAATGCAGTTTTGGAATGTGTTTCTCGACTTGAATTTATCACATCAACTCCTTCTATTGCTGCTACTGTCATGCTTGGATCAAATCAGATCTCGAGAGATTCTCTTCTTCAATCCCTGAGAGAATTGGCTGGGAAACCTGCTGAACAAGTATTTGTGAATAGTGTTAAACTGCCTAGTGATTCTGTTGTGGAGTTCTTTACTGCTCTCTGTGGTGTATCAGCTGAAGAACTAAAACAAACTCCAGCTCGTGTTTTCAGCTTGCAAAAACTTGTTGAGATCAGCTACTACAACATGGCTCGTATACGCATGGTATATCTTCAATCTAATGAAAAACCAGCTAAATTTGCTTTTCCAGATCTCAAACTTTTCTTTTTCAACACTCTACTGGACTGGGTTACAGTGTTAGGCTGTCATTCTTTCTCTTCTATTCATGAATTTTTTTCAGTTCATGGGTTTATGGACCTTTGTACTTTACGATCTTGATTTGTATCTTAGTCCCTGATGTATACTTCCTGTATACTCAGGTGACACCTTTTTTCTTTTCATAATATAATTTTTTATTACTTACCAAAAAAAAAAGTGCTTAACTGATTGAGAGTATTCTTGATGGTGCTACGATACAGTAATTAACCTACGCCCTTTAGTAGGTTTTTTGCTAAGCCATTGCTTTTCACACCTAATAAACCCACAAATGCACCAATAGATTGACAGGAATAGGGAACATAAAGAAGATTGAGAGCCATGGTGCTGGAGTGGGGAGAATGAGGGATGACGGCAGGCAAAGTGGGGATGAGGAGAGGAATGACATGACAGTGATAGGTCAGGCAAGGTACTGGGCATAAATACTTCGGACGGTTGGGTATTGGGGAAATGGAAACCCAATACTTGATCTGATCATGCCAGGTTTCTCACAACCCTCTACTGACAAAACTAGCTTTTGGAGCTGACCATTTCGGAATGTCAGATGGGTTTGGTTGAAGAGCCCGACTTTCAATTCCTAGAACAAATTTGAGAGGAGGTTTTTGAAATGCTGAAAGTTGGGACTGTATCAAGATCAACCTTTCCATAAATATATATATATATATATTTTTTTTTTACCATAGTTTTTTCTTATGCTCTATGCTTTCAACCATTTGGTCTTTGTCCCAATGTGTTTTTTTTTTCAATGCTCTTTTAAAAGCTCCCAGTTTTCATATTTTCCCTCGTTGTAACATTGTTTTGGATATGCTTTATTTTGGCTAGTTGTGGTATAAAATTCTACTGTTGCGATTTAAGTTTTTCTTTTTGGAAAACCTTGGCTGGAAGAGAGTTTGTGCCCTGTGATGGCAGCTGGTTGGGATGCTGATTATTCTCTAGGATTTTGATTGACTGTTTTCTCATTTATCTTGATTGGCTCTATATCTAGTATTTCCTCTTATTTTAATCTTCTTCTTCCCCTCCCTTTCTTTTGCTTTTTAAATTCTGATATACAGGTTTCTATTAATTGAATCTAGCTAAATTGCTTACATTTTGTGCAAGCTTTACTGCTTTAGTGTCCATAGGAAAGCTAGTTGTGCCTGATTTCTGTCACTTGTTAATATATCTTTTCGCGTGAATGCTCTAGACAAGCATACCTTCAAGTGTCTGCATATTTACAACTTTTCAACAGTCACATTCAAATGATATGAACATCTTTAATTCCATTCCATGAAGTGATAACATGTTGCATACTACTGTGAATTATTGAATTACAACCTAAAATTTTCTGCTGATTTCTCTTCCAGGTCTGGGCTAGAATATGGTCTGTTTTAGCAAATCACTTTATTTCAGCTGGGAGCCATCAAGATGAGAAAATTGCAATGTATGCCATAGATTCTTTAAGGCAGCTTGGTATGAAGTATTTGGAACGTGCTGAACTTGCCAATTTCACTTTCCAGAATGACATTCTAAAACCATTTGTTGTTCTTATGCGAAATACTCGAAGTGAATCAATAAGAGGCTTAATTGTTGACTGCATTGTTCAAGTATGTCTTCTTGATTAGCTTTCTGTAACTCTGTTATAAATTGAAAGCTTAACTGTCTATATTACACAGTAGGGGGTAATATTATTAAACATTAATTCTTGGTGTGTATTGCAGATGATAAAGTCTAAAGTTGGCAACATAAAGTCTGGATGGCGAAGTGTTTTTATGATTTTCACAGCTGCTGCAGATGATGAATTGGAATCAATTGTTGAAAGTGCATTCGAAAATGTTGAGCAGGGTAAGAACCATTCTTCTTGCAGTAATACTGGTTTTTTTTCTTTTCTTGATAATTCATTAGTTATAATGGGGGAGAGGGGATTCAATCCTTGGATGTTTCTGTTGGAAAGTAATACTAGGTATTTACTGAACTTAACGCCAAACATGCACATCTACAGTTATCTTGGAACACTTTGATCAAGTAGTTGGTGACTGTTTTATGGATTGCGTCAACTGTCTTATAAGGTTTGCCAATAATAAAAGTTCGCACCGTATAAGTTTGAAGGCCATTGCACTCCTGCGTATATGCGAGGATCGCCTGGCAGAGGTTTGTTAGCTACCCTTCAGTTTCATTGAGCAAATCACTTATGTTTCGATAGAGTACAAAAATCCATCTTGGTGTTATACTTTTAAATTGTTGACAAGATGAGTTTGATGGATTTGTTTGATGGTAAATCCATTGGAGACAGAGATGAAACTGATATAATGTCTAACTTTGGCAGTGTCTGGGAAAAGAAATAAATTTCTTGAAACTGATATGTACTTAATGATTCATACCTTTTTTTGGATAACAGCCACCAATGATTGGAGAATTAACTCCATTAACAAACAGCTGAACTTGGTGAAATTTAACCATTAACTTCTATCTTTCTTCTCAAAATAAATAAGTTAATTTATTTTTACTGAGTTATACAAAAGCAATTTTACTGAGTTGTGTTACATGACCTTGTCACTTTATCCTTGATCATCCATTTCAACATAAGATGTTCAGTTTGGGTATTGGGGACATTCAGGATATGCTCATAGAACAGAGATTCTATTGCCAGAATCAAACTTTTTTGTTGAATGTAGAGTTGGAAGGTGTTTTCGGTGGTGTATTAAGACTTTATGCTGTTAGTATTTCACTTGTTCTGAAAATGTAGCTAAAGGAAAAGGGCTATTTTTGGGAACAAAGGGTAGAAACAGTGAAAAGGATTATTGTTGCCTACCCCAAGTATATGGGACTAAAGTTGCATTTAATGTTACCTTTTTTTTTTTGTTGGTGAATGCATTTAGTGTTACCTATTTGATGTAAATACAGTGTTAAAGGCATTGGATGCTATATTTTTCATTTTGTTTTAAAAACAAAATCATTATGTCCTTTCTCACTTGATTTTCTATATTTACTTGCTATTTTCTTTCGCAATAACCTTTTTTTTTATACCGGAAAGGAGTACATCTAGAGAAGGTAAAGCATATATGTCAAAGAAAAGCATGAAAGAATTGTGTAACATGAAAGGTTGTCAGGAGATTGTTCTATGTCCGTCATATTACTTTTAACTGCATCAAATATTTGAATGCACAATATTTGTAGATTAAAAAAATGTATACTTGTATGTATCTACTTTTCCTAGTATACAGTAGCAGCATGTCAGAAATGAAAAATGCTTGATCAATAGGTATCTTCTGAATTCTATTACATATGCGAAGCTTTGTTTTGACATTTATGCTTTTTTTGTTTTGAAGTAAAATATTTTCAAGAAAATATTTTCACATTTTATCATGTTTGTTTTGTAGGAAAATATTTTCACATATCAAATAATAAATATTTTTGGTCAAAGAAAGAAACAGGGAAAAAATTTGGAAAACATTTTATGCTTGAAATAAGGGCAAACCATTTTACACTTTCTCACTCTCGTCACTCTCCCCCTCTCTCATTTTCGGTTCTTCTCTCCTCCAACCCAGCCCACTGCCTCACCTACTGATCCTTCTCTCCCACAACCCAGCGATGCCACCCACCATCATCGGCGCTACCTACCTTCTTCCTTGCACAAACCCCTCTCCTCCCTCTTCTCTTCTCTCCTGCAAAGTCCATTGGAATCTGACTGATGAGTGGCGGGTCTTGGGTTTTTGGTGGCTGCTTTGATCTTGCCACTGCTGGATTTGCTATAGATTTTCTGATTAGGTTCTGTGTTTGTGGGTTTTCTTTTTGGATTTTTGATTTGGGTTTGTGGTTATTTTTGGCTTTCTGATCTGGATTTTTGGGTGGTTGGTAATGGTTTTGGTGGCTGTTTTTTGAATGGTTGGTGGTGGTGGTTTTGGTGGTTGTTTTTTTCTTCCCAATCTGGAATTTTGGGTGGTGGATGGTGGTTTGTGCAACTGTGCTTGCATTTGGTGGGTTTTGAGAACTAGGATTTTATTTATTTATATATTTTTTAAATTTTACAGAGAAACAAACACTGAAAAATGATTTCCATGGCATTTTCAAGTACGCATTCAAACACTATAAAATGAAATGTTTTACTGAAAATGTTTTACTGAAAATGTTTTACAAGTAAAATATTTTACATTTGAAAATAAATTACTTCTAAACAAACAGAGTGTTAATAGATTGTCTAATTCCAATTAGGAATTCCTTGGGACCTTTAGGATTAGGAAAAGACCCTCAAATTGCAAATTTTTATTCAATGTTACCTTTTAATAAATTATGTGGGTGTATCTCTGTGCATATTCTGTATATACTAGAAATTTCACTAATTACTGTGGTGTTCCTGTCTCACAAAAAAGCATGTTGTTGTATCGGATATTAAGGTAGCCTGCAAGACTCATTTGGTCTCGTTGTTTTCTTCAACTAGTTTGGTAGAAGTTTGTTTATTTATCTCCCGCAGAGAGGTTGTCACTTGGCTTTTTGATCACAAGTTATTGTGTGTCTTGGTGTGTGTTAATTGTAGGGCCTCATCCCTGGAGGTGCATTGAAACCAATTGATGCCAATGGTGATGCAACTTTTGATGTGACTGAGCATTATTGGTTCCCAATGCTTGCTGGATTATCTGATCTAACATCAGATCCAAGGCCAGAGGTCAGAAGCTGTGCACTGGAAGTTTTGTTTGATTTACTGAATGAGAGAGGTAGCAAGTTCTCATCATCATTTTGGGAAAGCATCTTCCATCGGGTCTTGTTTCCCATTTTTGATCATGTAAGGCATGCTGGAAGTGAAGGCATTTCTTCTGATGATGAGTTGCTTCGTGAAACAAACATTCACTCCCTTCAATTGCTGTGCAACCTTTTCAACACTTTTTACAAGGTATTTAATGTTTTTTGTTTAAAATTTATCCCTTTTACTTCCAATTTGTTGAGAAATAAATTATTGTTGCTATTGTTTAGTAAAGATGCATGCCAAAATTCATGTGTTGGTTGTCAAGAAAAAATGTTCTATTAGTCTTAACTCTTGATATTGTTTTCTGCATATTTAACACATGATGTTGAAGAGACAAGAAAATATGTGTCCTGTAGCATTATGTTTTAGAGCACTATTCATGCAAACATTTTAAAACCGAAATGATGTGATGAAGTCTGGCTAAAGTTCATGTTTTGTTTGAAGCAAATGCTGAATATTGTTATGATGCACCACAAACACAATTTGTAATCTAGAGTGTTTGACAGGGATGCACTAATCTCATTTACATTATCAATGGATATAATGACAATCTTTATTGTTAATGCTAGCCTCAACTTCTATTTGAAGTTTTTCTTGTTGCTTGTTAAGAATTGTTTTCGGGCATATGTGGTATTACTTGGATTCCCATTTACATAAATAATTATATCAAAATGTTGGTGAGCTTATCAATTTTATTGATATCTTATTTGACACATCTGACCATGTTATCGAGTAAAGTTGTTTTTGTGTTGGGCAGTTGGTATTTAAATTCTGCCATGTGATTATCTGACTTGAATTATTTCCAAAAACTTTTCTTTGACAGTAAATTTCTTTTACTTATTTTTGTGCAGGAGGTGTGTTTTATGCTTCCACCATTACTGAGCTTGCTGTTGGATTGCGCCAAACAGACAGATCAATCAGTGGTTTCTTTATCTCTGGGTGCACTGGTGCATCTTATAGAAGTTGGAGGACACCAATTTAGTGAGAGTGACTGGGATATGCTGTTAAAAAGCATAAGGTACAAATCTCTTATTTCCAGAAAATTGTTTGCAATTATTCTTTTAACTAATCATTCTTTTATTTTGACCACCAGAGATGCTTCATATACAACACAACCACTTGAGCTGCTCAATGATTTAGGTTTTGATAGTGCTTTTAATTATGATGAAGTGGATGGCCAGTTTGAAATCAGGGACAATGGAAAGGTATCTCCATTTCCATTCTCAAATACTGGTCCTGATGGTACTGCAGGGAACCCTAATTCAGCAGTCCCAATGGATCACAGTCGAGAATCAGGTTCACAGATTAATCTGGAAGGATCTGAAGGTTAGCTATAAATATTTTATTTATTGAAATACATGTTTATAGCATTGCTCATGAATGACATTCAGGTAAATAAGAATCTGGATTCCAACAGATTGAAACAAGAATCTAATAATCACTTCTTCCATTTCCTTCCCATATTATGAGTGAATGGTTAATTCTGCTACCTTTGAAGTGGCCAACGTGAAACTTAAAAAATACTCCTTCATAATATACAAAATTTTAAAATGGGATGATTATTAATGAAAAAGGTCAAACTATAGTGGCCATCTTCCTAAACTTTTTTTTTTTTTTTTTTTTCACTTTATATGTATTTTTTAATAAGAAGAGGTTTTTTTTTTAAAAAAATTATTTTTTATTATTTATATTTATTTTTTAAAGATGAGCATAATTGAGGAAAGCTTCACACAGTTTGATGCAACTCAAAAACCCGAAAAGAATAGATGTTAATCTATTTTGGGACAATGCAAGTAAATGTAAAAATAGTGAAAAAGAAAGTAATTAATGGAAAGCCAATGAGATCTATCTCAAATGGCTTCTCCTCCCCTTGTAATAGCAAGGTGGAGGGTGGGGTTGTGGATTAAAACCCACTGGGTGGGTGAATACAAATGAAAAAACAAAAAGTGTTTAATGGAAACTCAGTATAATTGAATGTTTATTCTTGAAGGGATTCCATCACCCTCAGGAAGAGCTGACAAACCTGCTGATGCTGGAGGCCTCCAACGGAATCAAACAATAGGCCAAAGGATTATGGACAATCTCTTTCTCAGGAATCTTACTTCTAAATCTAAAAACCGTGTGTCTGACGATTATGTGCCATCTTCTCCAGTCCAGGTATCTTGCTTGAAAATAATCATGTAGTAATGTCTATGTGATATCTACTTTAGATTTACAATGTTCATGGCTATTTTTGTCACTTTCAATTCTAATGTTGTGATCATCATATGTCAATTGAATTACAAAATTTCCATGTTTTCTTTGGGACCAATTTTAGATTTAAGGAATTGTCTGCTGTACAGTTGCTGCCGGCCCACACCCCCGAAAAAAGAAAAAGGAAAAAAGAAAAAGAAAAAAAGAAGTAAGAGAGAGACTCTTTTGTGAGACAGGAAAACCCCTTCTAAACATAATTTTACTTAAAGCATTGCTGCTTTTTGGATATGCTGGGATTGCCAGTTTTTGTTTAAAAGTTTCCTTGAAGTTAAGGTGTGTTTTTGGTGGAACTTCATATCAGGCTGGAAGCAGATTTGTGTTTGTTAGGCAATTTATTTGTCTTAGGCACATATGAATGGGTATCCATGAATTTTGTGTTAGTTATAAGCTTTGGGGTAAGAGGATGAGGCTGTTCTTTTGTTGTATATTGTTTTTATGGAGCCTAAATCATTTTTATATGCATATTAATGGCCAAGGCTCTTAAACTCTCTTATAATCATGGTACAACAAACAAAGGGCAAAGAGTGCATGTTTTCAGTTGTTTTGTGCATGGAAATTTCATTCTCCTTCTTGACTAATGACATAAAAAATATATATATTTTAAAGATATTACAAAGCCTAACAATTCTTTCATTACTTGCCAATTTAGAAATAACCACCGCCTCATATATAATTCCCGGTTGCTTAC
This sequence comes from Quercus lobata, assembly GCF_001633185.2. Taxonomy (NCBI): domain Eukaryota; kingdom Viridiplantae; phylum Streptophyta; class Magnoliopsida; order Fagales; family Fagaceae; genus Quercus; species Quercus lobata. The sequence continues at coordinate 5,657,747 of NC_044914.1, forward strand.
GTTCTATAAGTTATGATTTGTCTATTCAAATATCCTATAATTTGATGCATATGGTGCTTGTAGTTTGCTGGGCACTTGTATTGCGAATGTATGATTGGTTATGTAATTTTGATGGCTACATGTAGACATATGGAATAACAGTATACTTTTCCTCTTCTTTTTTGAAAAAGAAAAGAAGATTGAAGCACATGAGAGTGGGAAATAGAAAATTTAACTTCTGAGAAAGAAGGGGAAGCTAACTTCTTAAAGCTAAGTCGTTTATAACTTTGAAGGAGCAGAGAGCATAAAATTTTATAAGGACACCATATCGAAAACAATCTTAGTAATACAAGCTTAACCTTATTCTGTGGAGGTTGAACCTTGTAGATGGACTTGCTATCAGAAGCAATCTCAACAACGCAAGTACACTGTTAATTATACAATTTGCATTCATATAGCAGCTATTCTTGGTTTTAAAGCATTTTCCGGTGATACTGACTTTTCTATGGTGTTCTTGTGGCATCCTTCTTTAAAGGTTTTCCTCCTAACGGATAATTGAGGGAAATGTCAATGCATAATATCTTTCCCCTTTTTTTGGGGTGATATATCTAAAATCACATACCTTTTTTCTTTTCTTGATCCAATGCTACTCTAGCTTCCTGATGCTGTGGAGCCTGATGACAAAGATGAGGTAGAAAGTCCACTATTGGGAACTGTTAGGGGCAAATGCATCACTCAATTACTGCTGCTGGGTGCCATCGATAGTATCCAGGTTTGTTTGTGATTATTGTATATTTTCATATTGCCATACACACTACCTTAAATACATGATTGTTTTCTCTTAATTGGTGTAGATCTACTTGATAATTCAACATAATGAACTTTTGAATTGATCTCTTAGGCAATTATCTTCAGCCAGAAGGCAGACACATTTGGAAAGATTTGCTAGTTCTCTAAATACCTTTATTGGGCCTATTGCCATTTCCTTAGGCATCACCCTTTAAACCCCGAAGAAGGAAAAGGAAAAAGATCTTATTTCTCTAGGAACTTCAATAGATGGTCAACTGACTCTTCACTAGAGTTGCACATATAACAACAATTTACAAATATCATATTACTTTTGATTTGACTATCCACAGTTAAGTAATGACGAGCAGCTCTTCTAGGGACTTTTCTATGCCAATGTGCTTTCTTCAAGGGCGAAATCTCATTAGACCCTCTCAATGCCTCTTAAAATAAGACAAACACTGAACTTTTCACTTCAATTAATTTTCCATATCAATCTATCCTTGCCATCTCTTGTAGGGAAGTTAGAATATAGTAGACTCAAGAGAGTCTTTGGAGCTTGATTTCCAATCATGTAAAGTATGACTGAGCTTAAGATTCCACGGATACCTTTTGTCTCCAGTAGAGTCCAAGTAAGAACTAATGGATGGATCCTTATCATCACCACAATTAGAAAAAGATCTCAATATAAATATTAAAGCAACACTCTCAATGACAATTGCTAATGAGCTCTAGCTCAAATGTCACTTCCTCCTTAAGGATGGAAATATGGAAAGATGGATAAGATAAGGACAGAGAAGATACTAATTTTCCATCCTATGTGTTTGTTAGGAAGGATAGAAAGATGGATAAGATAAGGATAGCTTCTTCTCCTTATTCTATTTTTTCCCTTTTGGATATTTGCTTGGTAGCAATTACCATATTGCTATGTCCTCATATTCTTAGCTCATTCATGAAAAAAAGAAGTATGATATAATATATTTGTGGTAATTATTTAGTTCCTTTAGTGGTTGATGTTGAACATAGCAAACTAGTTCTTATAGACTTATTAAGTGATTAAATTATTAACTAATATTACTAATTAGTCATAGGACATTATGGATATTACATGGAATTACTCATATCGAGCTAACCCAAAAAATAAAATGGTTTGACTTGCAATTTTTGTGTTAAAATTGCTAAAGTTGGGCTTATCTAAATGTTATATGAATTATATAAAAAAAAAAATTATTTCAATTTATTGTTGCATTTCTCATTAATAATTAAATTATTTTAAAAATTGTGAGCTTCACTTCAATCAGGCTTGCTCTTGTGCTTTGCACCTAGGCTCTAAGAGGCCTTTGCGCTTAAGTGCGCCTCTCACTTTTACTAACACTGATGCAAAACAAGCATGATTCCAAAACCAATGCTGTGCAAAATTTGCTGGAAAAATAAAACAGAAAGATAAGATAAACATAGGAAATTATACCTAGGCTTGCTTGAAATCAACACCAAGCAAGAGAGAACAAAATCTAGGAATCAACACTTAGGTTTAGCTGGAATTTGCACCACATCATTGAAAAATTTTCCAATTGAAATTTTAATCATCATAAATTTGTCTTCTTAGGAGTACAATAAAAATATAATTGACTTCCAAAATTAAACAAACCTAAATTAAAATAAAATTGCCTTAGCACTCTCTGCATCAAGCACTCCCCCCCTATGCAGACCTCCACAATCTAACACCAAGGATAATGATCTGAAACCATTCCAGAAAGTTGGTGTTGCACGGTATCATTGCATAATTCTTCTCATTTTGCTGAAAGCAGAAATCTAGCATGACAGATAATGGATCTTCGTTATTTGACCAAAGTGTAATTACCACCTACTAAGGACAAATCAATTAAAGTCTCCTTTGAAATAAAATCTGAAAATTCAGATGTGACTAATAAATATCTCACATGGTGAGCTCTTCCATATCTCTGGTCTGCACACGAAAAGGAGATATGGAGGTCGAGTGATTTCTGGATTAAGTTTAAACCACATCTTTATCTTGCAAAAATCAGATTTGTGCACTAGGTTATACCCTTTTTTTTCTTATCCCGCACGAATTTTGGGGGACTATGGGGATGTTAGAAATAAATAGTCTTCCTAAGAGAGAGAGAGAGAGATTTTCTTATGCATCATCTAGTTGTGTGGGAGGTGTCTGAAAACTCTTTTCCATGACAATTTGCAGAAGAAATACTGGAGCAAGTTGAAAGCACCACAAAAGATTGCTGTAATGGACATTTTGTTTTCTTTGTTGGAGTTTGCTGCTTCTTATAATTCATACGCCAACCTGAGATTGCGCATGCACCAAAATACTGATGAAAGGTTTGCAACAAAATTGTACTCGCATTCATTTTCTTCTCCTTCTCCATTGCCTAAAATTTTCTTATTATGGAACTGGAAGAGGCTCAATATTATCTCATTTCTGGACAGGCCACCTTTGAATCTTCTGCGCCAGGAATTAGCAGCATTATGCATATATTTGGACATCTTACTGAAGGCAACTTCAGGATACGATGCCAACAAAGAGAGAGATCTCAATAGTTCTCAGGATGTTGATACTACTCCAGGCAACAATTCTACACCAGAAAAGAAACTTGAAAGAACAGCTGAGGAGAAATTGGTATCTTTATGTGAACAGGTACTTAAGGAGGCATCTGATCTGCAGACCAGTGTTGGGGAAACTACTAATATGGATATTCATCGAGTGTTGGAGTTACGTTCTCCAATTATTGTTAAGGTATATAATTTGTTATTTATATAAAAACTGAAAGGCCTGTTGGGAGTGATTCAAATTTCTCTGATATTTCAGTGCACATTGCTTTGCAGATGCTGATTTAGGGAATTGTTCTTTATATATTAATATATAATTTTGTTGCAAGTATGCAAACCACATTCCTGATTTATAAAGCTATTTTGCCTCTTTGGTCCTCTTATAATAAGATATGCGACATCTTTATGTTCACTTTTAAGGGAGTACAACTCTGTGTTCTATTCTTTACATATGCAACATTCTAAAATCAGAACCAGGTCAGCCAGTTGGACTAGTTGAACCATCCATGACATCATTCTAGTCTGCTTACAGCTGTTAGACCATTTCACTGCAAAAATTTGGTTGGCCCATGTTGTCTGCCAGCCAACTTAATGCAATTCACAGGTCACGTGACCCAGTCTAGGTTATTGACTTGGCAATGAAATTGCAAATTTAGCTGGCCTTGAACTCATGATCTAATAAAAAGTGCCTCCAACCACTACACTACTTCCGTCTTAGTGTTATAGATAGCTCTAGTTGAAAATTTTCTCAAAGCAGCATATGCTATAGGTGGGTTGTTTTCCTCTTAAAAAATCAATTGATGCACTAGTGGAGATTCAGACTTTTGATTTTCAAGTCATAAGGATGAGCCCTAACCACTTGATTACTGATACACTTATTATTCAAATATGCACGCATGACTGCATGAGTAATCAGTTATATGATATTTTTGTTATGTCTTTTAGATTTAGGCAAGAAATACTATTTACACCCTCTAGTTTGCTTCTAAATCAGTCCCTTGATTATCAAATTAGCAATATATACCCTCGACTATTACAACAATATACAATGTGTCCCATCTGTATACATCCATTAGAATCTTTCCATTAACCTCCCCCAAAATGACGATTTAGACAGAAAATAGAAAAAAAAAATTGATAGGTAATAGAAGTTTTATTGATAAAAAAAAAAATACAATGTGTTTATGATAGTAAACTCACTGCACTTGAAGTGAATACAAATAAATCAAAGGGAAGAGCTAGGAAAAAAAAAACATTTTTTTTATCCCAAAATGACGATTTAGACAGAAAATAGAAAAAAAAAATTGATAGGTAATAGAAGTTTTATTGATAAAAAAAAAATACAATGTGTTTATGATAGTAAACTCACTGCACTTGAAGTGAATACAAATAAATCAAAGGGAAGAGCTAGAAAAAAAAAAACATTTTTTTTATCCCAAAATGACGATTTAGACAGAAAATAGAAAGAAAAAAAAATTTGATAGGTAATAGAAGTTTTATTGATAAAAAAAAAATACAATGTGTTTATGATAGTAAACTCACTGCACTTGAAATGAATACAAATAAATCAAAGGGAAGAGCTAGAAAAAAAAAAAACATTTTTTTTATCCAGGTTAACATAAAAAATGTGTCGGACCACAGCAGAAAGGGCACATGGGTACCATTGAAATAGTCGAGGGTGTAAATTGCAATTTTTGAAAGTCGAGGGACCAATTTAGAAGCTACCTCAACTTAGAGGGTGCATATAGCCTTAGATTTATTAATGATTAAAAATTTATTACTTCATGCTGATCTCAGCAGTTAACCTGGTTCGATTCAGCAGTCCATTTGGTGATCCAGTTGCATTTCTGGGTCACTAGATGGTCCAGGATTCAAATATTCTGCGCATCCATATTTTTTGAGAAACATGTGTTATTCAGTTTCTATGGCATCTCATCACAAGTCGTTTGCTTGCCGAAATGCTACTTTGCTCCGTTCTCTTCTTTTATCACCTGCCTGCTTTGATAGTTAGAAAACTCCTCTTTCTGTATCTGGGACTAATCAAGCAATAATGAAAATTCTTTTATTTTCTCTAACCAGTGGTCTTTCTCCATTATAATTTGACTGGATTCGTGGATTCACCCAACTGTGCTTAATTTGTTAGATTATTATGATTGTATGTACAGGCTTTGTTTTCTCATTTGATCATAATTAATGCAGCCATACCTTCATAATACTTTTCTTCTTGTATGAACAGACAGGACTGTTTACTTGATTCTTTTTCATAATCACTTTTATAATTTGCTGTAATAACTAAGATATCTTCTTCTTCTACTCGGTCTTTCAGGTGCTAAAAAGCATGTGCTTTATGAACAATCAGATATTCAAAAGAAACCTGCGAGACTTCTATCCTTTACTTACGAAACTTGTATGCTGCGACCAGGTAAATCTTCCACGGATCTTTTTTCTTTTCTTTTTTGGGTGAAACCTCTTCTTTTATAAAAACAGCTAGTGATTTAATGCTAATTTCCCGGCCGTTGCAATAGTTCTTTCCCAGAATTATATCTACTGTAGTCTACATAAACCCCTATGGGTTGGCCTGGTGCTTCCTAGGGTCTCATGAGATCGTTGAGGACTTGGGTTTGAAACCTCTCACTAGCATTTTGGGGCCACCTCCATGGGATTTCGCCCTGTAATGACACCCTCATTAGCTACAAAAAAAAGTTCTATATAATAAATTATTTTATCTATTTCTAGATTACAGGTATGAAATTATGCCATCATGCCATATTATTTCTGATTACTCTGTTTTGGATCTCTGTTGGCCACAAGAAGAGCTGGATCCTTATATAAGTTATATTGATGAAACCTGGAATACTAGAATAGGATTGTGCAACTTAGTCTTGGTTTTTAATGTAGATGGTTGGTATCACTGCAACAGCATCTTGCAACCTATGTTCAAAGTTGATTTCTTAGCCTTTATTAATGCAAGCCATTTTATTATGCTAGGGAAGTAAGTAAACCTTTTTCTTAAAAAAGGGGTATTTTCACATCTCAGCAGATTTAGGAAATTGGAGAATTGGTTGTGCTTGTAATGGGTTATGATTTAGGAGGATTTGTGATTCCAGGGTTTGAAAATCTTTTTAAGGAAGGACTTCATAGAGAAGAGAAAAGATTTGATTTAGGATTGAAAAGAGGGAAGAAGGAATGAAAATTGAATTTCTCCACAATTTGTGAACAATGCTATTGAACATTATATGAACAATACTAAGAGAAAGGGAGGAAAGGGAACAATATGGTCAACGTGTTTTAATATTCAAAATACTCTATTTTATTGTTCATCTATCTGTTCTTCCAAGTACATTAAGCATATAAGAATTTTCTTTGTACTAGTATTAGGACTTTTAATTTGACCTATAAACTAAAAACTCAATAATGGAGTAACTTGTGCTCAAGAAAATAAAACTAAGATACATGGGATCTCATAGAAAATTTTGAATTACCAAAATAACGTTAATTTGCAGGGATTGCAAAAATTACAATTTGCTCCTTGAGTACAAAATTGACTATAATTTTTTAAATAAAAACCCACATTAAAATCCCTTTCAAACTTAGGACACAAGTAACTAGAATGAGACCTTTAAAGCCACTCCTGAGTCTTGACTTTTATTTTAATTGAACTTAACGCATGGACGAATGGAACCCATAAACTAAATCTTGAATAGACGCCAAGAGCCATGTAGCTCAACTGGCACCAACTGTTTCCAATGGAGATGTCAAAAGTTCAAATCCTCCCTCAATTTTCAAATATTAAAAAAAAAAAAATATATATATATATATCTCTTGAATAGATGAATTGCCAAAGTATTGTTTAAATAATCTTGTATGGTTGGCATCATTCTCCCCTAAGAACCTTTGAATTTGAAACCTACTCCAACTCTTCAATCATCTTTGGAAGCATTAAGGATAACAAATTTATCTTTCCCATCATATCTTTAAATTTTTTTGGGAAGATAAAATCAATGCTTGGAAGGCTATTTATCTTAAAAAATCCAGTCTTGAATTGATCCATAGCAGAACATCAATATCTTCCTTGGCCTTTACCTTACGCTATCAGACTTGTGTTCACCTTGCTCCTTTGTGGTCTCCATTATCCTTATAATGCTTTCTTTTGGCTTTTGTTGAAATTGGACATTTGGTAAATTGTAAGGCTAGATTTCTCTCTTTAACAAGGCTTGATGCATTGAACTAGCACCCACTTAAGGTTGTTGTGGCAGCAAACTGGCAGGGTTGCATCCATCAGATTTTGAAGGGGTAACGGATGCAATGTCTGCCAACAAGGGTGAGGATAAACTTGGGTCTAACTTTGGGTATCTAAGTTCTTGATGAGCTGCTGTTCTGGCAAGATATTTTGCCCATTGCTCCCGGTGTATCCGAAGTTCCACACATAGTAGACTAATGTTCTAGCTTTACTTCTATTGAACACACACTCTCATTCAATTGTTGAAAGGTTTTCTTGGTCTCATCAAAATTTTGAGAAATTTTTTGAAAACTTGAATCTAGTTCTGTGTTGGTGGCTACCATCTTGAATGATAAATTTTGTCAAGTGATTGGAGGAGAAAATTTAAACGAACAACTTGTGGTCGTATTTTGGCCTAATATCAAAGTTACTGTAGGACAAGTTGGAGAATGTCCAGTTTGACTATGTGTGCTGTGGTGGGTTATGGTTTTGAAGGATTTGTGGATCTAGAGTTTAGATCTTTTTTAAAGAAAGGTTTTGTAGGAAAGAGATAGGATTTGATTTAGGATTGAACAAAGGTGAAAAAAGGGAAATTAAAATTGTCCACATTCTGTGAACAGTAGAACAAGAAAGAGAAAAAGAAAAGAGGGGAGAAGTGGAGGAAAAAGAACAATAAGGCCAATGAACTCAATCTATTATTGGTGTATATTGAATATAAATATCTTTTCCTGTACTTCTTGTATTAGAACTAGTACTTTGACTACTAAACAAAAAGCCTAATAAAAGACTAATTTAGCTTTGTTTGTTTAATTAGAATATCTTATGTGAAGATAGTTTTCCTTGTTTTTTGGTGTTTGGTAGCATTGGAAAAAATAGGTCAAAGAAAAACTATCTTTAATAAATGAAAAACCCTATTAAAAATATGACTTGTTTTTACGAGGTTTTTTGTTAAATTTTTTCATAAAACAGCCCTATCTCATCACAAAACGTTTTCTAGCTTATTTCCAAATTGCTACCAAATATAGAAAAATGAGACAGTTTTCTAGAAAATATTTTTAAAAATGGGTTATTTTCCAAAAAAAAAAAAAAAAAAAAATTATCGTTGAAACAAAAGGAGCGTTAGAGAAAATTAAACCTAAGATGCTTAGGATATTCTAAAAAATTATCGACTCAGCTAAACTACCAAAACATCCTTAATCCACAGGATTGCAGAACTTTTTTTGGGTTTCCCCCATTACGCTGCAATCATTTTTGTATGGATAAATTGAAGAAAGTATTATCACCATCTCTATTACCATATTTAATTGACTTCTGTATTCCATTTAGTTCAGAATCAATAATGCTCTTACTGCTACTAAACGAACTTGCAACTCACCTGGTGTCAATTTCTAATTAGATAATCGGTTGTATTTTGAATAGACTGATGATCTCCATTATTTTGCATTTCAGATGGATGTTCGAGGAGCTCTTGGTGATCTTTTCAAGGCGCAATTAAAAGCTCTCTTGCCATAGGTTTTTCTATTAGCCATTTTATCAAAGTTTCTTCTTTGAATTCATTGGCTCATGGTACATCCCAAAGCAGATAATCTCATTGTTCTGCTGATTTTTTTTTTCCTATGCGGAAAATATGATGTGCGAGAAATTTGTTGTACTGTTTTGGTGGGAGAGTAAGGGAAAAGAAACGATATTTGACCTCTCAATGGCGGCTCTAGTATTAGTCTGTGGTTGTCTTTATCTTTAATATAGTTTTAACAAAGTTGTACTTTGTTGCTGATCTTTAATTCATTCCTTTTTTTTTTTTAATATATATAAATAATTAATAGGAAAAATGATTGACTTAGAAATTGGTTCTGGATTTGTTCCCTGCGTGTTAATTTGGAAGTAATGCAAAGCATTTGTGGAAGTTTTGCGCGAGCTATGGCATTTCTATTTCTTCTTGAAGTAATTATTTAAAAAAAAAAAAAAATTGGCCAGAAAGTTAACGTTTTCATAATTCCAGTAAAGAAATAACATGACTCAGTAAATTAAAGAACAAATAGGAGCGGTTATTTATTTATTTAATAATGTGTGTATATATATATACAGTTATACACACACTTGACTTTGACAAAATTGAGCCCGACTATTAACTTGGACAGTTTTGCTTCGGACAGAAAACTCGTCTTGATTTGGTCCATCGCAACATATTAAGACAGGATGGGATGTGAAAAAATCAGTGAAATTTTTTATGTCAAAACACTTCTTAATTTGGATTATAAAAATGAGTATGGATAAGATTTTTATACGACACCATACAAGCATGAGATTCTTTTTAATTTATGAGTGAGAAAATTAATGGAGGTCAGATACAGAGTCAATTATAGGTAAAAGCTAAAACAACCAAAATAGATAGAGGAGGGGTTACATAATAAGCAAAAACCTCCTGTTGCAAGCTACCAAATTTTACCAAAGAATCAGCAGCTTTGTCGGCCTCCCCAAAGCAGTGCTAGAGACGGACCTGATGGAAAGCTTGAAGCATGACCTTGCATTCAGCCACCAAAGTCTAGGTTAGTCTATTAGTGGAAGAAAAACAAGTTATGAGTTTTTTGACAACTTCAGAGGAGTCCACATTGATTGTGTGGTTGTCTCCATCTCTCTCTCTCTCTCTCTCCTCCGTTGGAAATGCCATTTTTGCCAATCGGTTTCTTCATCATCAGGCTTCCTACCTGATCGCTATCAAGTCTTCATCTCAATTTTCCATAGCCCACTTACTCCTTTGTTGATCATTATGGTGTGTTCGATGAATTTTAAAGACGTGTTGTAAATTCTCCAAAATTCCATCATTATGAGTGTAAGAGAGGGAGACATTTTTTGTCGTGCATATGAGTCTATCTAGGGATGATTGCTTTTGGGTACGTACATTAATTAAAGTTATTTCTTATCTTTCTTTTGTTATGCGTATTATTATTTACTCTATAGCTTCCAACTCCTGCAACTCCGAGAGTTGGTGTTATATAGGATGAGTACGAATGATTGATCTTAATACATTATACATGAATATTTTAAGAAAACTCTTCCAATCAGTAAAATACATTAAGTGATTTGTGTTAAATTTAGTTAACTAAATATATAGTTTTCTAGAAGTATAGCAACCTGAATTAACCATTTGACATTTTTTAAATTAAAATATAAAAATAAAAAAAAACCATTTAAAGACTAAATAAAATAAATTAAATAGGTTTCCATCAACCAAAAAAATAATTAAATAGATTTGACAGTAAAAAATTTTAATTAAGCATTAAATTTTTTGATCCTTTCCATTAAAAAAAGGTTGATTATTCCCTTATTAAAAATTGATTATTTCCATGTAAAAAATAATAAAATAAGATCCTAAGGCAAGCCCATAGGTAGCTAATTAGGCCCAATCTAGTAGCCCAGCCCGCTAAAGACAAAATGCGAATGTCCATGGGCAGAGTCATGGGCTGGGATTTTCTTTTTTAGCCCAGCCCGACTAGGCCCATTAAATAGTTAATAGCCCTATATGCCCAACCCATTGTGCCTATGGGCCAAGTAAAAATGGGCCGAGCCAAGCCGACACAGTCCATTGACAACCCTTAGTCAAATTAAAATAGAAAATTCTCATTTGTTGGCTACAAAAAGATCAAGGGTTTTGACCTTACTACCTCATTTAAAAATTATATATGCTAATCAAATGTTAAACTTTTAACCAGAATAATGGAATTCAAATGAGTCTCCATTTGCAAGTTTCTTGTAGTTCATTAGCAATTTAGCATAGCCTACTCTTCTTAATAGAAGATCCAAGATTGAAATCCTCTTTCCCCCCTTGTTCATAGAATTATTATTGTTTTTAAATGTCTTCCTTTTTTTCTTTTTTTCTTTTTTCTAATAATAAATAACCTCTCCAATATTTATTTTCATCTTATTCTTCTGCCATCCTTTTTTTTAATGTTTTTAAGATTAAAATCCTATAAATTATCACTGGATCACATTAGAAATCGTAACATTCTACTTTCCATAAATAATAAGATGAAAAATCATCAATATTAATAATGTATGTTAAAGAATTACTAAAATTATTCTAAAATATATATAAGTAATATAAAAACACAATCTCTTTTTTTTTTTAAATAAACAAATATATTTTAAAAGAAAAAAAAAAGAGTTAATTAAAACCAATATATTCAAAAGAAAAATGAAGCTATATCTATATTAAAATATTCCTTGAAAGCAAAAGAAAATATATTCATATAAAATCCAGTGGCCACAAACTAATATTATCAATACAATTTTACTTTGTAAAAAATCAATACATTAATGATATGAATAATGTTTTTCATTATAGTCTACCTAACCTATTGTTATTGATGCATAAATCAAAATCATATATTTTAGTAGGATCGTGTGAAAGTGATGTTGTCTTAGTTGTAACTTGACACCCATAAGTTGTGATATTTTGTTCGTAATATGATTGTTGTTCTTTTAACTACCCAATTTCATTCTCTTTCCCATCTTCTACCTCAAGCCAGTGAAATGCAAGACAGCGGGAGAAATTCAACAATTTCTGATCTCTAGTGGACCTCTCAGTAGGACTCGAACCCAGATGAAATTCTGACCTTTCACATTTGGAATGAGCGGTTTTGGGAAAAAAGAAAAGGGTAATAAATTATATAGTATGTTTATTATGAGAAAGTTTAGGGGAAAGTGGGATTTTGGGTTTCTTTATGGTCTATTTGGATGCTATGGATTTGGATTTGTTAATGTTTTATTGAAGGGGGTTGTGGATGGTTTTGTACGAACCTGTACAAGGATTTATGGCCCTAATGACAATAGACAGTGAACTACTTATAGGAGGAGCTGGCACGTGTGCGTGCTTTGTGGACCATGGCATGGTGCTTAATAGGTGATTTTAACATCATTAGTTATCTGAGCAAGGGACTTAATTGTAATTCTTTTAGCCCATCTATGTTTGCTTTTTCTTGATTTTATTAAGAATAATTATCATGTTGATTTACTGTTAGAGGAGGCTTCCTTTATCTAGTTTAAGGAATCTGTGACACCTTCTATGTTTAGAATTGACAAGGTTTTGGTATCTTTGGATTGGGAAGATCATTTTGAGAATGTATCTCAAAGGATGCTTCCTTGGGTTATTTCTGATCATTGTCCACTCTTGTTGGAAGCATGTGGTTTTTGTAAGGGCCGGTGTGCCTTTAAATCTGAGAAAACGTGGTTGAAAGCTAAGGGTTTTGTTGAGAGAGTTCAACAATGGTGGAATGGGTACTGCTTTGTGGGTTCTCGTAGTTTTATTTTAGCCCAAAAACTAAAGGCTCTTAAAGTTGATCTCAAGAAGTGGAATAGGGAGGAATTTGGAGACTTGGCCTTTAGAAAAAAAAGTTTGCTGTTTGAATTGTTGGGGCTTGATGCTATCAAAAAGGTGCGGGGTCTCTCAAATGTGGAACAGTCCCACCATATACAGATTAGAGGGGATATTGAATATTTAGCTTCTTTGGAGGAGATTTTTTAGAGACAAAAATCTCGTGCCTTGTTTGTGAAGGAGAGAGACAATAATACTCATTTCTTTCATAGATTAGAAAATTCCCATAGAAGAGCTAATCAAGTTAATAGTATTGAGGTGGATGAGGTTGTTTATGAGGATGAGATGGATGTGCGTTCTCAAGTGGTTCAGTTCTATTAGGCTTTGTATTAGGAGACTGAAACGAGGTGCCCTTCTTTGGAAGAGAGGCTGTCATTAGAGAGGGAGTTCTCTAAAGAGGAAGTCATCCAGGTTTTAAAGGAAATGGAAGGGGATAAAACCCCTGGTCCCAACTGATTCATTATGGCTTTTTTCCATAAATGTTGGAGTGTTGTGGAAAAGGATGTTATGAACTTTTTTGAACACTTTCATTGTCACTCTGTGTTTGAATGGTCTATGAATACTTCTTTTCTTACTTTAATTCCTAAGAAGAGTAATGCTTTGAATGTTAAAGATTTTAGGATATATATATATATATATATATATATGTATGTATTCCCTAACTACATATCTAAGATTATATGATTTTTTTTTTTCTATTCTTTTTTAGGATACCACAGCAGCTCAAGAACAAGAACGTATAATGAGACGAAATTATTGGATCATCATTTCTCTTATCTGTCAGGCGGTATTTGTTGCATGTTGGACAACAGAGTATGGCAGTCGGTATTTTGCTGATAATGTTTGGAGCTCAAAAACTATTGTTTTTCTTATATTTCTTCTCCTTAGCTCTATTAACATGGTTATATACACCATTATAAATGTACTCGTTGAGATCGTTGTGCAAGGTCCATTTACAAAATTTGGTATCAATTTCGTAGCTGCACTCATACATGAATTGGTTATATCTTTTGCAAAAGAGAGTGACAATTTACATCATGTTTCTGTGCACCGTTGTTAACTTTTTAACCTTTAAAAGAGTTGTTTCTAGTTCGGATAAAGGCGAATTGAACAAAATATGAATTTATGGACCAACTTAAATTCAAAATTGGACCATGAGTGGATAAGATAGTACATGCATACACATATTGAGTTTAAATATTAAAATTGAACATAATCAAACTGTGACCTTGAGTGTTCAAGATCATCACTATTGGGTAGTGAGTAGTGGCAGTGAGTAGTGACAATGGTTTCTTATTATTATTATTATTATTATTTATTTTTATGTGTAAGGCCGAGCCATAAAAATCAAATCAGACATTCTGGTTCGATCGTTTTAACTTGAATTAGACCTTAATCCAATATGGTTCTTATTAAAATCCAAAATTATACTAAAACAGTAAAATGCCTTACTTTTAGTCGAAATGGTGCAATGTTTTTTAACCACATTACCAACCACCTCAGCAAAAGATTTTAGTTTTATTAATTAAATATATATAATTAGTGTGGGTTTTGGAATATAGCTGCCTCGTCAACTTAGGGCTGGAGAAGAAAGACCGAAGAGACACTCCTGAAATAAGAACTCAACCCAGATCTCAACATAGAAAAGCTCAAGCCCAAGAAAATATAGACCATTTGGACTGGCTGTCGAGGAACAGATTTATCCCGAGATATGATAGCCTAACCGAGAAGAAATCAACGGATTCACCAAGGACACAACTTCAGTCTCCATTCTCGAGGAGCGCGAAGAAGACTACGCAAAGCCCAATGTAATGGTCACCTCCACATTAATTAGGTGTTCCTACCTAATGTTAGCCTCACTAAGTGATAAATGACTTGCCTAAATAGTAGAGACACCACAAACATCTACCTTATGGGACAAGTATCTCCATAAATTCAACTAAGAGATACATAGCTAGAAAGGAAGAATGTGGGGAGGATAAAAGGAGGAGATAGCCAACAAGATGAAGAATCCTAAAAAATTGGAAAAGAGGAGCTAGAAAGAGAAAGAAAGTGCAAGAACTTACGTTTAGAGAGCAAGAATTTGTATTCATCTTTGATTTATATATTGTACCTCGGGAATTAGTTTTTCTCAATCAAACTATCTTAATCTTCCATCTTTGCCTTCAATTGTTTGTTTAATCTTTTCATTGTGAATTTCTTTTACCATTTCTTAGAAATTAATTGTGTTGATCAAGAGCTCTAGCCTTGCTTCTTTCAGTTTGTATTTTTGACCCCAAAATTAGAATAAAATTTTTTACTGTTTACTTTTCACTATTTTCTCAATTATCCTTATCATTTAATTGAAATTTATTTTTCCCAAAAATATAAATTAAGGAAAAAAAATAGAATTTTGCAAACTACAATTTTGAAATAAAATAAAAAGATAAGTGGTAATGTTGTCAAATGAAATATCTTAAACATACCTAGCTTCATATTGCATATTTTATAAGTACTAAAACTTTCAAAACATTTTACACATCTAAACCGTTAGTAATTTTAAATAAAATGATGGATTAGGCAAAAAGAGGAAAAAGAAAAATCTACCACGCAGGTAACACATGTACAATATTTTTATTAACAATACTCTCCTACAAACAGGTACATCCAATTTCACACTATGATGTGAATAACAACGCTTTCATATAATCTATTACGTGCAATCAGCTTATTATACACCAATCAAAAACTTCGCACATTAATGGGGGGTGTGCAATTAGATGCGTCCTATACTTATATTGCTTTATTAAACTCTTACCTAGATTGCACGGATCTACAAATAATAGAATATGAAAAACGAAAGAGCTGTATATATGGATTTGACTTGGTCCAATTCTTTGTCTTTTTATAAAATTGACTTTAAAAGAAACAAGAAAAGAAGGTGAGAGATATTCTCATATTCATATATTCATGTCCTATTCCTATCCTACGCGTGTGGTTAATGGTTATTGGTTACGGGTTTTTTTTGTTGTACTAGTTTTTAGACTTTCGAACAGTGTTTCTGTGTTTTTATACTATTTCGTGAATGGGTGGGTCCCACAAAAGTCCACAAGAACCTCGGAACCTTCGAGGAAGAAGAAGCACATTGGGTTTGGGTGTCTGAGTTGTGCCGGTGTTGGTTTTGTTTTTGTTTTTGGTGGACCCCACACGGAAATTGGTCCAAAATCTTCATTAGTACATTTTCGACCACTATTGATATTCAACGTTTCAAACTCAAGACTTTCTCTCTGATACATATGTATATTTTTTTTCTTCCACAAAGACACACCCACAAACACAGTATATTGTGGTGTTGTTACTGCTGTACAGTTCTGACAGATAGTACTAATATTGAATATAAGAGCAAACTTTAGTTCTTACTTTCTTTCCAGCTCAATGAATGAATGAACCCCACAAGAGAAGCCATATAGAAAATTCCAAAAACGCGTACGGTCGTCATTTTGATGGTCAAAAACCAGAAAATTCCATCCACATCCACCATCATCTCTTATCATTCAATATCTTTGATAAACTATATGCAGTGCAGGTGATCACTGTTATACCAAATTTATTCTACCCCGTAATATTTTTCAATATACAGTACCAAACCAATAAAAAGATCAGCCCAAAGTTTTTATTTTGACTATTATTATATAGGTTCTTGTTCAGACCAACAACCCCAACCAGTCTATCTTCTGGTGACGGCCAGACCCATATGGTAAGCAACCAAAAAAAGCACTGATTTTTTTTGGTGATACATATACCCTTTTGGATATATCAGATACAGAAGAAAGAAGAAGAGGCAGATAGATAGATAGACAGAAGTTGGTTTGGATTTTGGTTAAGTTGTGAAGGTGGGTAATAGTGGATACATGATTCAGGAATTTGAGATATGAGTAATCAGGCAGTTGCAAGTGCTTCTAACACAGCAAAATCCCCCAGCTTCTTTGAAAAAATCAAGGTTTGTCTCTTCCTTTTCATATTTCTTGGATTCAACTCTATTTTTGGTTTTGGAAATTCAGTTTCTTTGATTAAAAATTAAAACACGTGCTTTGAATTTTCTTCTGATGTGTTGTGTATTGACTTTTTTTTTTGGTGGCTGTTAAATTTGAACCAAATGAATTACTAGTAATTGGCTTAATTGATTCTCAAGAAAAAAGTAATTTAGCTTAATTTCAATTGCAGGATTACAAGTTTAAACGGGTCCCCAATTAATTTTTATTTTGGAGATAATTTCAGGTGTTCCCTCATGATGACTGTTTTTTATTACCAGATCAAGACACTAAGTGGTTTTTTTGTGTAGGCTGGGATTAAACCCCAATTATAAATACCTTGTTTGTGATCCTTATGAACCATTGGATTTCAAATTATGTTAAATTTAAAACAAAATAAAAATAAAAATCCGTTTTGGGATTTTTAAATTTTCATATGCTGGACTCCAAATAGTAGAAAGCTAATAGAGGACTGGAATTCTTCTTAGTTATCAATCTGAGATCATTTAGGATTCTGAGATGATGATGGTCTTCATGAATTTTTTTTTTTTAAACTTATATTTTTTATTGGTACTTGCACACATGGCCTAGTGAGTCTTGAACCTACGGCCTCACCTTCACCTTGCTTTTACAAGGGAGAGGTGCCAGTTGAGCTAGGCAAATTGGCTCTTTTAACTAATATTAGCATTGCAGAATGCTACTTGCCTTAAATCTTCATCGGCTGATTCTGGGAAGGGGAAAAGCAAGTCATCGACTAATAAAGTGTCTCATGGATTCCACTTAGTTGAAGGTAAATCTGGTCATGATATGGAGGACTACCATGTTGCTGAATACAGAAAAAAGAAGAATCACGTGCTTGGATTATTTGCCATATTTGACGGCCACCTAGGCGATCGTGTGCCAAGTTATTTGAGAGATAACCTTTTCAACAGAATACTTGATGAGGTATCCCTTCCTGACCATTCCAATTTTGTTTTTCTTGCCGGAAGCATTTTGTTATGTATTCTTCATTTGTTTGGAAGATTAGAATTTTGCCTGTTATTTATAGTTGACTGATCATCAAACATCAACCTAGATAGATAATCATGAGGTCTTTATGTTCCAAGTGTGATCCTAAAAGTTAAACCAAAGCATAACTTAGATGTTTGTGTGTCCTTATTTATTCAATAATGGCACTCAACTACTACTTAAAAAACTTCAGTATGTTGTATACTTAGGCTCTCATTCTTTGTAGAAGCAATACATATACAATTAACTGTTTTAGTTACTGCTTTGACTGTATAATGCAGCCAACTTTCTGGAACAATCCTGAGGCGGCAATAAGGAATGCTTACCGCTCCACAGATAAGTTAATATTGGATAACTCCTTGCAATTAGGGCCCGGTGGCTCGACTGCAGTAACTGCAATAGTCATTGATGGCAAAGACTTATGGGTGGCAAACATTGGTGACTCAAGAGCTGTTGTGTGTGAGAGGGGCGCCGCTAATCAAATTACAGTAGATCATGAACCTCATAGTGAACGAAGAAGGATCGAGAAGCAGGGTGGCTTTGTGACTACTCTGCCTGGTGATATATTTTGTCCTACAATATAAAATCAATATAACCTTATTACTCTTTATTATAGGCTTTTCTTCTTTGGGGATCTTGGCTTTGATTATAGGGTTGTTTATTATGAGGATTCTGCAATACTGAAAAACTACAACTTTTTCCAGGAGATGTACCCAGGGTTAATGGCCAACTTGCAGTTGCACGTGCTTTTGGGGATCAAAGCCTCAAAGCTCATTTAAGTTCAGAGCCTGATGTAAGACATGTGCCCGTAAACTCAACCATTGAGTTTGTTATATTGGCAAGCGATGGATTATGGAAGGTCAGTTATTATGGTAGTTTATGGATGACAAATTGTTCTGCCATTCTCTATTTTTTGTATTCTCTTTCTTCGTCTTCCTCATCATATCCCATAATCTGTCAAAACATTGGTATGCTTAGGTTTAAATGTTTAATCTTACCAAATGGTGTGCACTTCTAATATTTCAATTTTCAATTTTACACATAAAAAAATAATTTCAATTTTTAATAGTATTTGAAATGATTTTCTTTTGTTAACATCACATAAACCAAATTGTGTGTTTTTGCAATGTCTATAATATGATTTTGATTTACATTGTGCCAAACAAGATATCAAGATATTATATCAAGTTTTGGTGACTGATTTTATATTGACTGTATTGTAAATAATGAATTCATACATTCAAATAAATGATGATGAAAAAGTGTTCACTTTCAAATAAATTTATTTTGTAGTAAACTTATTCAAATAGAATTCGCAGAAATCCTTTATTGACATGCAATCCACTTGTCTTTTTTTTTTTTTAAGAGTTTCCTTACTAAGGCCATCTAAATGAAGAAAATGAAAATATTTTGGAGCACATTTTCTCTCTTAGTTTTACTTATCAAAAATTGAAACTTCCTCATGTATCATTTCTGAGACCCAGGATTGAAAGAAATTAAAGGTATAGAACCAAATACAGAGGACTTCCCATATATCATTTCCAGACCCCAAGTTAAAAGCATACTCTGCAAAGCTGTAAATAACAGTGTTTCTTTAGGCTTGAAAGTTGTCGTCCTCATTGGCTGACCTAGTGCCTGTTTGGCATTGTTGTAGGACGTAGAGCTTTTTAATTGAAAAGCTCTTTAGTATATTGAGTTTTTGGCAAATTATAGTGAATAGTGCTTTAAAGTTCTGGATTTATAAAACATGAACACTGAATTGCAGAGGTTTTTTTCCCCTAAAAGCTCCATATTTCTGCTTTTAGCCTTAAACCTTTTCAGCTTCAAGGACCCCCTAAAGAGCTTCTCTAGTGGGTTTTCCAGGAACAACCCCCCCCCCCCCCCCACCCTTCTTTTTTTACTTCTTTCAAAAAGAGCTAACGCACAATTAGACAGGCTCCTAGCCACCTCAAGAACTCCCTAGTTCTTATTCTACTGTTAGGATCTGTCCAGAGCAAATGTCATGGTGGGAAGAAGTGCCCTCTATGGTGTTGTAAAGTGATTACTCCCCAATCTGCATCATGTAAAACTATAGACTAGATGGTAAAAAATCAAAATTTGGAAATGGTATGACCTCCTGAACAATATTCTTATACCATGGTTCGAAGAAGAGTTTATTCACAGGCTCTCAATTGCATTGAAGGGTTCTGATTGTATATAAACAAGACATTGGCAACCTTTAAAAGTTGGATGATGTTAGTTCATCTAGTAATTTTTTATCTTCTTTGTAAGGCGATCACCACCTTGAAAGTGTAACACATGGAACTAAGTTTCTTTAGGACTTGTGAAATTTCTGCATTCCTCTACAGCCTAAGGCAGGTAGTCAAAGGAGCCTGCTTACTGAGTCATGGGCTAGTGCAATACCTTGATCACAGTATTAGTTCATGAATCGTTGGGGAAAGAGGCTTCCTCTTTTTTACCTCCCACCTGTGGCAGACTAAGCAAATAATGGCTGTTTACTTGCCATTGTTAAATTATGTAGCACTGAGGATTATCTCACAACCAGATGTAATAAATGGCCTATACTAATGTTCCATGTATCTACTATATCTATTTCTTCATATTGCACGTATAGTATAGAAGGACTAACAGCTTAAGGGTAGAACTTGATTTCCTTTTCTTTCTCTTTTAAGTGTATGTCTTCATTTCCCATCCGTTTCACTGAATGTTTAAACTGCTTTTACTTTCACTGTGGTATCAATACTGAATCTATTTGGGAGAATGTATATAAATAATACAAAAGAGACTATTCTGTTTTTTCAGTTACCATGTTTGTCCCTTAATGTTTTCTCTTGATAGTTGAAGCGCTCTGGCTGGCAGGTTATTAAAAATCAAGAGGCAGTTGATTTGGTGAAACACATAAAAGATCCTCAAGCAGCAGCAAAGCGATTGACAACTGAAGCATTGGCGAAAAATAGTAAAGATGATATATCTTGCATTGTGATCCGTTTTGGATGATGCTGCTGAGAAAAAAATTGCTTTCCACTACAAAGTCAGCTCTTTTGTTAGTATTGTCCTGGTTCCAGTAGGAAGATTGAAATAGAAGCACTGTTTGATTTATCTTATGTTATGCATGCAATGGCTTCTTTGTATGGATATTCATGTTAGAGCTAGTGGACATGGTGTGTCGTGCATATTTTTTATATTACCTGGGAAAGAGTTTTCCTTAATCCATGAACCACGTACAGAAGTTTGTAAGCTTGCTGGGGTTGGTATAATACTCTATTTTGGTCAAATGGGGGTGGGAAGGAGAAGAAAAAAAAAGGAGAAAAAAATGAAGATTGTGTATATAGTTGGTGGACATAAATATGATAGTTTGAGAACTCTTACATGCGGTGGTTGTTTCTATTATTTTATATTCTTATTATTCTATACTTATGGGAAATGTAACATAAACAACATCTTCACGATACTTACAACAAATTTTAAGTAATAGGTTGTTATTGGTTGTCATAGGTGGGCAAAAAAATAATTGAAGTGGTGAATTCTTTCAATTAGAACCAGTAACAACTTAGCACCATGATTTATTGTAAAAATATTGCGAAATTTTGTGGATATATCACTTCTCTTTATTTATTCTCCTGATCAGTTTAGTCTCAATTTCCTAGGTGAAAAATTTTAGGACCACAACTAATTTAACACCCATTTTCACATTTATCTGATGTTGACAATGAGTGATAGTTTCATGTGAAAGTGACACATAATTAGTCACAAAGGATAGTTATGAAATGGGTGTGAAATTGGTTGTGGTCTTAGAATAACTTTATGTTATAGCCTGGATTGGATTAATGGAATATTTGTATGAGGGAAAAGTTAAAAAGATATGAATATAAAATAAAATAATAAGAAGTAAAAAAAACTGATCTAACACTTGAGATTAAACATAATATATATATATATATATATAATTTTCAATTTCAGCATTTGAAAGACAATTACACAGTGCAAAAGCGCTGTTGCCTATTGCATGGATCTCAATCTATAGATTCCCTTTTAAGCCCGACGCTGTTTTGATTCAAAGATCATCAACTATCGCTTTTGTTATTTTAATTTTTGGTTCTCAAAATTTACTTTGCCCATGACATTATAAGGATGTATCATATAGGGACTAGAGACAACTTGTATCCGATTGTAAAATCTTCTAATAAAGGATATACGTGTCCTGATCTTTGGGTTTAGTTTTATCAGTGTATTCACATCAGCCTTCTCAATTTTTTAGCTAAATTAACCAAAAAAAATTCTAATTCTTCTAGTTTACTATCCATCTTTTTTATGTACACGCCTAAGATACACAAATACAATTACGGGTACGATATGATGACACAAGCAATTATTAAAAAATATAACATAATACGGTAGATAAGACACTGTTACGACATAGGTCTGACACCCCAAATGAAGTGTATGTGCTTCCTAGGCACACACATTAGACTTAATACAGTATCTCTTACTTCATTTAAATATTTATTTTTCCTCTCTCCTGACTAATTTCTCTCATCTTAGCATATATAGCCACCACCACACCACAACTAGCCACCAACGAACCAATCAGTTAGCCACCACCACACCACCACCAGCCACCACCAAACCAATTAGTTAGCCACCACTGTACCACAACCAACCACCACTACACCACAGCTAGCAACCACTTCCACAAAAACCCAAAAGCACCATGCAATTGCCCATCCTAACCACCACAACACCACCACTGCTGCATCAATCCACAAAACCCAGCACCCCTCCCACAAAAACCCAAAAACCTTATGAAACTGACCCATCCATACTTATCTAAACCTAGCAACCACCACACAAAAACCTAAAACCTCATGCAACCGATCCAACCAACCACCTAGCCAAAACCCAGCCACTATCAAACCCAACCAAAACCCAAATCGGACCCATCCATCATCGCCAATTACCAATTGATGTTGATAGGTTCATATGAGAGAGAGAGAGAGAGAGAGAGAGAGAGAGAGAGAGAAGATTATTAAAAAAAAAATGATTTCATTAGTAGTAGCGTAGTGAAGAATGGTGTCCCACTAGTTGTAGCAATGTAAAATTAAATTTTAAATTTTTTTTGGTAGCTTTTTAGATTGATGTCTAGTCTTTTTGTGGGTTTTTAGTTACATTTTTAATCTCAGACTAGTTTGTTGAGACTGATGTGGATACTCTTATTTTCTTAAATTTCAAATTTTAAACTTTATCAGAAGAGTATAGAAGGAGATGGATTGATTTTTTTATCAATATATATATATATATATATACCGAAGCCTCTGAAACTCCCACAGTTTTCCACGTCAGAATTTATTTATTTATTTTTCTCCGCGATCTTTTATGCGACTCACTCCCTTTAACCTATACGCATTGACGCATTCTTAAAACCCAAAACCCTAACCTTCGAGCTCTCTCTCTCGAAATTATAAAGTCCACATGGTGGACAAGTGACGTGGTCCACAATTCCATTAAAAAACTTCCACCTGTTTAAAATTGTTAGTTAGAAATTTTTTTAAAAAAGAAATTAATTACTGACTTAGCAATTTTAAACAAGTGGAAATTTTTTAGTTGAATGGTGGACAAGTGACATGGTCCACCAGAGGACTCTATAATTTCTCCTCTCTCTCCGCTTGTCTCTTTATTCCTTAAACCTCTCCCTTAGAAGCCATCCCCAATCGCTCATTTGCTCTATTTAAAGCTTTTTCTCAGCTTGCTTTGCTCGCTCTTCGCCGATTTCGGTGTATTTTCAAGTAATCTATACGATTTCACATCGGATCTAAAATTTTCTGCTTTTTTTTATTAAAAAAATATACAGATTGCATCAGATGGTTGAATTAGAACTTTGTTTCAGAAAATTAGGGTTCATTTTCTTCTTCTTATTTTTGAGATTTTCGATCAAAATTGCATAAAGTTGATTTTTTTTTTCTTTATCAAACCTAGGGTTTGATTCAATTAATTAGCAATCGATTAATGCTGAGTACTTCGACTTTTTTGTGTGTGTGTGTTCGAATTTGTAAAACTATTTGTTGATTTGAGTAAAATCTCTATGGATTTTCAGTGGACTAGAAATTTAAATTGGGTTTTGTAAATTTTGTTCGGTTACTATTCAGCTTGATTCTGATTTGATAATTTTTTTTTGTTGTTGGATTTTTTCGATGAACCGTTTGGTCTTCACTACTCATTTGATCTGTTGAATAGATTTTGCTTTTGAGTTCGTTTGATCTGTATGTATATTTGTGTTCTGTTTGTGTGTATATGTGTACATACTATGTATGTATTTAAGCTTTGCTGAAATTAATGCTATGTGTTTCATATTGTTCTATCAGTTTTGTATTCTGTAACTAGGTTTTTGTGTTTGTGTGGTTGGCTTCAATGTTTTGCTTAATGAAATGATTTGGGACATGATATTTTCTGAACTCTGTTTTTAGTTTTTAACTCCCTTGATTTAAAGCTTTGAGAACTTTTGATTTGTTCACTTGATTGTGGTTTACTTTTATGCCAAAATGAGTTGTGCTTAGAAAAGATGTATTTTCTTTTGGGGAAAACAGAGATTCTAATGTAAAATTCACATCGTTTGTAAATCTCTGTAAGCTGAAATTTTTATTTTAGTCTACCACCAAGAGTATTTTAGTATTTTTTTTTTTTTTTTTTAGATTGATTTCTTTGATTTAGGTATTTGGATTATTGGTTTTGATTAAGGTTGAATGATGAAGAAAAATGAAAAGAATTGCACAATTGAAGACACCTACAACCCTACATAGAGATGAAGCAAAGAATGAGTTTTTTGGGTATTGGTTTCTTCTGGATTGTATGTAGCAGTTGAAATTTCAGATACAGTAGGTTTGGATAGATTGATGGTTGATTAGAGTTTAAATTTCGTGTTGTTGATGAATTTGGGATGCCCAAATTTATTTTTAATTTTTATGGATGACCAAGTTTGTGATTTTTTTGGTATAAATAGTTATGTGGTTTGGTATTTGCTGTTTCATATTTTGCAGCAAAGTGAAAAGAAATCGAGTTAATGCTTCTATGTCATGTAAGGTTTTGAACATTGGAAGTTTTAATTTTGTTGTTTGTTGCCTTTTCATAATTTATTATACATTAGTATTGCATAAATTGTACTAGCATAAATTATTTTATTTTTTTGTTTGTAATCTTTACATCTATGAAGTCAGCTTGCAATTACAATTAAGGCTTGGTTGATTTGTTGAGTTGACTAATGGTTGCTCTATTATTTTAGGTGTTGAATTTTTTTATGCATGTTAAGGTTGTTCCATTTTGTTAGAAATTACCAGCCAAGAGGCTTTAGGCTTTGCTTGAGGACTTGTATTTTTATACCATAAAATTGTTTCTTTCCCTGCCTTTTGTATTGATAAGTAACAGTTGTTAATAAATGTGTGGCCTTTCAAAAAGCCACACGTTGCGTTAAGTCAACTTCATGGTTTGTGTCTCTTGGTTTTGGTTGTCATAGGAATTGCCAACACATTGAAACACCACCCGTGCTCTCATCCTACATTAAAACAAAAAAAAAAAAAAATGCTATTGACTGTTAACTAACCAAGCATGGCAGGTGTCCAAGAAAATAATATAGCAACATTATCCCATTGCTTTCAATTTATTTCTCCTTCCCCCAATCCCACACAAATACTTTGACATATTTTATCAAACCAGTCCACACATTCCACCACAATGACTCACTAAATGCATTGCATGTAATTGTGGTAGATTTGGTTTTGAATTAGAATTGTTTTTTATAGTGGTTGAAACCCTAATTTGGGTCCATTTCTATATACAACCCACTATATACATCCACTGGTAAGGTTTTTGTTTTTCCTTTTTAAAATTTGGATTTTAAATATGACTTAGGTTTTGATATTGTGGTGGATTGGTTTTGATTTAGGAAATTGGGTTAGTCTATGGTCAACATAAAAGGGGTTGCCTAAGAGATCATTTGGGAAGAACATGCACTTGGCATTAATTTGTAAAGTGTATTTTTGTTGTTGTTGTTGTTGTTGCTGTTGTTGTTATACATATATATATATATATATATGTGGGTTTGTGGACAAATATCAGTGAGTATTAACCTCTTATATTTTATATGTATACATGTTATTTTCAGATCTTTAGATAGTAATATTAAGAGAAATACCTTATGAATACAGGTGAGAGTGAGACATTTTTGCAAAAAGCCATTCAAGAGCAAGGTCGGGGTAGGGCGTTGGACACAATACAAGAGATTCAAGAGAGACATGATGCTGTGAAAGATATAGAGAAAAATCTCAAAGAGTTACACCAGGTGTTCTTGGACATGGCTGTGTTGGTCCAAGCTCAAGGCGAGCAATTGGACAACATTGGGACCCACGTGAACAGGGCTTTAGTTTTCAACATTATTTTGAAAAAAAAAATATATATATATATATATATATTTTTTTTTTTTCCTTTCTTTATTCTTCAATGTCTTTTTTTTTTTTTTTTTCCCTTTCCTTTTTAGCTTTTGCTTGGTGGGCAAATCAGCCTTTCCTTGATTCTTTTAGCTTTTTCTTTTAATGTGAGGTTGATTAACTAAATATTTATTTAACTAGCTTTTTCTTTTAATCTGAGGTAGATTAATTAAATATTTATTTAACTATCCCGTGCATTGCACGGATTAGCGACTAGTTATTATTAATTTTAGAAGAATTTTATTACTTATTTTTTAATATGAATAGTTGATTTTTTATTATTATTTTTTTTTTTTGGATTAAAAGATAGAATGTTTTTAATCTTTTAGAGATTGAATCAGAGTCATGATTTTACCACCATTGACATTTTATGCAATGTCCTGCGATACATGCTTTAGATTTATTTTTTAATTTTTTAAAGAAATTAACATATATGGTATAATATTTGAAAAATTAATTTCAATGATAATAATGTCATTCAAAAGAGATTAAAAAAAATGTTATTAATATGAGTAAATTTAAAATGTCAAAATTAATTTAATTAGGAATATAGTCATATCACTTTACTGAATCGACAAATAATTCATTATTTTGAGGGTTTTTTTTTTTTTTTTTTTTTTTTGGGAGAAGGATTTTGAGTAATCTAAGTTTACAAATTGTATAGAATAAGCATGTAAAAAATACCATGTGTTTCTACCATTATGATAGGTTGTCCGAGGAAGCTACCATTGTGTGTTCCTAGACGTAAAGCATATAATTAAGTGAAAAGTATGTAAAAAATAATAATAATAAAAAAGTTTGGCTTACTTCTAGTAATTTTTTAAATGGAATCTCCTTTTATTTTAATGAAAAACTACTACATCATCCACTAACTAAATAAAATGTGGAGATTAAAACTTACTACCACTTGCTATATTGTGTATTTAAAACAAAAAGAAATCTCCAATTAAAAAAGTACTAGAAGTAAGCCAAAATATATATATATATATATATAAAGGAATTTAATTTTGTTGGACCGTCAACTATGCCATTCAATCTTAAAACCAATTAGTGATGAGGAAGACACATTCAAATGTTTTATGGCATTCAACATTACGCCTTGCAGGCTTGTTTTTAGAGTGGTTGTAGGAAGTAGAATTGTGGTCCCCCCCACAATCCCTCCTCACAATGACACTCCCATGACTATAACCCATGACCTTGGCTCTGATACTATTTATGAGACCATGAGCTGTGCCATTCCATCTCAAAACCAATTGGTGATAAGGAAGACTCACTCAAATCTTTTATGGCATTTAACATCACATCTCGCATGCCTATTTTTAGAGCAGTTATAGGGAGTCGAATTATAGTCCCCCAACAAATTTGTTAGAAGAACTTAGGGCATGGTAACAATAAGTCGGAAATTTATGACATTTTATAATTTATAGTAACTTAAGTTATTTAAGCAAAACCAGGTGTAACCCCAAACACCCAATAGCACTAGGGTGTTCAATGGCAATGTATCAAGCACTCAATAAGGTATTTAGGTATTAAATGCACTCAGTATTAAGCTTATGGTATAGTGGTAATCCCTAAGTAGCCTGGTACTCAACCACGGCCAGTTCAAAGTTCAAACCCTAGACAATTGCCTAGGGTCTCTAAATGGAAAAATGCCTCACAATCTTGATCCAAAAGTATAATGCTATATAATATTATACTTACATAGCAAAATAAAATAAAAATATATTTTGTACCCATTTACTTGTATTTTGAAAATGGTATTTATGTGAATATGTCAAGCTAAAATTGAAGAAACCCATATACATTATTTCTCTCTATCTCAATTAAAAAGTCTTTCATTGCTTATCAAAACAAATTATTTGTGAGTTCCAGTTAGCTCAATTGGTAAAGTCTCCAATGGTTATATAAAATATCTGGAATTCAATCCCCACCTACACCAAAAACTGATTGGTGTCATAGTCTGATGATAAAAAATTATCATTAGGAGCGGACACCATAAATTGAAACTCTCTCAAAACAAATTATTTCCATCTTCCCATCGGAAGTCTTCTCTATTATGACCATTAAATCACATATACTTTCTCTTTTATCTAAAAGAATTTATTGATAACCAATCATCATCAAACAACTCATTTGTTCTCGTACTTTTATATTGTTCTCTTGAGTCATATTTACTATAAATTATTATTAGTTTTTTATATTATGCATTATAAATGATTGATGCGACTAATTATATTATAAATTTTATATTAAGTGAATCTATAGTCTTTGCCTATAAAGGTTGGGATTATTTAATGATTCTATTGTTGAATGAAATTACAATAGCGTATTTGATAAAGCAAATTCTATAGTTACACGCTTTAAATGTATTTTAATTTGATACTGATGATGGTTTAGATTTATTTTTAGGAACTAAAATTTTAAAAGAAGTCTTACAAGTTGAAAAAGAAAAATTCAATTGACAAAAAATTATATAAAAGACTAGAATTTTCATTTTTGTTCAAGCATTGTATCACTTTAATATTCTATTGACAACACCGGTTAAAGTTGCTTCTTTCAAAAGAAGTTTTTCAAATTAAAATTAATAAAACCATATCTAAATCAATTATGTAAAAAGAAATATTAATAAATTTGTCATATTATCATGGCTAAGGATTGGGTTCAAAGCTCTTGTGCACTGGACCCATTGGAATGTTAACAAGTGACAACATCTCAAAGATTCAATCTGCAGGAGCACTAAACTTAAGCCAATTCCTATTAGGGCAAAGATTGGGCCTAGTACTCCTCTACACTGGACCTGTTGGAATGTTGACACGTGTCAGCATCTCAATGGGTCCAATGCACAGGAGCACTGGACTCAAGTCGGTTTCTATTTGAAGTGAGATATTTTTGCATAAACATCTCATTGAAATGCCGACATGTATCACCAACTTGTGAGAACAGGTGTCTTATAACTATTTTATTTGACATACAGCCACCACTCATTGTCAATTACATAAGAGAGTTGTAGAAAAGTGTGATTCTAGAATTATTGATGCTTGTGTCTACCTTATGGGTGGCAGACTGTAATTGGTTGGCTTTCACATGGACCAATCATTTTTTATTCACTACTTATAGTCAAAGATAGTTGTATGAGCCGGTATGTGAAAGTACATAATTCTAATTCCTAAAATTATTAATTTCTGTGTTTACATTATAAGTGACAGATTGTGATTAATTGGTTTTCACATAAATCCAAAACTTTTTATTCACCACTTACAGTCGGTAACATAAGAGAGTCGTGAGGACAGGTATAAGAAAGGGTATGGTTCAAGAGTTAATGATCCCTGCATATACCTTGTGAGTAATGTCATGAAGTTGGCAACTGCCAAACTTGGTAAATAGATTGGGACTTTCTGGTTTTTTGATAAATAGATTGGGGACTTTCAAGTGGCCCACTTCACATGGGCCATTTGTATTTCCTGTCCTCTGTTCTTTATTATCATGTCAGGCAGCGTGACATGTTAATCTTTACTCTTTACAGGAAAAAATCAACTATCTCCATTAATGCTATGCTGTCTTTCAGTAGACACATTCAAAGCAAAGTAATGGCACTAATGCGTATTTGCTTTGGACCAGCAGCAAATAATAACATGAACTTGAAGGTCCCAAAGACCAAAACCATTATTAAGCCACTTGCCTAACTCTTTTCTTTTTTGGAAGGGACACATGCCTAACAGTTATGGGCTTGACAAGAGCATTTGTCATAAAAATTATAATCTAAGGAGACAACATTTCTCATAATTCTTTTATAATTGCTTACCCGCAGTTTATTGCGATTAATGTATAATAAATATAGCTTATCAGTGGGCCAATCAAATGTGAAACCAAACCTTACTCAAATCACATTTCATCAGCTTATCAAATTGTGAAAATAAAATAAAATAAAAAAATTATGTCCTTAACATTAATCTTATGAAAATTTACAATATTTTTTTTAAAAATATTTTACTATTTACATCAAACATTGACACATTTCATATGTGCGTGGGGGGAGGGGGGGGGGGATGTGTATTGATATAGTTTATGTATTAGATTTATTAAGTTAAAAATTATATTATATTAAGTTATAATAACATAACAAAATTAATAATATAGTTTTTTATTACTTTACTTGAAGCAAACCCAAGAATTAAATAAATACATATTTAACATATAATTAAATACTTAATTCATTTGCTAATTATTTAGTTTTCAACTATTGGAAAATGCTAAGCAAATAAAATTTTGTAATTGTGTAAAAACATATGTTTAAAATGTTAAAGAACATCTTTTTTTCTTTATTTTTTGGTTAAAATATAATCGTGAGTATTTGTTATTCCCCTTCCCATAGAGGTAATCATAGGCAGCAATGCTACCAAGTTGCAGTAGGCAAACGGCCATGCAGGTAAACGGACTTGCAGCATGCTTATCCTTGTATTTAAAGTATGGAAAATTCTTACTTTTGGTCTTATCAATGTAAATCTTGCATGTAGACTAAACAAATATGCACAATGTTATAAATATTTACAAAAGTGTACAATATACGTATATTTTACGTAACGTAAACTTATAATTTAATTACCCTAAGTATTTGTAAGCCTGCTTTTCAAAAAAAAAAGTATTTGTAAGCCAAGAATTTCACAATACTGACGGGTGATAGGAGACAGGAGTATATACCATTACCATTAGTTTAAAAGAGAGAACATGAATAATATCACAAAATGTTTTACAAATTAAAATACAACTTCAAGAAAATGAAGAGACCAATAAAAGTATTTGTCTCTCTGGGTTCTGACCTAATCCAAATTATACACAACAACACTTTTTGTATCACAAATTATTTCATAGGATCGAGTCCCAATTCCCTCTATATGTTTTATGTCATAACATAAAGAATTATATGAATAAAATGGAAGATAAATAATTAAACAGCAATGAAGAAACTACTATTGCTATGGAAGCAACCTCTAATAGAAAATTACACTGCTTCGAGAGAGTTTAAAAAAAAAAAAAAAAAAAGGTGCACACAATACAATAGAACCAATCGTGCTTGGTCTGCTATCCGGGTTGTTGGGCTTGCAGCAAAAAGAATAATACTCTGGGTTTTTTTTTTTTTTTTTTTTTTCTTCTTGGTTGATGATGAAAGAAAATGAAAATAGAAAGCGATAGTTGGATTGAAGATTCTAATAATAAGGAATTACAGGGGGAGGAGGTGATGCATATGATACTCCTCTAATAGGTGGAAGTGGCGTGTTATCCGGTGGAGGTGATGATGGTGTTTGGTGAGGAGGTGGGTGTGGTTTTGAAGGGTGAGGACTTGGCACTGAATGGGTTGGTGGTGGTGGTGCTGACACTGGAGTGGGACAACCGCCGGTTGGAGGTGGTGGGGGATTATGCCATATTGGCTCATTTGGTGGAGGTAGAGGGGTTCCATATTGATGCAATGGTGGTGGTGGAGTGTAAGGTTGATGACTTGGTGGTGGTGGTGGCGGCGGTGATGTGTAATGGTAGTGATGACTTGGTGATGGTGGCGGTGGCGGTGGCGGTGGTGGTGGAGTTTGACCATAGCCATGACTTGGTGGTGGTGGTGGTGGAGTTTGACCGTAGCCATGGCTTGGTGGTGGTGGTGGAGGTGAAGTTTGACCGTAGTAATGACTTGGTGGTGGCGGTGGTGGTGAAGTGTGACCGTAGTAATGACTTGGTGGTGGAGCTTCAGCTGAATGCTGGGGAGGTGGAGGTGGAGGCGAATGTTTAGGCCCATATGCAACTGGTGGTGGTGGTGGTGGTGAGACAGGTTGATAGGTAGGTGGTTTGACACCAATAGCTGGTGGTTGTGCAGGCACAGTTGGTGGAGGTGACGGTGGTGTCAAAGGTGGATAGGTTGGAGGTAAGACAGGAACAGTTGGTGGGTATGATGGTACATTTGATGAATGTGGTGGTGGTGGTGGGAGGTATGTCCTTGGTGATTCCCTATGAGTAGGAGGTGGTGGTGAAGGTGGTGAGTGGTATGGCTTTTTGGGAGGAGATGGTGTTGGTGAAATGTGTGATGGTGGAGGTGGAGGGTGTGATCTAAAGGTAGGTGAAGACTCTGATGTTGGTGGTGGAGGTGTATGACTAGGACTAACACCTGGCCTTGGTGAATGGCCTCCACCACCGCCGCCGCCACTGCTGCCACTGCATTTGAGCTTTCTACAATCAACAGGGTGAGCAGGTTCTGAAGAACATTCTCGTGAAGAACGTTGATCAATCTTGCCAGGAATGCAATTCTTTTTACCATTGGCTATACCTCTTCCTGATATAGCAGCACAAGCTGGAGCTTCTCCAGTGAAATAATTGAAAGAATAGGTGAAGTTTTGCAACTTCGGCAACTCGCACACACTCTTTGGTATAACACCAGTGAAGCTGTTGTGAGCTACATCAAGTTGCTCCAAGCTCTTCATGTTTCCAATACTTGAAGGCAATGAGCCTTGTAAATGATTGAAGCTCACATCAAACACAGTAAGCTTCCTAAGAAGCCCAATCTCTGGAGGCAAACACCCAGTGAGATTGTCATTCAAGAGAATAATCTCATTGAGTGTTTTTCCCATCTTTCCAATGCTGCCTGGTATACACCCACCAAGGTTGTTGTTGGCAAAGACCAACACTGAAACTGGTGAGTTACCAAGATTCTCTGGGATGCCAAATCTGAACCTGTTGTCATTGATAAAGATAGCATCAAGATCTTTGTCAAAGAGTTGGGAAGGGACAGAACCTTCAAACTCATTGAAACGAAGGTCCAGGTATTTGAGTGTTGGCAAAGACAAGACAACATTTGGAAACTTTCCCACAAAGCGATTGTTACTGATGTCAAGCTCATAGAGGAGTTTCAAGCGGTTGAAAGTCTTGGGTACAACCCCACAAAAACGATTTGAGTTGAGGTGAAAGAGAGCTAGATCTGTGAGGAGGCCAAGCTCAGGAGGCAGATAGCCAGCAATGTCAGCATGGTTGAGGTCAATGCCAGCTACAACTCTGTGTGAATCATTGGTGGGAGATGGAGCACAATACACACCTTTGTAGGAACAAACTTTTGGGCCTACCCAGTTGGCTGTGAAGTTTAATGGGTCTGAATAGATGGCTGATTTCCAAGCTTGGAGAGCAATGTAGGCTTGACGGAGACTTGGATTCTCAAACCTTAGGTTTGGATCTACAGCTACAGCCAAGCCTTGTTCATCATCTTCATCTGTAGCTGAACAGATCTGGCAAAGAAAGGTTGAAGCAAGTAAGAAAAGAAGCAAGAAGAAGCTCAAGGAGCTAGGATGAGACATTGGTGTTGGTGGTGTGGCACAACTGGCAGAAAATCACATGGAGAAAAGCCTTTGTGTCATGAGAGATATGCTAAGAGAGTTTGTTTGGATAGTGTGCCCTGCCCTCCCCACCTTCCCAAGCTTTTCTTTATATAAAAAGGTCAATTGGCCTTTTTCTATTGCCTTTTTTTCCTTTACTAGTGTAGAGTTCTTAACTTCACCTTGGTGTATATTACAGTTGTTTGTTGGTCTTTGCAATATGAACAATTTTATTCTTATAAACACAAATAAAAAAAAAAATGAAGGAAATGTAATGTCAATAGGATATGATTTAGGAGGCAAAACAATTGATCCCTGTCGTGGATGCATGAGAAAATGAATCATGACATGCTGGCACGTCTTAGAGATTTTTGAAACAGATGAAATTAGGTGGGAGACTTGGACAATTCAATACCAAAGTGAAAAAGTGAAGGCATAGGCATATTGTAGATGAATGGACTTGTCTTTTGACTTTGGGTACATGTCTTTATCACACTGCAGAGTAATTCAATACACAATTTTTGTGATATAATTTTTACTACATTTCTAATATAATAGACTATAAATAATATTAGTACCACAAAATAATTCAAAACTTTAACACCAACTCAGCCTATAAACCCACATAAATTTACTATTTTATCTTCATCACCCACATCTTACCACAAAATAAAATTACCTAACATTTCTCGCAAAATATTTTGGTCCTGTATATTCTGCACGATGCCAGACAGCATTCAACTCGGACAGCAAAAGTTCAGCTGGCTTCATCTACAACAATCGCTTTTCACTTTTGGTAAGCTAATAGGTTCTCTTCACAAAAAGCCAAGACAAATTTTTTTTTGAAGTAACGCGTAGATCATGCATAATTGGTCACGGGTTTTTTTTTTTTTTTTCCTTTTTTTAAAATTTTATTTTACTCATTTATTTTTCATGCATACTTTTTAAAATTTTCAATATTTTAGCTATAATTAATAATTATACTTTCATGAGTTTAAGTACATAAGAGATAGATATTAAAAATAAAAAGATATGCCGACAAAGTAAATTTAACAAGGTATATAAAATATTAGAACCTTAGTATGACTCTTCTCTACATGGGGAGAACGTCCTCCCATCTACTTGTTATAAGGGTGAATATATATATATATATCACATTAAAATTTTGGTCAAATTATAAATTACATTGTTTTAAGTGCGGTAAGTTTTTATTTTGATCCATATAGTTTCGATTTTTTTCATTTCAATCCTTTTAACTTAAATTTATTTCTAATTTTGGTCCTTCCATTTACTCTTCTCAAGTGGGCTGCCGTTAGATCTTACAAAGCAATGTAGTTTGTTTTTATTTTTTTCAATTTTAAATGAAATTTACTTCAAGTAATTCCTATATATATAACTTATTTTAGAAAAAAAAATTATAGCAAAAATGAAACCCATCAAGAACCAATCAAGCAACCAAAATTTGTGAACCACCACAGAGCCCACCATAGATAGCTATGGATATGAAACCCAATCAATCAAGTTCATCTAATCGATGCCCACCGAGTCCAATCAGAAAACCCCCATCTTTGCCATTACAATCCTTCAATAAGCTATAAACCTTATTGGTTAAAACAACTTTGATCCAATATACTATAAATTTGAGATATGACACAACTTGGTACGTGATGGTGTTGGTGATTCTATATCACTATCATCACACTGGTAAGGCAAGTTGTACCATATGAAGTTGTGTGTGTATATTAAAAAATGATGAAACTCGAGAAACTTAATTAAAAAAAATTGAAACAACAAAAAAGAAAATGAATACGATAAATTTAGAGGATGCAATTTATAGTTTAGTCTAAAAAAAATTATGAGATTGTATCTCATATGGTTTAAGAGATAATATATTTCAAAACTTGACAAAGGGGGAAATTTTTTTGAATGGAAGTAATAGGTTTCCTTATGCAAAATGTCCTTTACATCAAACCATGTAGCTAGTGGATTATAACTTTACCAAAGAAAGTTTATTACTCATGCTCCATAGACACTATTTACAAGCAAAAACAAAGTTCAACAATGTACTTCTTAAATCAATGTCCACAATTTTAATATCTTTTTTTTTATTTTAATTAGAAGCTTTGGATATACAACCGACAATTTTTAAATCTCTGAAAATTTCTACCTTTTTTATTTGATAAACAACAAAATAAAATGATGTGATAGACAAATAAAGTGGAACCCAAAGACTGTCACAATCACATTGCTAATAGGATTAAGATTTAAGAATGAAATCAGCTACACAATTTGTATATTTTCAACATCATAATAAACATAGAATTGTTAGCAAAAAGAAGATAGACATCATAGGTAGAATTAGAAGTTAATCATGGGTTCAAAAGAAAGAAGTTAATAATTAAGAAGAAGGTATAGTCGGTGAAGGATAGGTAAGAAATATATATATTATAACAGTTGGATGAGACTGTGGGCCTGAGATCTGATACATGGGACCTTGTTTAAGTTTTAACGTGTAGTAACTTTCTGATCCCATGCAATTAAAATTTTAAAAACTTGTACAAATAGAGAAAGAAAGTGTTTTTTTTTTTTTTTTAAATATTTTATTGCTCCAATGTTGCCAGAAAGACATGGGTCCCACTTATACTCTGTCAGCACGATCTCCCAAGGAGGCCAAAGACCTTTTCAAAATAAGAATCTTTTTTTACAAATTGGAGAAAAAGAAAGGAAAAAAGAAAAGAAATTCCAACCCCAAACGCGGAGTGTACGAATATTAATTATGCTAAATAAATAATCTACGTAATAATTATCTATCGTCCTACCTGTTACTATTAACAATTATGGATGGTTGGATGAGGGAGACAGGAGTCGCCTATTCTTTTGTTTTTTGATGAACAGAGTCACCTATTCTTTGTTTGATCATTGATGAAAGTGAAGCCAGAGAAGCAATATTATTTCTCTATAGATTTATTAAAGAGCTTACTTAAGCTCCAAATCACCAAAAGTCATCTTCAACTCCCTTCTCTTTCAATGCAGGCTGCATATAGTTTTAGCATTTTTTTATTTTTTGGAAAATATTAATCAATAACCTAAGAACATTAGTTCAGAGCTATTTTTAGAAACATTTTATTGAAAAAATAATGAAATAATAAATGTTGTTGATAGGGGCAGCTTAATGTATTTGGGGGCCTAAGGTGAAAATTGATTATCTTATTTTAGATGCAAAATTACTACTAATTAACAAAAACTACGTAGAATTTTTTTTTTTTTAGAAATTTTATAAATAGAAAAAATTTGACAAAATTTTTCATACTTGTTGATATGATAGATTGATAATAGTAAGTAAAAAGTGGTATTAGTGGTGGATTTAGATGAGAACTAGTAAAAGTTTGCTAATTAAACTCTTGTTATTATTCTTATTTTTTTTAGAAGTACAACATTCACAATATTTTTTTTACAACAAATCCTAGGTTTTAAGTTATTGTTGTTGTTGTTGTTTTTTTTTTTTTTTTTTTTCCTCCCTCTCTCTCTTTGAAAATATCACTATAATTATTTTTTTTGCCATCAATAACAGGTTGTAACAAC
Organism: Quercus lobata; assembly: GCF_001633185.2. NCBI lineage: Eukaryota > Viridiplantae > Streptophyta > Magnoliopsida > Fagales > Fagaceae > Quercus > Quercus lobata. Next base: position 5,695,099 of record NC_044914.1, read on the forward strand.
TTACAACTTAGCATAATTGTAAAAGTGTTGTAAAAAATATTGTGAACGTTGCATTTTTCTTTATTTTTTATTTGTTTTTCATTTGGTAAAAAAAATATTATTTTATTTATTGATTATAAATAACCTTATTGGTTAAAATTTGGGGACCATTTTTTTTTACTTGGGGACTTAGGCGACCGTATTTCTTGCTCCACTGTTCAGCCGTGACAGTTTTTTATATTTCTTATGAAAGTGGTTTTAAAATTTTCCTCTAATAGTTTATTAACAATTACTCTGAACGCATCTATTAAGTGTTAACGTGAATTTTTTTTTTTTTTAACTGTTCTTTCTCTTTTATACTTTTCAGTTATTTATTTATTTATAATTGTCAAGTTGATTTGTGGAAAGGTTAATCAAAATAAGAATTGACACAAAAACCGCGTGGTTATTAAATATGGAGAAGAAATGAGGGTTAGCTCAAAATTCACGATACATGTTGAGTAAAGGTTAGAGGTGTGTCACACACAAAAAAAAAGTCCAAAGATGCTAATCAACAAAAATAAAGAAAACTATGAATAATGCCTTTCGCCTTTATTGACTTGTACATATAGCAGAATGGATAATTTAAGAGAGAGAGAGAGAGCACAATGTTGCTTCCACGTATGCAAAACATCCTATTAACTCATGAAATTTTGAATGAAAGAAGTACGGTGGTTGAGATAGGAATAAATGTTGTTGTTAATGCAAACATCCCTAAGATCCAATTTTACTTATGGATCGAATTGATGTGTTGCTAAACAAGAGATTAGCATTGGATCTGTTTTTGATTGGGCAATGAGGTGGGCTGGTTTAGTCACGATTGAGGAAATTCGTTGATTAAACCTAATTAACTGAGCTCTCTAAGCTAAATCAACACTTAAGGGAATTTTGCTAAATGTGACATTGAGAAGTGCATACTACAATGATTGATATTTCCGTGACAATGGCCAACACACATGATTTCTCTTATGGGTCCTCAGGTTTTGCTAATGACTCCAACTCACTTGGCAAAAATTATGCTTTGGGTCTATTAAAAATCCAACATAGGGACAATCTTACCCTTCAAATCACACTCTCCTAGATCTTCATTTAAATTGCGTGGCTTCAACCATGTATGGAAGAATAAAAAAGTCACCCAATATTTGATATAGACCCAAAGAGAGTCGGACTTTGCTTGCATTGAGCTTGTATGATTTTTTTTTTTAATTAAAAAAAAAAAGATAAAGTTTAGTTACAAAATTGATTGTAACCTAAAACTACAACTTTACTCAATATATTTTTATTGGAGGTGAATTTTGACAAACCTACCATTGGATTACATCTTCTTATATCCTTCATGATTGCAAAATTTCTAAAAAATTAAAGATCAATAGTTATGTCATCAATAAATTGTTTAAATTGTAAGTTTTTATAGTTTAAAATTATGTATAAAATATAAACTTATAAATCATATAGTAAATAATATCTGATTGACACAAAATTTGACATGTGTATTAAAAGCATGAAGAATATGCAATTCAACAATTAGATTTTCTAATATGTAGTAATTTTTATTTTATTGAGTAAGGTTGTAGTCTTAGGTTACAATCAATTTTGTAATTAAACTTTGTCTAAAAAAAAAAAAAAAATAGCCACCAACAATAATTTATTTGTTTATTTATGATTTACAGATTTTTTTTTTTTTTTTTCCTGATAAGGTTATGATTTACAGATTTATGAAACATTCTCATTATTCATATGATAAAAATCTCTCACAAATTTATAAACTAACTATGACGGAAATATTAAGAATAACAGTTAAGTAGAATATAAGATATTAGGGGACCTACTGTGTTGAAGAACTATATTTTTCTTGAGGCTTATACATTCCCTCGTATTGAGGGGCCGTAACATACAAAACATGTTACTCTGGGAATCGATGGGTTTTAAACTTAAAAGAGAGAGAGAGAGAGAGAGAGAGACTCCACTTACGTAAGTCTTTGTTCACTTACATAAAAAGTTATATACCTGTTTGACTTTGTTTAAAGTAAACTTCAAAGGTAGAACTTTGATTATAGAGCTTTTGCAACATTGACTAAAAAAGTTCTTCAATTTTCAAAGTGTTTGTCAATTACAATGAATGGTGCTAAATTCTGGATTTGTAAAGCATGAATAGTGAGCAGTAAGGCTTTTTCTATAATAGCCAAGTAAAACTGAATGAAATCATGTAAATGGAAACACAAACTGAAAAACTCAAACAAAAAACAATCCCCGGTATCATTAATTTGCTACTTTGATACAAATGTATAACTCTTCTTGGGCAACCCAGGAGACAGATCAGATCCAGTCATTTTGCTACTCCATTATTGCTAAAGATGCTTATTCATCCTGCAACTGATGTCAATAATTTCTGTGCTTCTTCATCTCTCTTTTTTTTGGTTTGATAAAATAAACAACTCAAACCTTATAGATCTAATCCCAGAAGCATTCTTACCAAACAAATCCATCTGGAGGTGCTTCTTCTGGAATCTGGGGGAAAAGATATGCAAACAAAATCAGTAGTCTATTAACCTACCAAAAAGTCTTCAAATCAAGGTTTTGAACTGCAAAACTATCAATTCAACATTACCTTTACAGGTAGCAAAAACAGTTTTTGTAATTACTTTGCATATTGAATTCTTAGCTATTACGATATATATATTGTGTGAAGGATTGCTGTTTATCGTTATATTGTCAGAACCAAATTCTCAAATGCATTGCCGCACATGCAGAATCCCTAACACTTCCAAAACCATTATGTAATTGCAAGTCATGCTTACAGTATACAACACAAATTGAAGCCTTTTTTTACCTCTCCGGGATTCCATTTCTCTTTTAACCAAATACTCGACTCCCCAGAAGCGTTCTCCATTTGCAAGTTATTTCTGCAGAATTCAAAAGTGAATCCAAAAAAAATATGAGCAAATGGCATTTTCTAAACTTGAAGATGACAAATTATTAACTTTCAAGTTTCATTGTTTTTTGGTGAACCTCTGTTTGTTGTTTGTGACCGAAAGTTCAGAAAATGATGAAACATTATTATATTTGGTTTTACTTACAAAAAAAAAACTATTAACTTCCAGTCCAGCTGCAAATTCTATAGAGAGACACAATGAATAAGACTGATTTTATTTAAGTTATAGATGCCAAAAGATGATGATAAATGTTACAAAACTTTGATTTCCCCCCCCCCCCCCCCCCCCCCCCCCCCCCCCCACTCTTGACAGACAAAGGTTGGCTCCAAACCTATTTGAAGCTATCATTTTCAACCTAAAACGTAATGATTTATAAAACTATTCATGTATATTATTTAAATAAGTCACATGACTCATTAAAAAAATCTTGTGACTAAAAACTACACGTGGAGCAAGATAGCTCCAAACATGTTTGGAGCCAAACATTTTTCCTTTCTTGATAAGGTAATTTTGATGGCAAATGTGGCCTTACATGAAGCAATAGTCAAAAATGGTTTGAAGCCGGTCCAGGTATGTTGTTTGGACACAAGCCCATGTTGACTAAAATCATAATAATAAAATAGAGGCCAAAGAAGTAAAATTTGATATTTTCAAATCAGTCAGCTAATCTAACAGAAATAATTCACAAAGTAAAAACAAAAAATGCCTGACTAATCCTAGTTACTTAACACAAATAAGTGAAATTTGATAATTGGAATGGAACTCAGAATTTTTTATTTAATTAGACTTTTTTCAATTGGCTTACAATATATAAGTAGTTTTTTTTTTTTTTGGGTAAGTAATAACAAATATAAGTAGTTTTCCCACAAACTTACCCCAATTGAACATTTGTGATTGCTGGTCCACCTGTATTAAAGTTGGGCCCGTTTGGAAGGATGGACGAGTTGTTACTCGTTGAAATGGATATTTGTGCAGGTGCTACTGGAGGAAAAAATGAGTTATTTCCACCAATTATGTTACCACCATTGCTGAAGCCTGCTGTGTTGGATGTAATGGAACTTCCAGGTGTTTGGGTAGGATTTTGAAAGCTAAATGCACCTACCAAATGACATCATAAGAAACAACATAAAAACACCTAAGCGGGTAATGGAGGAAAGAAAACCTTCAATAATTGTACCTTCACTTTTATATGGAAAATTGTTTGTCCCAAATGCACTTGACATCTGACTGGAATTTGGGAAGGCATTTGGTTGTGCAAAAGCATTGTTAGATGGTGTAGAGGGCCTGAGAAAATTTGCTTAAGATATTTTTAAGAGCCCAACGACAATGAAAGAAACAGTATATCCAGAAATCTGTGTGACCCTTCAGTAATAGTAGTGATAGAAGTTGTTTTATAATGAACAAAAACTATTGATATTTAGGTAACTAAGTAAAGATTTTGATAAGTGATTCTTACATTATTCCAAGACCCCCAATTTGCGATGCACCTAGTTGACTAAAACTTGTGACCAAAGGAGGGGCATTATTTTGAGCAGTTCCTGGGAATGCATTTGGTCTGGCCCCGGAAAATGGGCTTTGGCTGGCAAGAGTAGAGTTTGGTGGAACTGCATTTGGCTTATGAAGGAAATTATCAAACTCAACCATCTTGGAATTGACTAAATTCCTCTCTCTCTCAACCTGTAGAGAAGTGTTTAATCATTTGTTCAGCAAAGATACCAAAGCTTCCAGTTGTAAATTTATCAATATGTACTACAACATGAAACTTTCAAACTTTCAAAAAAAAAATTATTATTATTATTATTATAAAAAGAGAGAATTTAACAAACATATGAAAGAAAGGAATTTTCACATGGAGCACAACCACAGTACTCATTACCAAAACCAATCTTCTTTTGCAAAATTGCACCATGTAAATAAACTCCCTCCTATACATTTGGGGAGAAAAAAACATTTCCAGGAGGAGAATTATTTGCCTCAGAACACTTGTATGCTCTCCCAAAATTGCACTCGTACATTTAGTGTTTTGAGCTTTTCTTAAATGGTACAAAGTTCAAAATGAGAATATTTAGGAAAGTAGGACATGTTTGCACTTTTACTTTAATTTCACTACCAATTGATTTTCCTTTGAATAGGAAAAACTAGGTCGAGGGGAGGGGAGAGGGGAGAGGAGGGACTTGTGAGTGCATAAAATTTCCTATCCTTAATTTGCATACTCTCAAATCAAGAACTATAGTTTTGGGATCAAAATTGACAAAGGGGAGACCCTTGATTCAGGACAACCCATCAATAAGAGGTACAGTAGAGATATTCTCAAGTAATTTGCTGAGTCTAACTGTAGACATTTTAAAGTTTTTGTTTGTGTTAACATCAACTATGATAGTGAAAATCTCAATAGAACTACAACTAACCTCAATGGGAGTAAAATATCAATACTTACGTATCTGCCCTCAAACTATTTTTCAGTCTAAGACAGTTAGTCACTACACTAGTCAAAGATTTATAAGGCTTAAATTTGCATCTCTATAAGATGTTAACAAAGAAAAAACAAGGCAATGTCCTTTATTTTTTAAACTTCACAAAAATAAAAGACTAAAGATATCTTAGTAAACTTGACAGTAAAATAAAAAGGAAAAGCTGAACAAATATATTCCCAACTTCCCAGGTTTCAGTAACTTTACAAACTTAGCATATCCCCATCACTTAATATTAAGTAAAAGTTAGAGTGCAATTGAAAGAAGCATGCACATGGTGAATTTTCATTGATTCAACAAATATAAAAGTTAACATTCTGAGAATGTTTTTTTTTTTTGATAGGTCATTCTGAGAATGTTTCTAAGCATGCAATTGCAGAAGAGTCAAATATGGTATGTCAGGTTTCTCACTATTGACTGCAAGCTCACTCCACGCCTATTATCATCGTATGCTGCTGCCCGCAACTCTTCATAACTAATATCACCAACAATTTCACTAGGCAAACTGCAAACAGAAGAATTCAAAATCAGGCCACAGTTCAATTTTCATCCTCATCAAGAAAGGATACTGGAGTTGTTAGAAGTTCAAAGAAATATGTAATTTTTTTCTGGCTTTTTTTTTTCATTTTTTTATATATATCTAAATAAGTCATTCTATGAGAAATTTATGACCAATATTTCTGTTTTTATTTTCCCTTGAGATATTGTATATGGTATAAAATTTAAATAGTGAGAAAATCTGGAATCATCTATACCACCACCAAACCATTTTAGATGAACCATGATGACAACAAATACTTCCACCAAGGGTTACTGGTTTTACCACAAGTCAAATCTGCCAACTCTTTTAGAACATTTCTTACAAAAATTTATTGTGAGTGCAAAGTATGAAAGCCATTAAAGAAATGTTGCAGTTCAGCACTCTGGTTAGTTCCCAGTTCCCATAACCCAAAATTATTAAGAAACTGATAGTAGTTCTTCAAAATTCCTGAGAATATCCACATATAAATTCATATAGGACTTCCTCTTTCAATTACTCATTAACAATGGTTCCGTATTAAATTCAAATAACAAATAATTGATGGCAGCAATGGTTGGGAGACATACTTTCTGGAATGACCATAGCATGTGAGCTTCCAAAGTGGTCTTTCATTACTAAAATCTTCAGCAATTTGGCGCCTGCAAGTCTCAGGGTCTGTGCACCTACAAGTGCATCAATTCAAATAAGGTCAGGTAATGTTTAAGTCACGAGGAAGAGTATACTGCAAACATATCCTGTCAGTGGAACCAACTTATCAAAAAAAAAAAAAGTATACTGCAAAGCTATAAACTGCAAACAGAGAGAAGCATAACTCATAGACAAGACTTACTTATGATTTACAGATGGAGCTGAATTATCAGATTGCCGCAATGCACCACCGGGTGTTGTGGAGGTGGAACGAGTCCATGTGTTTTGAAATGGCTGATACACAAGTAAAATTTTATCAACAAGAATAAAATGACAAAAAAAAAAAAAAATTATCAATAACAAAAGATAAACTAGAACCATAATGCCATTTTAAACCGCACTTTTTTTAAACTCCACTTTTTCCTAGGTACCATCTTTTTCAATCAACTCTGTTTTCAAAAAGCTGAAAAGTATGCTATACCATACCAAACGGGCACTAAGTCAATAAATTTGATAAGAAAATAATGTCAATCCTACAATAAGTAAAATTCTTAAAAACTTAGATGTCCAAGTAACAACATAGAAGACCCTTTTTTTAATGTATAGTTTGAGATATAAGAAGAGAAAGAACCTTGGTTTGGTTCTGTTTGGATGCAAAATCTGTGCCCCCTCTTGACTGAGAAGTGTTCTGGACACCAAAACCAAAAGGGTTCGAGTTTTGTTGTTGATTTGAGCCAAAGACAACAGATTTTGGTTGTTGTTGATGTTGTTGTTGTTGAGTTCCATGAAGATATTTACACGACTCGCCATACCGACAGCTGAAATAGATTTTTTGAAAAATCAAATGAGGCAAGTAACACAAGAAACAAAACCCCCACACAGCAAGTGGAGAATTGATGCCATGTAATAGAATAATGCAAAACTAATTGCATAATAAAATAAACCTCCCCCCCCCCCCTACAGGCACAAAGTGATCTCGAGCTTCGGGCATCACAACTACCCATTGTATTGTATGGTTTATAGAGTTGTCATCATTTTGTATATGCTTCTTTTCTATAATCAAATTATTCATAATAGCAAGTGCCCTTCTACCAAAAACACAACAGGTCGCAGGTTCGAGTATGGGAATTAGACTCTGCAAAACAAATTGTGGGTAAGGCTACCTACCATGACCTCTCTCAAACCCCGCATTCTAATTCCAATTAAGATTTTTTTTTTTTTTTTTTTTTTTGATACTTAACCTTTTTTAAAAGTTACTTTTTTTTTTTTTTTTTGCAAAACAAACACACACACACACCCAATTAAGCTTAATAATTGTGATAACTAGTGACACAAATTGTAAGTGTAATAAGAACTAAAAGGACAGGGAAATTGTTGTAATGTTAATATTGGTGAAAGAAAGAAACAAGTCAAGAAAATCTGAAGAAACCCACATGACTGTAAAGAAAAAGAAAGAGAATAATTCCTTGATTGATGTGAAAGAAAGAGATTCAAATTAAAACATAGAAAGCAAGCAGTAAAAGTTAAGTATGAAATTGAATATACGATTGTTAAAGAAAAGTAAAGAAAACCTGAAGAAGAAGAAGAAGAAGAAGACGACTTACTTGCCACGCTGAAAGTGTCTGCAGAGTTCTTTCTTATACATCTTCTCTTCTTCTATGAATTGTTGTGGAGAGAAAACACGAGACAGAGACAGAGACAGAGACAGAGATGAAAGTGGGAGTGAGTGAGGGTAGTAATTAATTTAGAGGGAATTCGAATTCGTTATATGTACGCAGTTTTTCTAATTTCTAATTGCACCTAATTCGTAAAATTAATCAAAATAATTTTATAGATTTTTTTTTTTTTTTTTGGCTATAAAATAAGTGGTTATTTTTTTTGGCTATAATTTTTTTTTTTTTTTTTTTGAAGTTTGTACATTTGTATGAATTTTATTGAAGCAAACCAAATTTTTTAAAAATAATTTTAATTTATAACGTCTGTTCCTAATAATAACTTTTTATCATTAGTCCAAGTTATCAATAAGTTTTGGTGTAGTGGGTTCCAGTTAACTTAACTGGTAAAGTCTCTAATAGTTGTATAAGAGATCCGTGGTTCATTTCCCTCACCTACATAAAAAACTGATTGGTGTCTTAGTCTGATAATAAAGAGTTATTATCAAGAGCGGACACTATAAATTTAAATTCTCTAAAAAAAAAAAAAATATTTTGGTGAAATCCATAAGTAAACTAACTTAAGATTACATGATTTACGTGATTTTTCATTCCATAACAGTTAACGAAAGTTATTTCTAAAGATTTCTTTTATGGATATAAAAATCTTAGAAATTTATTAAGAAGAGTTGAAACCCATGAACTATTTTTACAATTCGCCCAAATTCATGATATTTTTGCATTTTAGACTTTTTATTTTATTTTCTCTATTTTTATCAAAGAAAATTTTATTTTCTCTTTCCATTTTTTTATACAAAAAAAAAAATGGACTAGATTAAATCACACCTTACAATCAACCTCACAGATAGAGAGACGTGGAGGTAAAATCACAAATTTGCTTTTCTTTTTCCGTAGGTGATTTTTATTCCTTTACTCTTTTTTTTCTTCTATTTTGGAGAGAAAATTTTATTGGTCTGAGGTAAAAATAGTATACTTCCATCTTCTTTGCCAAACAAAGAAAAATAATAATCATCCTATCATTTTTTAAGATAAGTTTTTCATATTCTTTTTCACCTCAATCAAGCATATCCTTAGTTTGGTGTTTTAATTCTAAACAATGGATTTGAAAATAACTTGATTTGAACTATATAAATTTCAAAATCCCTTGTTTGGATTTAAATTATTGGAATTCAAAACTTTAAATATATCGTTGGATGTTTTCATTATTTATGAAATTAAATTTAAACTTCCACCTCCAAAGGCCTATCAGATAAGATTTTTTTGTAAATAGACTTTGAATTCCGCCTAAGGTATATTCTTATAAGAAATAATGTTTAATATTTTTCTAAAACTTTTACTAAAAAAGTAATTATGTTTAATGAAATTGCATTTGGTTATGTCACTCAATAATTTATGGTGGAAATATTATGCAATGAATAATTACCTTTTTCAAAAAATAATAAAAACCTTACACCAAAAAATAAAATCAATTACTAGATTCATCTAATAATTAGATAGTAGTTTGTAAACTTCTTTTTAAGGATCCTTCAACTATTTTTTATTAAAAATTAAAAAAATATGGCCATAATTTCCCAATTTCTCTATAATTCTTTTAGATATTCCTCTACAATTTTTCTTATCTCCACCCCAAACAACACACACGCAACACACCTCAAATTCCTTACACAATCAACTCAAATTTTTAGTTAGTAAACTTTTACTAATTTTTTTTATTTTTAATTAGCCTATTCCAAATAAATATTTTATTTTTCCAACCAATAATAATTTTCCACTTTAATAATAGCGTTTTTTTTTTGTCTTTTTTGACTTGTTTGACTACTATCTAGGTTGAACTTTTCAACATCACTGTCACATCATTTATCATACACTAGTATTATGCCCGTGCGATGCATGGCTTAATAAAAAATATTTTGATAATATAATTAAATTTAATAACAAATAAAATGAAAAAACAATTAATTCAAAATTTAAGATTAAAAAATAAATTGTACTTGTACACTTAAAAGAAATTTAATTTTTATTTCTTATTTTGATATTTAAATCATTTGTTTTTGTAGGGATAAAAGTCCAGAATAATATGTTGAGCCTTGGGCTTTTGTTCGAGGAAGCTGAATTGTCTGAGGAGGGGCAAATAGTTGTTAGGGGTTCCCAGTTAAAGTCTTATGAGTTAGGAACGAATGAAAGGTAATCTGAGGAGGAATTACTCCTCGGATGTGGCGTGTGCAGCTTGAATATGTATTCTAGCAAGTAGAATGACTTTCCGAGAAGCTGCGATGACAAGAACATACTTCATAAACATACAAGAAGGTAGGAAGCCCAAAAATATTCAAGGGAAAGCTATTGCCACCGCATTAAATGCATGACAGCTACTTTTCTGGCCACATTTATGTGGAAAAGACCTCTGAATAATGTTACTTTAACTACCACAATTCACAAAAAACCAAAGAGAGTGTTTGATGGGACAGGTACTCAAGTGGATGCTCAGATGATCAACAAATGTAGAATCAAGATATTCCAGAAGGAGATATATAATGTGAGAGACCCTCACTGGTGAGGAGGGAGAAAAGCAGAGAAAGAAGACGGTAGCAATCTAAATTGTCTTTGTATTCAATTGTGATCAATATATACAAGTGTGACCTCCTCAGACCGAAAGTCTATTAATATCAAAATCTCTTATTTAGTGTTTGATTGCCATTTAATTTAGTATTAGCCGTTGTTCAATTCATAGGGCCTAGTTCTTCGACCCACTCTCTACAAATTTATTGTATTGGGCTCATTGGACCAATATCCCATACGTTTTGGGCTTGGATTGTAAATCGAGACCCTATAGTTTTAGTATTGATTTCATTCAAATGGTTATAAGTTGTATCAACCCTAAACCAGCATATGTATCCATATGTAACATTCTAAATTAATAATAATTTAAAATATAATACTCTAACTTAATGTAACATTCTAACTTACTAATAAATAAATATAACACCCTAACTTAAAGTAATGTTTGTAATTGTATTGTGTTTTAGGGTCCGTTTGGTTATAGTTTTCAAAAATTGTTGTTTAAAAAGATGTGAAAATTGTGATTTAAAAAGTGTTGTTGAAAAACGTATTTTTAGTGTGAATAAAACAAAAAAATGTGTTTGGTATCATGGTTTAAATAACATTTTTCAGTGTTCAAAAAATATAAAATATGTGTTAGGTATGTGTGTTTTGAATGATAAAAAGGCTGATCAAAGTACAAAATAAATATATTTTAAATTAGGAGAGAGAAGCCCATAAATCAGGAGAGAGCCAAAACATTTAAAAAAAAAAACTGACAAAGTATGAAAAAGCTGACCGGCACTAGTGTTTGTTGTTTGAAATAATTATGGAATTGCCACTAAGCACTAGTGTTTATTGTTTAAAAACTATCCAGAGCTGATTTCAAAAAATGGGTTTTATAACATTAGTTTTTGAACAATGTTTTCCAAACAATAAGAACAAAACTGGTACACCAAACATTTTTTTTTTTTTTTTGAACACTAGTGTTTAAACATGGTGACCAAACGGCACCTTAACCTTTAAGAACACAAATATTTTTTTTTATCATTAAAAAAAAAACATAGATATTAATATTACACATGAAAAAAATAATGAATTCAATAATTGAAATGGTTGAAAACAAAATTAGGCCAAAACCTCAATTCATTAATGAAAAAATATCCAAATTTTTTAGCTTAAAAAAATGAAGTTAAATAAAGATAGACTTACATAGAAATTTGGACAGATGGATTATCTCATATCCAATTTCATGTTTGACAGCAAATTTTGCTTTTAATTAAAGAACATAGATTACATGGAACAAAGCACCAAACAAAAGCCATAGCAAATTAAATCCATTATAAAATATTGATGTCAACAACAAATAATCATGTAATAGGAAATTAAAAAATACAAATATATTGCTTGCTATATTGACTTCTAAAAAAAACACTAAAAAGTGTGATCAAACATAAAATTTCAACCTATCTATAAAACTTGTTGATAAAAATCATATTATCTATAATAAAAATGCAACAAATACACAAAATCTATTCAATTTGATGACAGAAAAGTAAGACCTCAAAAGGAAGATCTACATCTAGAATTTCAATACTTCATTACTTATGGTATCATAATGAAATATTAACACTCACAAACGTAGCTAGCGTCCCCTTGCAGATTTGATAGCCTCTGGATCTGTAAGATGCAACCACTAAACCATGAACATGTTGACTGAGCTTTTTTGTATGACAGGCTTCAAAAATTTTAATAGTAAAATAATAACATTATCACAAAAAAAGGACAACATAGAGGTGGTGCATATAAGGGACTGCGACACCCAACTTGTTTGAAGAGCAGTGTGCACAAATAGAGGTCCTAAGAAGCTGCCACCAATACCAACAGCAACAACATCCTTTAGTACTTTTCTTGTGGCTCCAACCTGCCAAAATTTTCCAGTTACCAAAACTTCACATATTTCATGCCCAAATAAGATACTAATATCAACTTTATATTACCCAAGAACCACTGCGGGCTCTCTCAGAGAAGTCCTTGATCTTGTCCAGAACACTCCAGACCTCAGGGACCACATTCTTTCCATCACTCTGTATAACTGCATCCCTTGAAGCACAGAGCGCAATTTTCTTGAAAAATGAAGAATATAGCAAATAATGGTAAAGTACGTAGTAAAAATAATGAAACATCAAAAAACTCTATGTATATATAGTGGAAATTTTAGGTTGTGAAGAAGATGATATGAACAAAAAGAAGTAGTTTATTAAAAAAGAATTTTAGATAGACACAACTATTATAGTTGTAAGTGAAATACTACTTTCTTTTATTACTTGATTTGTCATATTTATCCAAAAATTATGTATATATCTATTCTTAAAATCTAAAAATTTATTAAATATTTTGCAATTTGATGAAGTCACATGGCGCAACTACGGTGTCTAAATCCAACTTTTATTATATCATATTATATATAGCAATAAAAGTTGGTTTAAATCTATTTAAAAAATATACTGATCAGCTATTTGTGTATATATTTGGGATGAAACAGATAAACTAATAAGTTATCTTTGATTTATACAATAATAGTTATGATTTGATCTTCTATAAATACTTTGTTTATGATTCTATCAACAACTTACCAAGTGAAGAAGATGCTAATCCTACAAATGATAAGGAAATTAATATATATTTAATTATTAGTTTATATACAAAGGCTGTGTTTGGTTCCCGTAAAATATTTTCCGGAAAATATTTATTTTCCGGAAATGCTATTTTCCGGAAAGGAAAATATTTTCAAGTGTTTGGTTGCATTATGAAAATTGTTGTAGAAAATATTTTCATGTGTTTGGTTCTCTTCTGAAAATGCTATTTTCCTACAAAATTTTCACAATTTTTCAGCTATTTTCTCAGCATCCAAACAAATTTTATTACTGAAAATTTCAAAATCACAGCCAAATCCCAATCCACAGAACAAATCACAGCCAAATCCCAACACCACACACCACCGAAACTCCAATTCAACCCATGGCAGCAAACTTCGGCAATCAAAAGCCACAACCAGCAAAACACCACTACCATACCACCACAACAACAACAAAAATCAAAATCACACAGAGAGAGAGATTGGTGGGTCGAAGATCGATGGGTCGAAGGCTTTGGGTTGAAGGCGAGATCAAGCGGCGCTGTGCAATCGGCGCGGTGCTGTAATCGACGAGACCGGTGCGATCTGGTGCGTGCGATCATCGGACTGGAGCTCGCGAGATCGAGCGACGCAGTGCGATTGGCGCGGTGCTGCGATCGACGAGACCGGTGCGATCTGGTGCGTGCGATCGTCGGACTGGAGCTCGGGGTTCGCCAGCAACGTCGAAGGCGTGATCTGGGCTCCCTCTTCTTCCTCTCACTCTCTCTCTCAATCCGGAAACCATTTGAAGTGAAAATAAGAACGGAAATGAATTTCCATGGTCAAAGCTTCTTTTTTACAGTTAAATGAAAATGATTTCCAGAAAATTCTATTTTCAAAACCAACCAAACACCCACATTTACAGAAAAGCATTTCCGGAAGTGATTTTCACCCAAAACAAACACAGCCAAAAACTAAATAAGACTGTAATTTTGGAAAAAAAAAAATGTAGGAAAAAAAAATGCAAGTTCTATCTTTCTTTCTTTCTTCTTTTTATTTTTTTATTTTTTTATTTTATTTTTTTTATACCTTTTTTAAAAGAAAAAGAACTTAGGGTGGAACAGATTAAAATATTAAGTGCTTACCAAGTTTGGCCTTCTTGATGAAATGCTTCGGATATAGAAACCCAGCCCCATGGATGATGCCATGTGATTATGTTGTGATTCTTCCGAAATGGGCAAAGCTTAGAACCACCAAAAAAGCATCAAGATGAAAGAATCTCTTTTTTATTTAAATTCTATCTTTAAGTAATTCTATTCTATTGATTTTAGGGTTTGTTGATAACATTTTAGATACACATAACTGTTATAGTTGTAAATCAAATACTACTTTTTTTCATTACTTGATTTGTCATATTTATCAAAAAAATATGTATATATCTATTCTTAAAATCTAAAAATTTATTAAAATTTCTGCAATTTGGTGAAGCCACGTGACGCAATCACGGCGTCTAAGCGTTTAAAGATATTTTCCCCAAACATCATAAGAAAATAATTTAGCATTTAAAGCATGCACACCAAATATTATATATCATATCATATTATATATAATAAAAGTTGGGCTTAGACGTCGTGGTTGTGCCACGTGGTTTTACCAAATTGCAGTAATTTTATTAAATTTTCAGATTTTTAAATAACTAAAAAGAAATAGTATACTACCAAGACTCTAATTTATTCTTATCATTAAATAAAATTATATTAATATTATTTTTTTATTTGTTAGGATATATTTCTTAAATTAAGGGATAATATTTAACATACAAAAATTTAATTTAGATAATATTTATCATCTAATTAACATTATTTTTTTATTTGTTAGGATATATTTCTTAAATTAGGGGATAATATTTAACAAACAAAAATTTAATTTAGATAATATTTATCATCTAAATTTTCAAAATTTTAATATTATTAAATTAATTTTATTTTATCAGAATATCAAGCTACAAAACTTGATTAGTAAGGGATAAGCACAATCTAAATTATTTAAGAGGTGATTAATATAAATCTATCTCAATAAACAGTATATATATATCTAATAATTTGATAATCTCTATCTATTCCAAAAAACAGTATATATCTCCATTAATTTGATGATTTCTACGTTGAAGACATTTAATATATATATATATATATATATATTTATATATATATATTTCCTTATAGCTATTGTGGGGGCCAGTTAATCAGGAGGTACTGTTAAGGCTGTACTAATTGGGCCTATGGCCCGATCCAAGGACATTATAGTAGAGATAATATGAGATAAGTCCAACGAGTGTCCGAGGATAAAAGCCATCTTGGCAACAAGTGTCCAAGGTTAGTAAGAGTGTCATATCATCATGGACTTTCTTCGAAGTTACATCACCACTAAGAGTTAGACGTTGGGCAAGGGATAAGAAAGGAGAAGGACAACAAATATCTTCAAAAAGCTGTTACCTCCGCATTAAATGACTCCCAACCAACTCTCTGGCCACATTAATGTGGAAGTGATGCCTGAACAGTGATCAAGCAGCTTTACAGCTACTAGTTGATGGTTCTGGGAGGTGCTGGATAGGACAAGAAGGAGTTCCTCGAATCTAACCTACACGTGTGTGGTAGGGATGACACCAAAATTGGAGTATATAACATGGGAAGATGTACTAAAAAAAAGGAGGGGGGAGGGGAAAAAATCAAGGATTTTTGAGAACAAGACTGTGTACTCTTGTATAGTTTTATGGTTCAACAAGACAATATAATATAAACTCCTCGAGTTATTCCGAGGACAGATTTTCTTATCCTACTTGTGTCTAACAATCTTAAATTACCAAATTTAATCGTTTTTTTTTTTCTGGAATAAATCTAGTTCTTTCATCCATGTTCTACAAATTTATTGTTTGGGCCGTTTGAGTTTGAGCCCAATCCTATTTTGGGTCCAATCCAATTTCAATCCCTACAACTATCAACCACGTTCTCTTTCTCTCTTATTTTTATTTTATTTTTTTAATTTTTTATATGTTACGTTATGTTGAATCAACTTTTTTTTTTTTTTTTCAATCTATTCATATGACCTTTTTTAATTCCAATTTTTATGGGATAAAAACAAAAACATTGATTAGATATCTTTAATTTCAATAAGATTTAAATGAATTATATTTCAAATGGAATCCTACCAATATATATAATCCTATATATCTTTTTTGGAGTGAAGCTTATTTCAATATGTGAATGCCTAAATCCCATGACAATGCAACTACACATTCTTTCTTCTTTTATTATTATTATTTTCATTTTGTTTATTTTCTTTAGTGTTATTATTGGTTTTTTGTCTTCATGTGATTTTAATTAATGAATTCAAAACGTTCGAAAACATTGTCAAGTTTCTAAAGGCTCCTTATTTGTTTTTGTTTTTGTTTTTTATTAAATTGATTTGGTTTTGTGTATTGGTTGCCTTTTGTTTAAAAAACTTTTCTTAGCTTTGATCTAATTTATATGCTTAGGGTTAGGGTCTTATAATTAATGATTAAACATGGTTAGAATTAATAGATTAATTTTAGCAATTTTCTTATTTGATTTTTATGTTACATCAAATTATCAAGATGTTCTACACGTGTATTCTTGAATTATCAACTTTAATTTTAATCTATATCTATATATATATATATATATATATATAACCGAAACCTTTGAAACTCCCACAATTTTCCACATCATCATTTTAATTTATAAAAAATTTTAATTTTTTAAACTAAATAGTGAGAGAGTCCTAACAGGAGTCTTTCTCCTTTTTTTTTTTTTTTTTTTCCTTAATCCTAAAGTTAAAAAAAAAAAATTAAATCTGATTTAAAAATATAAAGTTTCATCCAACTGAAATTGTACGGCTGCAAAACCTAGCTACTCCTCTCACGCTTTTATTGAGAATTACAGTCAGAAAACATAAAACCCAACAAAAACTTGGTATTCTCTCTTCTCTGTTTGTAATCTCTACTACTTTTTATTTTTATTTTTTATTTTTAACTTTTGCATTGCTACAAGTGTTGTAGAGTATCCAAAAGAAGTATATGTGAAGCCCTAGAAAGCCTTGACATCTAATTATGTATTATGCAGTTATGATTACAATGCGATTCAAATCTTAGTGCTAAAGACCAGCAGCAAAGCCTATTGATTGTCTGTGCATAGTTTGTATAAGTTTTATATAATTATTATTTGCAGTTGTGATATAGGAATTTGAGTTAGAGAACATGCAACCCTTTAATTTGAAGTTAGGAATTTGCTTTTGATAATCAACTGTGCTATTCATAAATCACCGTTGAATTTCCAACAAATCTCTACAAATTCTGAAGCACAATTATTTCTTATGATAATCCCCCTTTGGTTCTTAAATCTTTTGGTATGTGGCTATAAATTTTCCACAAATTAAATTCATATACAAACTAAGGCACATTTATTTCTTATGATAATCCCCTTTTGGTTCTTAAAATTTTTGGTATGTGGTTATATATCTTGACAAGTTCTAAAATTATCTTGAGCTTCTTTAGTTTATGAATCTTTGTTTTCATGGTTGATTGATTTTTTCCCCCCTTCACAGGAAGGATTTTGCCTTGAATATTGTTGGTGTAATGCCAAATGAACTACTTTGAATTTCTTCTTCAATAGGTATGATTTTATGTTTTACGGTTACAATGACGATAGACATGGGATGAGTACCAGTAGTAAAGATGAGATAACTATAGATTTATCTCAAGATAACAATTGAGTTAAAGCAAAATTTTACATAGAAGTTAAAAGTAGTAACTAATATGCAAAAAGAGAATGAAGATCAAAACTAACATGATATCTTTCTGGTAAATTACATATAGGATCTTAGTAATAACCAAATTCCACCTTGATGAGTTGTTTGGACATGAAATTTTTCTTTATATCATTTTGATGGTAATTTTATTCTCAAATAACATTTTGCGATGAATATTGTATATTTTATGTTTATCTTGATAAGTTATGATGTTTTTTTTTTTTAAAATTTTATTTTAAGCAAAGTGAAATATATTCCGTGCATTGCACATGTTAGTGACTAGTTTATATTATTATCAAGATTATATTAATTTTAGATTTATCAATTGTTTAGTATATTTTTTTAAATAATTATCAATTTAAAATTATCAATTTAATTTAGTTTTAGGAAGAAATCTTATCCCTTATTTTAGTGAGATAATTATTTACAATTGATAATTTTTTCTTTTATCTTTATTGAATTTATTAAAATATATAATTATTTATATATTTATTTTATAAATTTTTTCATAAAACCGCATAACAGCCTATAACTAGTATAATATAATATAATAATATAATATGATATATTTTTTTCATAGCTTGTCATTAATTGTGAGTTGGGGGTCTTTTGAAAATTTTTGTGTGTATCATTACTCTTTTGAGACTCGCACCAAAAAAAAAAAAAAAAAAAAGTTGAGAGAGAGGTCATCAATGGCTTCAAGACCAAGAGGTCGTCCAAGAAAGGTTCTATCTATTTGATCTTTTCCCTCTCATTTCTCTCTCTCTCTCTCTCTCATATTTTCTTCTCTTAAATTAAATTCTTGGACACAAACACAATCCCTCATTGTATTATTAAAAATTAAAAATTTTGTCTCTTTCCCATGTTATTTTCTGTCATATTCTCACACACACACACTTTGTTTTGCAGAAAGATACTCGTCTGGCTGCAGCACTTGACGCCATGCGCCCCTATGGATTTCCTCAAGATTTGGTCGAAGTCACCGTAGGAGAGCTACTCAATGTGGGTCAGCTTTTGTTTTTTTTTTTTTTTTTTTTTTTTTTTTTTTTTTTGTTTTCTATGTTTCAATGTGTTTTTGAAAGCAAAAAACAATAATGGGTTTCTGGGTTTTGGCTCAGGTTTATGGTGGAAATGAAGGATGGATCTTTATTGAAGATTCTTCTTACTCTGTCCTTGTTGAAACATTACTTGAAAAAACAAATGCTCCACAAGATCAGCAGGTAAAATTTGTTTTTTTTTTTTGGTTATATGCTACATAAGTATTCATTTTTCCCCTTTCATATGCTTTGATTCCTTTTATTGTTACATGCAATCTGAATTACAGCTCATTAAGAAATGTTATTTCTTTTATGCTTGATATCTTAGAGTTAAAAAAAAATAATAATAAAAAAAAAAAGAAAAGAAAAGAAAAAACAAAATGAAGTATGACTTGCTTGGGAAATCAGAGTCATCCACCTTTAATTGAGCCCAGACATAAATGGCTTAATTGAGGGAAGTTGTACTTAGGCATTATGCATTTATGCTAATTTGTCCATTTCAGTTTATATGGCATCTATATGTAATAAAGCAAAGTTAGTGAACAATCAAACCAGTTTAGCCGTTGCATTCTAGAGTCCTGATATTATTTACATTCCATGATTTCACTTGTTAAGAAAGAAACATACAATAATTTTGTTGTTGGTTGGCTCTTATTCCATTGGGGGTTGCAATTCTGTGAGACGTGCCTATGCCTTTCAGAAACTAACGAAGCATTGAAGCTATATCTGGAAAAGGAGTATAGCACTAAATGTTGACTTAGTAGTTAGAACTACATCACCATGCCTTGGGCAAGCCATGTTCATTATTTCATTTATTCTGTCGAAAACTAGGAATGCATACTAGTTGTTTCCCAATTTACAGCTGCAAATTTAAGTGGTGCTGGTGAGTCTGTTACATAAAAAGAGGTCATAATTTGAGATATAACTTGATTCACTCCTCCCCTGTAGACGAAAACCCTTAACAACAACAACCCCCCCCCCCCCCCTTTTTTCTGTCTCGCTTTCCCTATGAGGAAACCCATAGTTATGTGCTGTTCATAGGTCCTGCAAATTTTAACATGGAGGTTAACTGATGTTGCAGTTAGGCTCCATAATGAAGACTGAAGTTCATTTTTTCTCTTGACGCTTGCCAAATTATTCTCTAATTGACTGATATCCCTAATACTTGATCCCCTATGGCAATGACTCACTGTGTTATTATCTAGTTTAGCGGAGTAATACTAATACCTATTTCTGTTAGTTCTATATATTCTATACAGCTTTGTGGTTCATTAGTTGAACTTCTGTGATAATAATTTATTGGCTCTTGCTAGTTTATACCTTGCACAAGAGGAATTAATTGTACAATGTATTCATGAAGCTAGTTTGAACCTTCACATTATTACTAATCAAATTATTAATAATAATAATAATTTCATTTCCCAATTATTCTTGAAGGATGATTCTCCTCAACATGATCCGGGAGATGCAGATAATAGAGAATCTTCAGCTGTTGGGTCATCCATACCTACTTGCCCCAACTCAGGGGCCAATGCTATGTTGCTAACTAACCAGGCTTTGGACTCGGCCTCACAGCCTAATGAGGCTCCAGACAGTGCACATGAATCTCGTAATCAGCTTTTATTCATTTACAGCTTTTGAAATAGTATTTTACTAAATTTCTTTCTTTTTTCAACAATCAACATATAAATTCAAGCACAATTAACCAAAAGGTTTATGTGTGGTTGACCCATAAATAAATTGCAGGAGAACTTCTCTGATACTTTAATCATGTTATGTATGCTCTTATATTGCAGATGGTATGCGTTATCTCCCACCGGCAGCAAGTTCTGGTGGTGCTGAAGCTCCTGGGGATAGGCTTGCCCAGTCACCTCCACCTAATGCGGATGGTATGCGTTATCTCCCACCACCACAGGCAGCAAGTTCTGGTGGTGCTGAAACTTTTGGGAACAGTCTTGCCCAGTCACCTCCACATATTGCAGATGGTTTGATTTATCTCCCACCACCACCACCAGCAAGTTCTGGTGGTGCTGAAACTCTTGGGAATAGTCTCGGCCAATCACCTCCACGTATTGAAGATGGTATGCGTTATCTCCCACGGCCACTGGCAGCAAGTTCTGGTGGGGCTGAAACTCTTGGGAACAGTCTTGCCCAGTCACCTCCACATATTGCAGATGGTATGCGCTATCTCCCACGGCCACAGGCAGCAAGAACTGGTGGGGCTGAAAATCTTGGGAACAGTCTTGGCCAATCACCTTCACGTATTGCAGATGGTATGCGTTATCTCCCATGGCCACCGGCAGCAAGTTCTGGTAGGGCTGAAACTCTTGGGAACAGTCTTGCCCAATCACCTCCACATATTGCAGATGGTATGCACTATCTCCCACGGCCACTGGAAGCAAATTCTGGTGGTGCTGAAACTCTTGGGAAAAATCTTGCCCAGCCGCCTCCATATATTGCAGGTAGTATGCGTTATTTCCCACCACCACTGGCAGCAAGTTCTGGTATGCGTTATCTCCCACCACCACATGTGAACCAATTCCCACTACCAGATATTCGTCCTACCCGAAGGAGGCGACCTTACCATGGCTGGATTAGCAATGATGATGAAATTGATCTAGTGCAACTGACACCAGCTCCATTGCCAGAGGGAATAGCAAAGTTGCTTAAGCAGCTAGATAAGTAGAGAAAGCCTAACCTCATTAGGTTGGGAGAGGATAGAAAGAGCATTTGGTAGGGAGGATAGATGATAAAAAGTGGGAGGTAAGAAAAACTGGAAGGATAGAAAGTATATTAATGATTCAAAAGTGATAGGATAGAGAAGAAATTAGTTGAAGGACGAAAACTGATGTAAATTTCCTTATATTTGGCTGAAAAGAAAATGAGAAAAATGAAAATTTAAATTGTATAGATTTTTATGTTATGCACACATATGAGAAGTAGTTGTTTCCCATTATTTTTGTATAGTGCGTGAAGGGTTATTACAATAATGCAATAGCGTATTGGTATTTAAATATTGAGTGGAGGTTGCAACCTTGAAATTTTCTCCAAAAATGAAACTATGAAAACTTGTCTTCCAAAATGAATCATGTCGAGCAATTTTTTATTTTTATTTTTTGGCATAAAAGGGAGCCAAGTAGCCTAAGGGGATCTCTCAGTATAGGCTTAAGCCTTGAAAGAATAAATAAGAAGCCTAGGTTGGGCTCCATTGAGAATGATAGGGCTGAAACAATGGGTTCTATCTCCTGAGCAGGCCAGGTGCAGGTCTTCACAATTCAGCCTGAATATAGGCTGAGACCTGCCCTAAACTCAGACAGGACAGCAAAATGAACAGGTCTATCTGTGTGCAAGGGCTTATTTAATTTATGGTCTCATTACAACATGGAGAATTGTGAGTAATACTGTTAAAAAGCTGTTGGTCATGCCAGTATTTTTGTTTGAATATTTTAGATGTGTAGATGTGACTGGAGACTACAGAGCTAAAAAAATACAGATGAAGATAAGCTTGGCTGCAATAGGCCTTTTGTGGACTGCAACTGATTTCATTGCAAAGGGCATCACCCATCGGCTTGTGGAGGAAAAGGAAACATGTTAGAATGCCATTGTTAACTTATTAGCCCATCAATTGCCTTTGCTGTATGTTCTCAAAATGTGTTTTTGTTTTTGCTCTTCAGTAACATTTCTGGAATTTCTGATGTGCATTCTATTCAAAAGCTAATGGCTGGTGAAAAGGCAGAACAATCACTTGACATTTCTGATAATGTGAATAACGAATTCCCTTGATAAATATAGTTGACTGTGACAAGTTACTGTTCTTTGTTTTCTCTTTACTTTAAATCTTGGAGCTGATGAGAGGCTAAATATAGGATATCATATTTGTGATAATGGACTTCTTTTTACTATTAAAATGCCTTTTCAATCCCATTGGTGACTGATCTACAAAGCAAGGCTAGAAGACACTGAATAATGGTACTTATTTTGCAGTAACTGAGGTCCCGGTGCATCGTAATAGTATTGATGGCTTAACAATTAGTTCGTTTAGACGAGTGCTTTTATGTTTCCTTAAGTCAGATAATATAGGATGTGAATGTTTTGGCCCAGAGAGAGCCGAAAGCTCCTCTATAGGAGGGATTTAAAATTTAGGAACTGATTTAGCAAATTTTGAGCTTCGCTTCTTTTTTCTTCCATAAGTGGAAGTAGTGTTGGGAAATTTGTTTGATTGCTTATAGCCTATTTCTTTTTCAATTTTAGAATTGTTGTTATCCGTTTTTTTGGAGTTTGTAACATATCTTAAACTAAAAATGAAACCGGTCAAAAAATTTGATAGAAGAGCATGGCGGTGATTATGCAGGCAATGATTACCTAATTGTTGGCCTTGTAATGATGATGACTTGATGAGCTATGGCCTAATTCTAAATATGTAGTTAACAGCCCAGTAAAAACATTCCCAATATCTGTGGACTAACCAAGTTTCGGGTCCAGAGAACTAAGGAATGCATCCGAAAAAATGGAAATCAAAGAGAATAAATATGTACAAGATGATGGCTGTCAATTGGCTATGGGAAAATCGAAGATTCTGCTTCATGGTATGCAGAATGCACATGCAATCTCAGATCACGTAGAATGTGCTGGAGATAAAAGACAGACTAGTGAAGGAACTGGTAGTACAAGCTAATAGCATCTCGGGGGACAATATAAAAATGTAATTTTTTTTCTCCTCTGTAGATTATAGTCATACAGGGGCCACTTAATCCCAGACATACATAATAAATTCATAATTGTCCTGTTGAAACTGGTAATAATAAAAGAAAAAAAGAGGGGATAAATCGCCACATAATGGGTCCCCCAATTGGTTTCAAGGAAAGTTGGCCATTCATATATTTCTACAATAGCAGATTTTAGATCCACAAGTATTCGTTCAGCTTTCTTCACAATTCTCTAATAGGCTTCTTGTGCTCAAGATCCTGTCGTTAGAATTTTAGTAATTACTCAGTTGGGATACTTAAAATTAAACCCTAACAGTCATATGTGACAAAACAGATATATTCAAGTCAGATTTCCAGGAGTGTGAGAAAACAAGATGCGCTGAGTAGAACTAAATAGCAGTAAATGCAGCTATCATTTCATAAAAAATTATCCAGTTCATGCACTAGTTTCCGTCCAAGGTTGCAATTGACTCCTTGAGAAGTTTCCGAGCTTCTTCTCTTCTCCTGAACAAGCAATTAAACAAACAGTAAGGTCAATTTAATAAGCATTTTTATCATAGTGACTACATGTTCACTGCCCTAGGACATTACAGCTTCATTACATATAATGCAAATGTTGAGAAGAAACTTATAATGCTTAAGATGAAGGTTCCTACCTTATGGTATAAGGAAAACAACAAGAGGCATATATTGCCAATCAACTTTGTTTATTCTAACAATTTCAAGAAGAATAAATTCAAATTCCCTCCTTGGAAGTTTATGGCTACACACCCAAATGGGTCTTAAACCTACAACCTCACCCTCTACCATGTTCTTACAAGGGAAGGAGGTACCATCTGAGATAGAACCAAGTGTGTCACTCAGACCCTAAAGTCAGCATGCAATGTCAGCTGTAATTCATAGATAATTGGCCTATATATCATAAGCTGCCTTTTAAGGCAAAGAAAGACAACGCTATCAGTAAACGCCATGCTGAGGACAAGGACAAGCTGATTTCAAAAATCAATTTTCTTGTGCTTATAGAGTTCCACATACAACATTAATGATATTTCCTAGCACAATTACAACACTGCACCAGCCTACAAGAAAAGCTTTTATTAAGATGAGAGGAAAAAAACAAAAACACATCAACATCATTATTCCTCCATCTCATGCCAACACATAAATTGTAATTGAGTTGAACCAAGTCCAGGAATGAACTACTAGAGGTTGGCATGAAAAGCAGTCGTAGAGCACCTTTTGGAATGTCCTAACGTTCATGGTCAACTTACGTAATTCCTTTAAGGGCTCCTGCTTCTCTGTCTGTTGGTCTAGATTTCCTCTTAACCCCACGATCTCCACCATGACCAACCATAGGTTAAAGTTGTAACCTTTAATTCAGATATAAATATTATGGCTTAGATCTAGGATGCTTGCTCTAATAAGGGTTTAAGAAAACTTAGTTCAAGGGTAGAAGAAGGGTTATTTAAAAAAATAAAATAAAACCAATAATAAACAAGATTAAATCAAAGAAGAAGATAATAGGAATGAAGTTGGAACAATCAAATATCGATTGCTAGGATATAAAACAGCTCAAGAAATATTCAAATCTAAAATTTTATAAAGTATATAATAAAAGACTGCCTACAATGACTCAAATGAGGTGATATTCATAATAGACTTTAGTAACCCTAGAGTCCTATCCATTCAACTTGCATATAACAATCAAATCCTAAGCATTTAACTTCATTTAAAGGTCACATTCTATTCACAAAAGCTTTAAAAATACTATAGACATAATAATAACAAAGCATAACTTAAGAGAAATAAATGACTGGTCCTGAGATAGCAAATGGATTGAAAAACAGAGTAATGGGCCTTTGGGCTTAAATTTTCCAACATCACTCTCCCTGGTTCAACAGACACACAAAGGATTATTATTAATTTATTTCTATTTTTAAATATCTAAATGCTATTAATTCGGCATGTAAAATGAAGTCATCCATCCAACAATCTTAAAAGGGACAAAATGCAAAAGCAATTTTCTCACTTAAAAGCTCAATTGTAATTATCACTCTCTCACACACACAATAACAATCAAAGGATTAAATTTCTTTTTTTATTTTGGAACTAAAAGCTATACATTCAGCAGGTAAAATTACAACACCCTTCCAATGATCTTACAAGAAATCAAGTACAAAAGAAATTTCTCATATAAAATGCTCAAAAGGAAGACAAACTTTTTTTTATAAGTTCAAAAGGAAGACAAAATTACACACACTTTCTAAGGTCATACCTCTTTATATCCTCCACAGCTTGTTTACGGCGTTGTATTTGGAGTTCTAGAATGTGAATTAACGTTGCTCGAGCCTATAAGGAAAAGGACAATATATGATGAAGTAGATTCTTGAAAACCATCCAAAAGAAATGATCACAAATAATCTAGAATGATTTTACCTGATGGGGACGCAATGAATTGAGAAGGTGGTGTAAGTTTTTAAATATAAGGGATATTTCCTCCACTCTCCTTGCATACTGCGATGGTCTCTCAACAAGAACATCAGCGAGCTCCAAAATATGCAGCTGCAACTCTCTATTAAGGGACCTCAGTTCCTTCTTAAAATCTACACAAATAATAACAGACAGCATTTTTTAAAAATCTGGTAGCAAAAAATTCTTGGGGGGAAAACAGAAGAAGATAAAAGCATTCAGAGTACAGTAGCACTTAACCACAAAAGAAGAGAGGGGGACCAGGGGGTAGGTTACATAGTGCACTACCAACTGTTTATTTTACCTACCAATTGTATCATAATTTGATGAAATACGTGGGCAAACAGATAATCAGCTCTCTCTCTCTCTGTGGGATGTAGGGCATTTCACATGGCAATGGGGTCATGGCCGAGTATTCCATGTACAGAATTACTTGTACTTTCTTTTAAATGTGTTAATAATTATGGACATGTAGATAATTATTGGTAGTTGTAAGTGCCAGCATAGTTTGTTCTGGAGTTGTTAGCATAACCAACTCCTTAGTGTATAAATAGCCTAGTCATTGTAATCTAACTTTATGATAGTATGAGAATTTTCCTTTCAAATCAGAATTGAGATCTGAGACTAACAATACGGAAACCAATTACTTTGAATAATTTCCTTCATCTTTGCAGAAGTTTCAAAAGGCTGCAATGGTAGACAATGTGCTAGAGAGATTAACAATCAGAAAACCCATAAGATCTTATGTGTATGGAAATATCCAGATTAAGAAAAGAAAAAAAATCATTCATCACTAGTGTCCAAACTAGTTTAAAAAACAGGAGGGAAAGAGCCCCCTCCTAATGGTGCTTTCTACACTTTTTATCAGTAATCTGAAAAATAATGAATTACTCAACATTCAAGAAGCAAGGAAGAGAGAAGAGGAAAAAATTAATTCTACTAGTAACCTGACCAATTTATTTGGGAATAAAAAAGGAAAAAAACTCTTATTATCAAAGAAAGGAGAACTTCATAAATGATCAAATAGTTGACTAAGTAGTAGTTGCAAAAGATTTAGTAAATGCCACAAAATCATACCGATATTTGGTCCCTTTGGGTATAGCTGGCGCACTCCTTGTTCTTCCAAGGTTGGAAGCACATCATCGGTCTATACAAAATATTGGAAAATTTATCATGGAAAAATAGAATAATGATAGAAGACTAATAATTCAATCATAATATAAGCTTGATGATTTCATCAAATCCAAGCTTTGGACTTAAGACCTACAACCTAAAGATATTAAAACCACCTTCCCTGTTTACACATTTTCAGGAAATCCCCTTCACTTTCTATTGTTACTTGTGAACAAACAGGTGATACATTCTTCAAATTATTAAATACAAACAATAGTTCAGCACAATTAACTTTCACATAAAACTCTGACTAAACATTACACCTAAAAATTGAAACTAGGATATTCACGTGTATTTTGCAAGAGAGAATAAAAAAAAAAAAAAAAGGGGAATTCTCACAGTGTAGTTGCTTCCAAAACAAACATAAGTCCCTTCAATAGGAGGGGGAGGCTCAGGAGCTGACTTTGGATTTTGTAAGTAATCTTTGTATAGTCTGTAATACGGTGGTGGTGGCGGGTACGTAGCTGTTGCCATTAGAAGCTCTTCCTAACCAAACCCTGAACATCAAACAAGTTCATGACAAATATAAATTCAACTGTAAAGATTTCCACAAAAAAAAAAAAAAAAAAGGTTAAATCAGCATGAATTTTTGAATTAAAGGTTTTCCAATGCAACAATTCATTTCCTCCATTTTTTCTAAGAACCCAAACAACAGGCAATCTAATGCAACAGTTCTTTCCCTCTCTCTTTTTTTTTTTCCTAAAAAATCAGACAGCAGGAAAATCTAACAACTAAACCTTAGTCCCAATCTTTTTTTGGGTTGAACATGGTACCTTAATAGATTATTTAGGGTTGGCCACATGTATTCTTGTTTGCCATTCTATTCTATCCGAAGTTATAATCTTTGTTACTTTCTTAATTGACATGTCTACTTATGTTATTTTTGGACTACATGTACCAAATCCAACAACCCCTAAAAGAAAGAGTTAACTCCAAAACTTAACACATACCATGAACTAAGCAAAAATAAAGAAACCCAATTCATATAATCCAATGCAAAACCAAAATGAATACACAAAACCCCCCCAAAAAAAAAAAATTACAACTCCAAAAATCAAAGAGCTAAATTTGATATGCTTAACAAAGTCTTGTAAATAACCCCCAAAAATAACAAGAACCTAAGCTTATAGACATAGCTATACAACACTGTAAGCTCACAGTTGCATTGAATTTGAATCAGAGAAAATTGTTTCAGAAAAAAAGAGATATATAAGTAAAGAAAACGAATCTGAAAATTGAAAAGCGTAGAGAAATAGAGAGATTGAAACTCAAAAGGCAGGGACACGAAAATGAGAGAGAGGCCGGAAGTACCTGTTAAGAGTATCGAAAAGTTGTGTAGTTGAATTCTTCTTCGCTGCTCTTGTTGCTCTGTTTCCCCCTGATTTCAAATCCCCAAGTCCAAATCTATTTCTTTATTTATTTGTTGGCCTAAACGGGGATTTGGATTTGGAAATCCATGTTTCCAAACGGGCTTTTTTATATTAATCTTAAAAAAAAAAAAATCTCAATAAACAATTTTCACCCACCAAAAAAAAAAAAAAAGTTTTAACAAGTGATTGCTATTGGTTAATAAAGTTTTAAAAGTGAAGTTTCTCAACAACAAAAAAATTAAAAATTAAAAATGAATGTTATTGACGTTTCTATCAACCATTTATTATTATTATTATTATTATTATTATTTATTTATATTTAAGTCATATGATAATTTTTTATTATTAAAAACTTACACAAGATGGTTAAAAAAAAAAACTTATTATGTTGGGTCTTAAAAAAGTCTCAAAAAGTTTACAACACTGCAAATCTCGGTTTGAGAACCCTATAATTTTTGATAGTCTATTTGTATAATGTTTATCAAAAAATATACTAATATTGAGTAGTTTTTACTTTTTATTTTTTATTTTTATGTTACATGTGACAAAGGCTAAAGACTAGTTTTATTATTATTATTATTTTCAAAGGTGAGCCAAATAGAGAAATACGAAAAAAGCTAAAAAAAATTTTGCCAAACAAAAACATAGTGCAAGTGTTTCTCTCAAAATTTTTTTTTAAAAGTTTATTTTTTTTTTTTAGGAGTTAGTGGATCGGGTTGGATTGTCAAAGCTGTGAAGTGTAAACTGGACCAACTCTAATAAGAGGAAAAATATACCCAATGCACCGTATGCCTTCTCCGAATAATAACTCCATTTTGGGTTAGCAAGGTGGCAATTTGGTAAAAAAAAGTGTCGTTTACGTCGTCTAAGACTGGGTTTTTCTCAAAATAACATCTTCGTTGATGGGTTTTGTTCTTCTGATTCTTCGTGGTCTTCGTTGATTATCTTTTTCGTGATTTCTGGGTTTTGAGGGTTTCTTGTTGTGTGAGTGAGTAACGGAAAAGGCATGGATGAAAGAACATCCTTACCAAACAAAATGGAGGATGAGGAAGCAGAAAAAGCGAGTGAGATGAGAATATTCGTGGGAGGATTGGGAGAGAGCGTGAGTGCTGAAGATTTGCAGAGGATGTTTGGGTCATTGGGAGTTGTTGAGAGACTTGATATTGTCAGGACCAAATCTCGCAGCTTTGCCTATGTCGATTTCTCCCCTTCTTCTCTCAAGTCCCTTTCCAAGCTCTTCAGCACTGTAAGCAAAAAAAAAAAAAACACTATCAATCCTTTTCCTTCCTCTTTTATTATTACTTACTCGGCACCAATTAGTTTTTGATGCAGATGACGGGGTTTGAATCCCAGGTCTCTTGTTTGACAACAAGAGACTTTACTAGATGAGTTAACTGAAACCCACAATTTAGTTTGGAATAGGAATTTGTTTATGTTGTTAAGTTGAATTCATTGCAAATATAAGACCAAGTTTTAGACTTGTACATAATATAGCCATGCTTCCCTATGTGGGATTTTGTTGGGTTTAATTTGTTGAGTATGTATGATTAAGACTAAGCTCTCCATTTACATGCGCATACAACAAGCCATTTTGTAATGTGTAGATACAAGTATAGAACATTGTGTCTCCAACCCATTAACAACAACGACAACAACAAGTCTTAATCCCAAAATTTAGGGATCGGGTATGGATCCTCAACAGATTAGTTAGAACTTAAAATGGGAGAAGATGCCAACTGAGCTAGATCTCAATGGCTCTTTGAACCATGTCTGTATCGGAACTTAGATCCCGTAAGTCAGATTTTTTTTGTGCACAATTGCTCTTGGAAATACTTTAACCGGTGACGGATAAATGTTGTTTTAGGGTGAACCATTCAATTGCAAATTTTGGGTGCATAATATGGAAAATAGAACAAGTTGAAGAGACTCTAAGAACAAAAGAATAACAAAAGCATTAACTTACCACAGTCCCATGGCACTCCCTGTTGTGGATTGTCAAACACTATTCTTTGTTTCTCTAGTGTACATATATTGTAATAGATATCGTATCCAATGGTGCAGAAAATAAAATAACGATGTTGTTGCAAAACTTGGAATTACAATGTGCTACGCTGTAGCAACATAATAATCAAATGCCTTCAGTGGGAGATAATGGTAAAATATCTGAGTAAAGCAGGGCTCTAGCACCTGCTACATGGACGTGAATGATATCAAGTTGTGTATTTAGTTACCTGCTATGATGTGTCATCTTGGTGTACAATATCTATATGCCCCTTCTCATCTCTCTTTGAGAAAACAGTATTATGTATGCAACCAAGCTTCTACTGCATACCTTTATAGCTCTAAATAAGCTCCTTGGTTAGGTTTCTTCTCTCTTGCCAATGACAATAGGACCAAATGGTCTCTCTTCCTCCAAAAACAAGGGGAGAAGGATGAGGTCACAGGTTCAATCCTGTACAGGTGCATCATGAGAAGCTGGAACTTCTCTTTTCCTTTTCTTTTTAACATGTGCTGGATTTTATTGCCTACACTGATCCCCTCTATGCAACTACACAGTATAATGGGTGTGTCTGGAAGGGAGGGAGGTTGAAGCTTGAGAAGGCTAAAGAACATTATCTTGTCCGTTTGAAACGAGAGTGGGCAGAACAAGCTGAACTTGCAAGTAGGGCACCTAGTAACGGTTTTGATGCGAATGAAGACATATCCTCTTCCAACAAGCCTAAGAAAGACCTTAATTCAGAAACAAAGCAACTTCGGATTTACTTTCCCAGCTTAAGAAAGGTGAATATGGGTCTGATATGTATGTTTTGATTTTCATTTGCACAAGTTGATGTGTCTCATTTTCTCTTAGCATATATACAATTTTATGTGTCTACATATGGACAATTCTCATTTGCACTCAACATCACTGCATCAAAACAACTGGGATCAAGCATTTGAATGCACTGTTGCTTGAAACTGTGCCTTTACTTGGTTATATATGAATCTATTGTGCAGGTGAAAGTATTGCCATTAAGTGGAAGTGGAAAACACAAGTACAGTTTCCGAAATGTTGAGGTTCCTCCTCTCCCAATTCATTTCTGTGACTGTGAAGAGCATTCTATTGATCCTCAACCTGCAAAAGAAAAACAAACTAGTGATCTAGAAGCACAAAGTGGGGGCATAAATGAGGAAGAGATTAACATAATGAATTCGGTGATGAACAAGCTCTTTGAAAGGGAAAAGGTATTGGATGCTGCACATAGTGGAAATGGACAGGCCAAGGAAAGAGATAATTCTGCCAAATTGATTTCTGGCTTGCAATTTGATGAGAATGAAGCAGACTCTGAAACGGATGAAGATAATCTCATAATTAATGTGGTGAAAAGGAAAAACAATAGGATGGATTTGTTAGGTGTCCAGGAAAAGGAGCGAATTTCTGAAAATCAGGTAGAATTTTAAGGTTCAATTTGTAGAGTACAATTGTTTTTTCCATTTTACTTATACTGATGATCCCTATACTTTCTGCCTTTCTGGCCTAAATTTCTCTATCTGTATTGTACTCCCAGGACTCGGGATTTAGTGGCAAGCGAACTTCCAAGGATGGGCAAAATCAGAATGCGCTCAAAGAGCAGAAAAGGAATACCGTACCTCCTAACAAGAAGAGGAAATCACTCAATGAGGAAAGTGATGAAAATGGGTCTCTCTCTGCTATCACTAGAGGCAAGGGGAAGTTAAAAACCCATTCAGATGAGTCAGCTGTATTGGGACCTCAACTGGCTGAACCAGAATCTGGTATCCAACAATCAGCTCCAGTTGTTTCTTGGTCTCAGAAGTCTTCGTGGAGAGCTCTTGTTGGTGATAAGAGCAACACTTCATTCAGCGTCTCACATATCTTGCCAGGCATTGCCTCTAGCAAGG
This sequence comes from Quercus lobata, assembly GCF_001633185.2. NCBI lineage: Eukaryota > Viridiplantae > Streptophyta > Magnoliopsida > Fagales > Fagaceae > Quercus > Quercus lobata. The sequence continues at coordinate 5,727,996 of NC_044914.1, forward strand.
AACAGCAACCAAATTTTGATGGTTCATCTGTGCCTGACTCCACTTTCAGCAAAAACGACAACCTAGTAAGGCATGGACATCACTTGGAAAGCCATTCAAGTGAAACAATTAAAGAGGACTCCCAGGACTTGGAATTCAGTGGCAAGCAAACTTCCAAGGATGGGCAAAATCAGAATGCGCTCAAAGAGCAGAAAAGGAATACTGTACCTCCTAACAAAAAGAGGAAGTCACTGAATCAAGAAAGTGATGAAAATGGATCACTCTCTACTATCACTAGAGGCAAGGGGAAGTTAAAAACCCATTCAGATGAGTCAGCTGTATTGGGAGCTCAACTGGCTGAACCAGAATCTGGTATCCAACAATCAGCTCCAGTTTTATCTTGGTCTCAGAAGTCTTCATGGAGAGCTCTTGTTGGTGATAAGAGTAACACTTCATTCAGCGTCTCACATATATTGCCAGGCATTGCCTCTAGCAAGGAACATCAACCAAAATTTGGTGGTTCATCTGTGCCTGACTCCACTGTCAGCAAAAACGACAACTTAGTAAGGCATGGAGATCACTTGGAAAGTCATTCAAGTGAAACAATTAAAGAAGAGGTCACAGAAACTCAGCCTGCCAAACCTAGTGCAGCTTCAACTAATTTTGGCAGAGGTGCTGCTTGGCTCCAGAAATCCTCTTGGACACAATTGATTAGTGAGAATAACAATAGTTCATTTAGCCTTGAACAACTTTTGCCTGGTATTTCTTATGAAAAGCAAGTGCAAGCAAAGCCCAATAGTGTGGACATTGTTGATTCCACCAACGGCGAGCACAGTGATTTAAGGAAAGATGATAATAGTGAATTGCCTGGAAATGGATCTACTATTTTGGTAACTGGAAAGGACGTTAGGAGTACTCCAGAGAAACATCAGCAGACTGTTGTGGGTAATAATGAGGCCCCTGCTCCAATATTTGAGAGAAAACATGATTCAGCACCAAAGCTAACATCTACTAGGAATGTTATAATTGGTGAAACTTGTTCTTTTATGAGAAGTGCTGCTTCTCTGAAAGAGTGGTCAAAAACTAAGGCTGCTTTAAGTGGATCACTCAAGAGAAAAAGTGGTGAGAAATAGATGCTTTCAGTGCGTTTGGAGTTATGTTTTAAGTATAAGGTGTTTGACATTGCCATCAAATTTAAGAGCACTGTCCTAACTTTTGCTTAATTTTGGGGTTTTACTCTGGATCAGGCCTCTTTGTATGTACTTTTGTTTCATTTTCTATCTGTTTTGTTATGGTGCGTAAAGGAAGAATATTTACCATATTATGTTCTGAGTGTTCACATGATGTTACTTAAAGCAGACAGCTGAGAAGCATTTCAAGGAATTCTCTCTTTCTTGTACATGTAATTTTCTTGTTATCATTAGGGGTGAAAAAAAGAAAGAGAAGTATTCTATTGTTTTATAAAGAATGCAGCCTTTTACATAGCAGTCAATCAATTTTACAACTTTCACTTAGATTGATCGAGAATCTCAATTGAAGGAAATAAATTTCATACATTCTTTTTTCCTTCTCATTTCTGCTTATCTAAATAACTGTTTAATTTTTTTTTAAATAAAAATTTTGGTACAATTTGTGCATAATATATATACATGAAAAGACCCTCCAACCCTACTGGTTGAAGTGGTTTACTTTTTTTTTCCTGCATTACTATCAACTATGGTGTTGATGAAGCCTTTTTTGGGCTTTTTATTGTCGAGGCCGCTTTTGACCACTTAACTGTTCAGATTCAATAGAATCGGAGTCGGAGGGTTTATGCTTTGACAGTGAAGACAAAGAACTGTCTGTTTTAGACTCTGCTTGTCTTGGCGGGGAGGCACTGGCAGGAATTAAGGGAGCCCCAACTTTCTCTTGCTCTTCCAAAAGTTTCTTCAGGTACTCTCCATGCTGCTCTATGAGTACTTGAAGAGACTTTTGTACCTACTCAAACCAAAATAATTATATACACATATCATTACAAACCAATTAAAGTTAAAAAGAAAGGTTCAAGGCAAAAAAAAGTATTTAAAAAAAAAAAAAATCAATACTAGTCTAGCAGTTAGCTTGACATGAATATATGTATATATTTAGTACACCTTGAGCTGTTCATGGAGCTGCCTTTGAACTTCAATTTGCATACGCAAAGCCTCTGTAATTGACATGTTTCTGCTACAAAAAGCGAGTTGAAGTAAGAGAGTAAATCTTTACAAAAGGAAAAAGGGAAAATAAAAAAAGAGACCACAGAATTTGACCTTGTTATACATTCTTCATTATCATTGTTGGTTGAAGCTGACTTCTTTTGTTCAAAGCTGGAAGTCTCTCCATCTTAACAGCACAAAGTTAAAGCATGTCAGATGTCACTGTTCAATTTCACAATTATCTAAAGGGCCTTTAAAATAGAATCAATCCAATATCAGTGCATATTTTTCATTCTGGAAAGTGGTCTAAAATAAAATCCACCAGCGAACTTTTCAGAGTCAATTTTTAATTAGCCCTAAGCTTACTTTTTTACAGAACATTATTGTACAACATTTGAAAAACATATTGTCTTCAAATTTTGGGAAACTAAAAATAGATTTGACTGAATAAATCTGAAGAAAAGAAAGGCAAGACATGCCAATATTGAGAAAATCAAAATGAGAATCGGAATGACTAGGAACTGCCTCTTAATGTTGCATTTGGATGAGAAAAAAAACAGTTTAATCTGAGGGCTTGAAGAAGTGAGAGAGTGGGATTTTTTGAAGGAAGATAAAACTTAAAGCTAGATGAAGAAAAACATGTATTAAAAAACCAGAATGAACTTTGTTTTGCAACATTATCTTTACCATGTTTCAACTCTGGCACATTCTTGGCAAGTCGGTATTTCTGCATATCATATTCCTCAAAAAGGTCAGTTGATATGGAATAGATGTTTAAGCTTCAGTATGATTAAAGCCACATTGTGTATCTAAAAGCTACCTGCAAGTGGCTCTTGATATGGTAGATGTTTAAACCTTCAACATTCATGAGCTTCGATATGCTCTTTGGAGTAGCATCTATAATATATAGCAGCAATTGTGAGCCATAGAAATTAAAATCATGTAGATCTACCTGATTATTTAAAGATGGTTTGCTCACTCTCAGGGCCACCAAGTTTGTCGACTGCATCTAAGAAATGCTCATGGAGCTCTGATGTCCATCTTATTCTTGCCTTATGTGCCACTGTAGCCTCTGGAAATTCTTGTTTTGAATTACTCTGGTCATTCATATGCATGACTGAAGGACAATCATTCTTGCTGTTTTGCAAGTCTGTGATCGCAATTTGTGAAATTTGTGGTGATGCATATATTTCCTAATTAAAATGAATAAGATTATTCAACAAGAAATGCTATGAACACACACACACACACAAACAACCCTACTTATAAAGGTGGGAGGGGGATTTGAACTTTGATTCTCCTAATAAAGGAAACCATGAAATGCGACTGAATTACGCCAGCTTAATTCAATCATACAGGAGTTATTAACTATAATTTTCCTTGAGAACCAAGATCACATGATGATGTTTATATAGGAAAGAGTTATCATATTCATGGTTTCAATGTTTATCATTTTTTTGGATGTGTGTATAGATAATTAAGGGTCCATTTGGATATAGCTGAAAACTAAAAACTGAAACTGAAAACTGAAAAACACTATAGCAAAATAATTTTTAAATGTGTGAATAGTACCGTGAGACTCATTTTTAATGAAAAAGTTGCTGAAAAGTGAAATTTGTGGGTCCGTGAACAGTAAAATTTGTGCTGAAAAGGTAAAAAAAGTCAAACTTTGCGGCTACTGTTCATGAACAGTAGCCGTGTTGGTCTCTCAAACGCGTGCAAAAAAAAAAAAAAAAAGAACAGAAAACGCAAAACGTGCGTTTGGGAAACGCAAACGCGCTTCCCAAACGCACACTAAATGTGTAAAAGAAAAGGGGTAAAAATCTTTAGATAGTTGTCTTTTGAAGGAACTTATACAAAAATAACTAAATAAATAGCTATAACTTTCGCATTGCTTTAGAAGATCTTTAGAGTCCAGATGATGCTTGATTATTTGATTGAGTGAATTTTCTAGTACCAAGGTTCCAAAGTGAGATAAGTGACTTGATCTCATTCTTTCTATGCTCTATTTGAGGAAATTCAAAAGCAAAAATTACTCAGTAATCAAGAAAATAGAGGTGGAGAGAGAGAAGGATTTAGCAGGTAATGCATTTTAAGTACTTCATATGTGTAACCTATGTCCGAATATGTAACAAAGTGGCACTCACAGCAAGCCTAGGGTTGTCACTGGTATCATTTATAGCTATGTTGAGCTCTTCAGAAAAATTTTGTAATTCCAACTGCTGTGATAATGTTAAACTGTCACTTGCATAATTCTCGCCCCAGAAAATACCATCAGAACATTGTCCAGGAATAATGTATTCGAATCCCTTCATCAAGTCAAATGATGTCTCTTTCCCACATCTACCATTTACACCTCCACCTGAAGGCAATGAAGACTTTGGTGAATTAACAGCATGAGGGTACCGGTTGGAGTTCGGGGGATTTGGTAGGAAAGGTTGGTTTCCAAGATAGCATGAAGTCTCAGGGTTTGTTGAAGATGAAAAATGTAAACTAGTACAGAACATAGAAGATGGAGCATACGTGCTTTTAGGATTTTGGATACAAGAGCTATCAGATTCATTAGACAAATGTTTTGCATATAACTTGTCTTTTGGCGAAGGAGTTTGTGTAAGGGAATTGGGCGGTTTTGGTTGTATGCAGTGGGGGAGAACAGCTGGTGATGAGCTGCACTTCAATGAATATAGGTCTTGTGAATCCATAGTCGATGTAATATGAACAGGAGAAGATTTTCTCCTTAACTTATTGAAGTATTTCTGTGGAGATTCATGGCCTTCAAATATAAGCTCAATTCTTCTTCAACTCTGTAAAAGTTGTAAATCAATCACATTACTTTGAAGTTTGAAAACAGATAGATTAAGACATTAAAAACACTATGGAAAAAAGATACATAGTGAGCAATAGCAGTATCATAGTTTGAGTTTATGAGCTTTTTTTGTTTATGCATATGCTTGCAGAAACATTTTGTATTCAAGCACGGACTTTGCAGTAACATCTTGTATTCAAGCACATTTATGCATCTCGATTTCAGCATCTTAGACCAGTCACCCAAACCACATAAATCTGAAGTTTTTAGAGGAACAACTCCACATGAGACCAATACATAAATGGGACTAGGAAAGGCACAAGACTTATCCTTCACTTGGACAAGATAATGCCAGCAAATGGATCAGACACATAACAAACCGATCAGACACATGGTAAGAGCATATCTTTGTCACTTTCAGCCAGAACTATTATGCAATTCAGAGTAGGCAATGGCCCAAAACAAGCAAACAACATATGACTCAAGCAAGCAAAGAAGCCTGCAAGCTCAGGTGGCACTCAAACCAGATCCTTGCTATTTTACATTCCATACCACATATATTGGAAGTGGCACAAATTAGGCAAAGAAAGACAATTCTCTAATAGAAATTTCCAGTAATAGAGCATAAGTGATAAGACAGTTCAGCTGAATGAATCATTGATTAGATGCATAATAATGTGACAAAACATCTGCACAACATAATGACAAAAATAGTGAAATGGAGAGAAACATCTTCTAATCAAACAGTCAATAAAATCCTCTAGTTTGTTCTCCATCAAGATTACCAAATTCAGAATGATCATTGTTAAGTTATACATCTTATCTTTGTTCTTTAAGAAGCAGAAGAAGAGGTGTCAATATTTTCCTTATTAATTCAAATTGCATATGACCAATATCCAAATATATAAGTTAAGTATTTAGCTAGCTATTGTAAATTATGAAACAATTTGTAATATATAAAATCAACAAACAGCATGACATTTCACAGAAGAATTATGCCAAATGAAAATGGAGGGACTAAATAAATGCAGAATATATTTGTAGAAACTGTAAAAAAATAAAAAAAAAATAAAAAAAAAAAAATGGAAAAGAAGACAAACAATTATATCATAATACTTATAGAAATAATAACCACCAGAGAAACCTCATCCATTCCCATCATCATAGCATCAAAAAAACTAAATCTAATATTATCATGAAAGAACTTGAAACAACCACAAAGAGAGAGAGAGAGAAAGAGAGAGAGAGAGATACCTAATAAGACTGGTCTAAATTAATGGAGTACACACATTACTAGATAGATTCTTTAATATGTGTGTTTATCCATGTTGTAATTAGAAAAAAGAGAGGGCTTAATAGGCTATAGCAAGTACAACACAAAGTGCACGACTGGCATTTGTATAAACTAGTTTATTACGAATAGCAAATGAAATGGTCATGATGATAATGATAATGATAATGATAAGTAATTGAACATCGTTCAATCACGTAAACCCACCTTGCTAGGTTATGTCTAACAACACACGTATGTCATACGTGTCCATCAAAAGTTGATTTTCAACTTTATCTTTCTATATATATATTCACAATATGTATTTGGTACCTTGTTCAAAACAGAAAACTACAAAAGAAGTTGACGAAAATTTTAAAGTGGCAAGTTTGGACAGGTTATTACGAGGATTATTCTCAGAAAGACAAAACTCATTGGCCACATATTATTGGTTGCTGTATTAAAATTTTTAACGAGTTATTCTAGAACGACAACAAATTACACTAATTTTCACAATTATTTAACGTGACAAACTGTGAACGGTTGCTTATCACTTTCATATAAATCCGCTATATTTTTTACGTTACTAACAATCAGTCACATCAAATAATTAGTGATGTGTCCATAATTTTTCATTTTTAATTAACTAACTTGACACGAAACTCTCTCTAAGTTAAACAACTCATGATGAGATATTTAAGCGCGTGAAAAACAAACGTCAAGACTACGTAGTTGGTTTTTTTATTGGATTGATTGATTAATGAATGAAACCCAGAAGGACTGACTGGGTTTAAGATAAAACGTTGGCCTGCACAGCTCATTGTTTTTCTTGAGTATGCAATGCAATGCAAGGCACCGTGATGGAAGAAGCAAGCAAGGTCATTGATGATCGCTTTCTCCCTCTTTAAGTTTTTGTTCTTCTAGCCCACAAAAGCAATCCCAATCCAGCCATATATTTGTGAAGTCTTACTCTTATCTTCCACAGTGTTTGTTGGGGTCTCTTTCGTTGACCTGGAAAATTGGAAATGTCCGAACATGAAGTAAAAATATGGGTATGGGTAAGAAGTTTTTGGACCTGTGAAAAAGGGGCAACCCGACCCCGACCCCGACCCGTGGATCACCAGGGTTGGTCCTTTCAAAGGGTTTTTTTTTTTCCTTGTCTTGCCCTACTAATTCTGTGTGAACATGTTTCACACTTTCATTGTTTGCTATTTCCTTTATTTTCAAAAAAAAAAAAAAAAAAAAAAAATTTCATTAAAGGTTGAGAGTTTAAGGCATTTGAATTTGGACTTAGGGACAGAACCAGGATTCGAGCTTAAGGGGGGGCCAAAGTATAAACCCAAAAAAGTTTGAGGAATTTTCCAATTTTATCACCTTAATTAACATTACAATCTAATTTTATTTATTTATTTTTTGATATACAATCTAATATTTGTTGGCGCAATTAAAGATCATGTTGCAATAAACTAATACCACTTTCATCGGTGGTGATTTTTTGAAATTGTTTGAGGATTTTCAAATTTATGACTTCAACACTAGATATTTTTTGAATTGTAAATTTACGATAATTTGTCCTTAATGAAAAATTAGTGGTCTTAAATTTTCACTCCATTTTAATTATTAATAGACAAATCAAACAAATTAATTTTAATAATTTCCAAATGGTAGTTCTCTAAACCTTTAGACTCCAATCAACGGTCATAGATCATTATTAACATGTATGGTGCTATTCAATATTCTAGCACATTCTACATCATGCTTCCATGCCCCCACAAGACAATAGAATAATGTTAATAATATATAGGTTCTAAATCACACGATCACAACCCACAACTCGCACTTGACCAAAACACGTGTGTCTGGAGATAAACCAACAAATAGCAAAACAGAGAAAATACATTGACAATCACATTCCCAAGGTCTTAACTAAAGTCACACCACACCAGAACATGAGAGAGATAAGAGAAGAGAGATCCATGAGTCCATACCTCAACCAAATCAACTTGTGTGTGAGTGTAATCAGTGGACTAGATTAGAGAGGTGAATATGCGCCAAGCCAAAGGAGTGGACGAACCAAACCATGTAGCTGGTTAGGATTGGTGTGTGGAAGCATTTAAGAATGAGAGCTAGAGAGTGAGACAGAGGGGGAAAAGTTTTAATGGGTAAAATTGGGGATTTGTGATTTCTGTTTTTTTATTTCAAATTTGTGATTATATTGTGTATATTTTTTGGTTTAGACAGGAATTTTGTTTAATCTTAAGGTTATTTGTGTTATTGGGTTTGTTTAGACTGGATTTATGTTCTATTTTGTTTTTAATTTTGGTTTATCTAGAGGTTATTCTTATTATTCTTGGGACAATTGGGTTTGTTTTGATCAAAGGTTTTTTTTGTTATTCATGGGGCAATCGGGCAAAGTAGATAGATTTTATTTTTGGGTCTATTAGGTCAATCTGAAAATATTTTTGGAGGGGGGGGGGGAAGTAATATTTTGGGGTACATTTTAATATTTTTGAGAATACATAACTGCTAAGCATAATTTTTGTAAAATCTGGGGGGGGGGGGGGGGGGGTCACATAGTTCCGTCTCTGTTTGGACTACATAGAATTTTGTAATATATAAACTTGAACTTGAAAGATTTATATATTATTTAACTTTTAAACTAACAACGTACCTGCATGAGGCATAGATATCACTTTAAACTGCCATCTAAAAAGATTATATAGAATGTTCAAAATATCTTAAGATGAAACTTTCTAAAAAAATAAGAAGTTAAAATAATAACATGAAATAATCTCGCTGTAACATAAAAAGGTTTTTATTATATTATAGTAATACAAAATTAAGGAGATAAAGAAAATTTTATTTTATTTTAATCTAGTACAAAGAATTTAGACTATAGCATAATAGTCATAGAAATTAATTGAAGTAATGAATTCGTTGTTGAAAAGTGAAAATTTAAAATTGCACACACATGCCCATTACACTTTTTCACTTAAAGTAAAGAGTCATTAAAGTATAAAAGAACAACGTAAGAATATTGTAGTTTAAATAATGAGAAAAGTATTTTAATCTATTCTATATATTGATGTTTATTATGCAGTTTAATAATTTATTCGTTCAGTTAATCATAGTTTTCTTCCCCTTTAATACTTTAAATACATTAGAGTTAGCATGAGAGTTTCTATTAAAAAAAAGAACAGGGAAAAAAAAAAAAAAGAGTTAGCATAAGATATTTATGTTATCATATTAATGTTTAGTTGGCCTATGGAAATATCATAATTTTTTTATGATATCATGTTTATGTTATTAGATTATGATTGTGGTCGGTTAAATAAAATATCATTCTAATAAAATTTTAATATGATATTTACGCATATTTTCATGAAACATGCATATTTTATATTGTTCATGTATATTTTGAAATATTAAAATGTTCTTATTAAAAAAATTTTAGTTATCAACTTCGGGTTGTATTGTGAAGTATGTTGACCGCAACCAATCCAAAAGTCATTTAAAAAAAAAAAAAAGCTTAATGGGATTGGACTTTAAGAGGAACAATCTTTTACCAAAGATAATTCTTTTTTTTTTGGTGGGCATGTTTAATCCCTGAATGCAATCATTAAGCCTAAAAGATGGAAGCCATATTCATTTTTGGATGACTTGCTTCTTATGAACAAAATTATCCATCATCAAGTGCTATTTCAGTGGAAATTGTATGGAAAGTGGAAACATATTTCAGGTCCTTTTTAAATGAAACCACAAGCAGCTTAAAAAGAAAAAGAAAAAGATAGATAGAAAGAAATAAAAAAGGATTTACTTTTCGTAATATATTCAATATTCTTAATGCTTTGGTTTTACTTCTAATGGTACACAGGTAAAGTTGAGCAGTTCCTGAAACGGAGAACCAGGTTCCAAATAATAATTGGCATTGCAAGAGGATTGCAGTACTTACATGAGGATTCACACTTACGAATTGTTCACAGAGACATCAAAGCTAGCAACATTCTTCTTGATGACAAATTTCAACCAAGGATTGGAGATTTCAGGTTGGCTCGGTTCTTTCCTGAAGACCAAGCTTATCTTAGCACTGCACCTGAATATGCTATTAGGGGAGAATTGTCTGAAAAGGCAGACATCTATAGTTTTGGAGTTCTTGTGCTTGAAATCATTAGTTGCAGGAAAAACACTGACCTTACTTTACAATCGGAAATGCAGTACCTCCCTGAATACATAAGCGTTCGCATTTTCATAATTCATATTTACTCATTGGTTATAGATTTTCTTCACCTAATATAAGACTTGGCTACTCATTCATATATTCTTAACAGGCTTGGAAGCTATATGAGAGGTCAACGGTGCTAGATCTAGTTGATCCAAAAATGCGAGAAGATGGGTTTGAGGAGGAGAATGTTTTGAAAGCAATCCATGTAGCCTTCTTATGCCTTCAGCCACATGCAAATCTCAGACCCCCCATGTCGGAGATCGTAGCCATGTTGACATGCAAAGTTGAATTGGATAAAACACCAATGAGACCTCCCTTCGTTGACCGAAGACGAAAGATCAACGAGAAGAACCATTCATGGGACACTATATCTGATGCTTTCCCTTCTCAATTGAATAGTGTGTCCCCATCATTACCCAAAACACCTTACTAAGGGAAATTTCGTGCTGCCATTGTTTAGAGGAGAACAGGAAGAAGAATCTAATGCAGTGTTTCAATTCATTTTTGAGAAAAAGGCAACATGCTTTTTCTCACACTTTCTGCTTTTATTTTATAGCTCTTACCCCCTTAATGTTTTTTCAGATATATATACTTGAAGAGGAGTTATAAGGTAGCAAGTCCTTTCAGTAATTGCAGTATTGCACAAATGAGTTTGTGCGGTTGTTATATGTTGACGAAAGGAAGAAGGTGGACTCCATCTTTGTAAAGTTCTCAGTGAACTTTATGATTTGCTATATGTGATGAACGATTGTATTGACAGATTGATTGAAGATGTTTCATATGTTTTTGGAATACGTTTCATCTTCAAGTTTCAACCAAACTGTAACCTGCAGATGATTGTACTTCTCTTTTTATGAAACCTTTCCTACAAGAGTTTTCTTCCTACAAAAAAGTTATATAGCTGTGACCTTATGGCAGTGAAAATGTTGTGAACACCATTTCTCCAAAACTTAAAAAGGTTAGGAAATAGTAAATTTAATTATTAACCATTATTGTGATACATATAAGGCATTAGTAAACAACATTGGCTCGTCGTTTGAGCAACTCAATTAAGGATTATCTTTTCCTCTCTTCTTGTTTCCAATCCTTTTCAGTTTGTCAAAATGTTGACTTTAATGGATAGATCTTAGTAAAACATTCACACACTACTTAATTTGCACTTCTTCTACACAATATTCATAATTTCAAGCCTGATGTCCACGTTTAATAAACAAAGGTTGTCATACCCCTATAATTTCAATGCAATTAAAAGATATTCCTTACAAAGTGATTTCCCCACAACGCACATTCCTCGGACTTAAAAAAAGGTATAGAGAAACAAGCCATGTAAAACAGGAGGAAAAAATCGGTTGAACAAGGAACACTTCAGTGATTCAAACCATACATTTTATCTATATAATACATGGAAGACATTTCATATTATGGGCTCTCCTAAATTCCACATATAAAAACACAATGCATAAAATAGTTGCAATACTCTTACCAATTGCACGTTGCTCAGTGATCTCTTAGCAGTACTAATGTAAACTTTTTATTAAAAACATTACTTCCTGAGCATAAAATAAAATCATTACTGAAAAAGCTTGGAAGCTTCACAGCTTTAGAAGTCTTATGCTCCATTACACGTATTTATAAAATAGTTGTTCCATCAGAGATTAAAAAATACAGTTACAGTTGATAACTGTAATAAAAACCATGGCTTTCGTCATAGATAAAAACGACGCTGCCCTTTCTATCTATCTTTGAGTTCCTGTTCGAACTGAAGCATTTTTTCACGAACAGGCTGCAAAAATAGTTTCAAATCCTGGCTAATCCGTAACTTGTCTTGATGCAGAAGATCCTTCTCTTCACTCAATCTCACTTCCATCTAAAGGGGGAAAAAAAGGTGAACTTATGCTTCTATTGTGGTAAATGGGAATTTTATTGCTAGAAAAATACAAATCAAGGCAACTACGTCAAAATTCCCAGTACAAATCAATGCAGCTATGTCATAATTCCCAACTACAAGAAAAATTAGGCAATAAGATAGATGTCACTAAAAGTTTTTTTTTTCTTTTTTTTCTTTTTTTTTGATAGGAATGTCACTACAAGTTGAGTTGTTTGTAGATACATAAAAGTTTATTTCAGCTATATTTGGCTTGTCCAAGACTGGTAAAAGAACGGCATCCTAACAAAGTATATAAGAAACCAATGACAAACTCTTATCAGGTTCTAAGTAGAAGGTGAAGGATGCATACAATACATCAAAAGTAAGTTTCTATCTTCAACTTTAACTTTTTTGATAGTTTAACTTAAGAATCATAAACTTACAATTGCTATTTCAGTTGGGCAACTTAAGTTATGAAGGGCCAATCCAAGTTAATTTTTTTTGGTTTGTTTCTCCCTCGGATGATGTATTTATTAAAAACCTTCCTATAACATAGGAAAAATGCTCACATGATGTGGTAGACTTGAATATCCAATCCACTGGTCTTACGTTCATTTCCCCTTTTGTGCATCCACAGGCACTTCACTTTAAATCTGCCTAATCAGCCCAGTATTTGATACTTGAACAGCAAGAGACAGCATTATATAACATCATCCAATTGAATTTAGGTTCAACTTCCATTAGTATTGTCCTTACAACACATGGCTCTCTTTAGCATTCAAATGGATAAGAAAAACATACCTGTAAGTCATCCAGCTCACCAAACGAGAACTCTGCTATGTCTATATGGCCCTTGACTGTCTTCTTCTCCTCTCTAATTGTCCACTCCCCTGATTCCATTTGCATTCCAGTTCAGTGCATACAGATTAAACAGAGAAAGAGGAAACGATTTGAGTGTGCGGCCACTTACCTTTCACTTTCAATGTTAACTCATATGTGTAGCCAACACGTTTCTTGTTTCGCACAGTCACCAAGAATGCCTGCTCAATTTGGCAATAAACATCAATAATGAATCAAAATGATTTTCATATAACCAAAATTTTCAGGGAGACTGGAATGATATCAGTGATCAGGATTTTAGTCATATCTAGCTGCCACTTTCTCTTTTGATTCAAATTCTCTCTGTGAATCAAGTTTTGTGGTCTAAAACAACTAATGGAACTATGACATGATATGTTGCAGTACAGAGGATCATTTTCACAGTAGGATATGTAAAAAGCACTTGAATCTCATTGCAAAGAGTCTTAGGAAAAAGATGGTTTGATAGGAACTAACATGAGAGCTGAGAGATTCTCTCTAGAATTTCTTTATCTTTCTAGATTTCAAAGCCTTTTCTTTTTACAATGGTGATTAAGGGAGTCTTTTTTTTTTCAGTGAGTGAGTTACTTTTTATCAAACCTTCTGATTCCTAGTAGCATGGAGAAGAGTCCTAGTTTGAGAAATAGTTCTAAACTTTCATTAAGGGAGTTCCATGAGCAATTCCCTCTAGAGGCTGAAAATGTCCTCAATGTGCTGGGCGGATTTGTATGACAGATCAAGAAGAGGGAAGACTTTGGTGTCTTGAGATTAAAATGGGACTTGAGTTTTTCTTTCCCTGGGAAGGCCAGGAATTTTTTGGGTGTGAAAAACTCAAGTCTTGGACAGAAGCCAGGGCCCCATAAGCAAATTAGGCTCAAGGATCTAGAGATTAAAACAAGACAAATGAGTCTTGTGAAAGTTCTAATGAAAATGGTGCTGGATCTACTTCCAACCAAGTTGCAAAACAACCTACCAAGTGTAGTTCATACTGGAGTGGGTGCTAGTTAATGTCCTATCCACGTTGCTGCAGTAGTTGTTGTATAAATGAAGCCAATAGGTGGAGGACAACTTGGGTGAGTCTCAAGTTGAGCCTGGTAGTCGCAACGACCAGGTTAGTGCCAGTGAAGATGAAGATCAAGGGGGTGGCTGATAGCAACAGTGAGTACCGCTGTTCTTGTGGAAGTGAGGACGGTTACTCTATTGGTAGAGATGATGAATATGAAGATGAAGAAGGAGAGGAGCAAGATGAGGAAGTCAAAGGTAAGACTAACTATGATAGCATGTGCAGCATGAAGGAGACAGTCCTTCACATTGAGGCAATCCATTCTAAGCTTGAAAACCCCTCTGGGCAAGAAGCAGTCTATGAGTGTTCTAAAGTTGTGATGCATGGGATCAAGCCCCAAATGAGTTGGAAATTTCCCTCAATCGGTTCCCCAATTTCAAAAGGGAACCAATATCCTTTTTTTTTTTTAATACATTTTTACATACCCCAATGGGTCTTAAACCCATGACCTCTCCCTCCATCCCATATATGGGTAAGATCCTAATTTCATGGAAAAGTTGATGTCCTCTAATTCTTTTGCAGCCCGTTCCTCTGCAAAGGATGCAAAGGTGTCTCAAATGGGCTCAGCCAAGCTGTCTATAAGAGATATGAGGAGTTTGAATCAAAATTTTCAACTTGAGATTTCAGACTTCCCACACTTGGATCCCCAAATGAAGGCCGTCACTCTTAGTGGAGTCCAGCTTGGCATCCAACTTAATCTCATTTAATCTGAGAGCTTGTGCACTGAACTTAAGTTGGACCAAAGCTAGACATTGTTTCTACATATTTAAGATGAAGAAGACCTTAAATAGAATCCTAGGTGAAGGGTCTTATAATATTGCTGGATGGTCCTCAAGAAATCGGAACCAGGAATAAGTTTGAAAGAGTTTCTCTACAATTTGGTAAAATTGTGAAATGTCCCCATTCTGTGTGGAAATAAAGGCGAAGAAGGTAACACCTAAATTTCTAAATTTAGGTGTGGGAAATGGTGAAATTATGGAAATTGAAACTGAACTTCCATGGAATCCCCCAAGATCTACAAGCTCCAAAGTTTCTGGGCATACTCTGCATAGATGGAGTCACCTCCACCAGCTAGAGAAGTGAAAGTAAAACAAGAATGGGAAATAAATAATAGTAATAATAATAATAAAAAGAAGCTGAAAAATAAAGGGTCAGCACAAAGCAATGACATGAAGTTCTAGCAAGCAAGGGGAAGGCAACCAAGGGCACAACTGTCAAAACTGAAGACCAAAAGCAAGAAGAGGAAGCTCCCAAATTTATGCCAGGTAGTGGCGGCATCAATGAGTTCAATATCCTTGCCTCATGTCAACAGGAAGAGACTTTGGATCCAAGAGATTATATAGACGTTGATTAAGGTTAATCATCAAGGTAGTTACTAAAGAGAAGAGTCAGGAGACTAAATGAGAGAATTCAAGGTCTTCACCTAACCAAGAGTTCCTGGTTCTTTGGGAAGGCAAAGAAAGCAACCTTCTCAAACTGTCAAGGAGACTGTGCAAGATAAGAAATATAAGCCTCCTTATAGTCATCAATTCTATTGTTGCCAATGCATTGTTGTAATTGGTAATTAGTAAAATCTGTCTTACAGTTCCAACCTCTAGGGATATTGAGACATTGTTTCTAGTACTCTCGAGATGTGAGAGTTTGCTTTCAGATTGTTGGCTTTCCAATTTGGAAAGCTAGGTTTAGTAAGTGTTGGGGAGTAAGGATCCTTAATGCATGTTTTGAGCCTTATTGTATATATCATTTTTAGGAATATAACTTACTCACTTACCCAGAAAAAAGATATGTAGAAAGCACACATGACTGGGAAGATATCTTGAATTTCAGAATAACTTCCATTGCAATAACTATGCAAAAAAACCTAGTAAAATATATATCTTTGCTTTTTCTAAGATTTCTCCTGTTCAAAGACATCATTCATTTACTAACAAATGAAATGAAGAACTCCACAATGCAGTCCAAATAGTTGGCCACAGCAAAGTGAAAGTTAATTATCAGTATAAAAAATGTAAGGTTACTCAAAACATGGAGATCTCTGAGGCCCTATAAATTTCTAGTTCAAGAAATCCATATAATCGGTATAAATAAAGAATGCTTGAGAAACTCACATCGCCTACACATTTTGATACATCTGATATTTCAGCCTTGCCAGCAGGGAACTCCAAGGACCCCACAGATATAAGTAACTCCTGCAAATAGCCAAATATTGAAATATTACAATAACAAAAATAGAAATGCAGGATAATGGGACCCACATTCATAAGGAGAACAATAAGTCTAGATACACAACAAATTTCACAACTTTTTTCACAATTGCTGTGTTGGCAGGTCTTGATTGGTGTACAATACCCGTGATATTAGTGGTGGTCCCATGTGAAAGTATTGTTGCACTAATCACAATCTGCCACATCAAATGTGAACAAAAAATTGTGAAATTTGTTGTGTCTGTAGCATTGTTAGCAGACAACATCCAACAGATCTTAAAAAATCAAACACCTCACATGCTCACTCACACTCCATCCCATTATTACATTATTACAGATGGAGTAAGTGCAATCTGAGCTAAAAGAGTTAATTGAGCGAAAATAATCCTATTACTTTCCACAAATCTAAACTCTAAAAAGAGATTAAAACGTTTGGTTGGCTAATCGTACAACACATTCCCACTTAATGAAATTTAAATGGTGAGAATATGCTAATTGCTAAACAAAGTGGGTTCCACCCAATTCAACTAGTAAAAACTCTTATCATCGAAAGACGGACCCGAGTTTTATTCGAATCCCACTTCCACCAAAAACCAATTATTTTCTGTCTATCACCATTGACCAGACGCTATAGGTTCAAATCTTATTGTATCTATCAAAAAATTGTGAAAATAAAAGAATATAGTAACAGTAACAGCACAAACCTTGATTCTATCAGATGCCCACTTATGAAGATTCTTCTCCTCCCAAGTTCCAGCCTGTAGATTAAAAGAAAAAACAAAAACATTAATTTGAATTGAATCAAAGATCCCATTTTTGAAGTTTAGGAAGAAAAAAAAACAAAGGTACCTTATTCCAAAGAGAGCCAAGGGTGGGAGGCTGAGAGTTGGAGTCATTGATAATGTCATCAGGAGTTAACTTGCGAGGTACAGGTAATGGAGCTGCATCTCCCTCCTTAACTTGCCTTACCCAATACGTGTATGATGCTCCTTGTTGCTCTTCTTGCTTTCTCTCAGCCTCCTCTGAAGCCATCTTCTTCTTCTTTGTTCTTGTTGTTGTTGAAAGATCTCAGAGACACAGAAGAAGGAAGGAACCAGAGTCTTCTTCTTCTCTTCAATTTTAACAATACCCTTTTGTTTATTTTATTGTTTGGTAATGGTTGAACGAAGACTCTTCCTCAGGTTTCCCGAACCTTCCTGGTTCCCAATGTATAGGGCCCAAAACCAAACCACAAACCACACTGCTTTTCCTGTTTCTTTTTTCCTTTTATATATTTATTTTTTTTCGCCTTCTTTTCCTGTTCGGAGTCTGCTTTTAATGTATCACGTGGGTGTGGAACATACGACGCGGATCTCTTCCCTCTCAACGAGGATTGTATTTGTGTTTAAAATTCAATACAAGTGTTAGGTCCACTTAAATGGAAATTGTTATTTGTTCTAATTTTTTTTTATTTAAGAATTATATTAGTTCTAATTTAGTAATTTGGTGAGTTTCAGTTAATTCAATAGATAAAGTTTTTTAGGATTGAATAAGAGATTTAAAGTTTAATCTTTGTTTACACCAAAAATTGATTGATGACTTAATTGATAAAGAACTATCATCAAGAGCAAACCTCCTATGTTGAAACACTATAAAAATAATAATAATAATAATTATTATTATAATTCATAATTTGAATTTACTATTAAAATTACTTTTTAATCTACTTATAACAATCTGCCACTTAAAATTTGTGATAAAAATATTTTTTATATAACTTCTTTTTTAATTCAATGATTTAAACGTGTGGCGGCCCAAACTCTTACGTCTACAGAGATTGTTGGGTTGGAGGTAATTTAGTTATGTTGAGAAAGTCAAGTATAAACGCACAAAATTTCATAATTGATGATGTAGCAAGCTGATAACTGATGGGTAAAAAATTGTTATGTAAGTGGTGAGTTCACGTTAAAATCAGTAAAAGTTTGTAAACTCAAGTATTATAAAAAATATTGTAAATGCTATATTGAGAAAGTTGTAAATACAAAAAAAAAATAAAAAAATTAAAATTGTTGATGTGGTAGATTGTTAGTGATAGCATTGCTTAGTTATGTTAAAAAAAATAAAAATAAAAAATAAAACAAATGAATATTAGCAAACCATAAAAAAAATTACAATTCCTTTTGCTTTATGGTATGTGAATATAATTTTGATTATAATTTTTTTTTTTGAACTTTTTACTCAAGACTAATAATATGCATAAATTATCCACGGCAATTAGAGAAACTAGATAATGTTTAGCGCGATGTGTGGACACTTTGCAATTTCATTTGGAAATAATTTTTATGTTTTCTGTTGTATATAGTATTTATGTTTTCCCAAACTATTGCCGAATGCTTTAGCTCCCTTTTCTTAATTCATATTTATAATTTTTCTTATTCTAGAAGTAGTTCCAAACTATTGATTGGCTTTTGTTTACTAATATTGATATATGAGATTGAAATTGTATAGTTTTTAGACATTCCTAGAAGACCATATCATATTATAAATTTAATATTAAAAATAATATGTAGAAAAACTAGTACTAAATCGCAGTCACAGTATGCAAAATAAGGTATAATGAAAATACTTAGTTTCCAAATTGATGGTATGCCCTTTTCTTTAATTAGCTTTGTTAGAGTATCCGTGCAATTATCCTCAATGTTCATATTCAAAATATTTTTAGTATTTAAAATTTTTGTGAAGCAAGCTCCCAAGCATTCAAAAATAGTATAAGGAAATTCAAGAAAAAAAAAAAAAACATATGGTATAAGGAAAATTGCAAAAAAAAAAAAAAAAAAAATCTAAAAGATTTCGTATGATTTCTTAAATTCATATAAAATAACTTCATGTTAACTATTAACAAATTTTCTCAAATCTATTAAATTATAAACCTCATTCATAATTTTAAATACAATTCTAATAGTTCACACTAATAAGGGAAAAATTATTTCATTTATACTCATGCAATACAATACATTAGTATCAAGGTAAAAAAAAAAAAAAAAAACTAACATAGAGAAAAGTATAAAAAATGAAAAAAAAAAAAAAGTGAAATAAGGGTTGAAAGTTGACAAAATAGTATACAATGACACATATATCTATCAAATCAAAAGTCTCAAAGCCCATAAAAGGTTCTTCATGGCTTCAACCTGTTAGCAAAAATCCAGTCACACATCATCATAAACCCAACACAAAAGCTCCAACTCCAAAAATCTCAAACAACCAAAGGCCCATACCCAATCAGAACCCTCACAAAACCCACAATGACGTCTGACCTCCACATCAAAACCACAAGTGGTTTACATCCTTTCTAGTTTGGAGAATCTCATATGTGCATTTGAGTAAGGATGATGTAAAAGACTATGGGCAGGGGTATATAAAGGAGTAGAAGTGCAAGAGATGAAAACCTAAAGAGAAAAAAATAGTCTTGAAACGATGTACCTAAGAAAATAAAGAGTCATTATCTTTTAATTGGTGTTTATTTAGTAAACAAAGAGTACTTATCTTTGTGAGAGAGGGATGAATAGTCTTGAAACGATGAACCAAAGAAAACAAAAAGTCCATATCTTTTATTGCAAGAGAATCCTCAAAGAGAGCGCCACTTTGCAAAACCTCATGCTCTCTCATTTGTTGGTAGCATATTACTGCTACTAGATAATGTATATTATAGGTTTTTTTTTACTGCTACTTTGTGTGGTATGAGCCATAGTGATAAAAATAAAAATTGATTAAGATCTCAAAGTGTAAAAGCTCTTTAAAAAAAAAAAAAAAAAAAAAAAAAAAAAAAAAAAAGGGATACGGAGGCCCAACTAAAGGCAATTAAATTTTGATAAATGGATGTGTTTTTAACCAATTTATCTTTGTTTAATCACATTCTCTTTATGTTAATACTTACAAACGATTTCCTTAATTTCATTGAGTTAATGAATCGGGTGTTTGAGATTGGAGTCTCCATATTTGGTTGCTTAAATTTATGTAATTTTAGGAGATAAAATTATTTTATGCTTTAAATTCTTATTTATAGATTTCAAAATGGTTTAATTTGTATAAAAAATAAAGTCTACTTTTAATAGTAAATATTATAATATGTTATACTCTTATAGTGTTATACAATTTTTTTTTTAATAAATATGAATTAAGAAAATCATGTTTTGAAGTATTTAACAATATTATGGGCAAAGATAAATATTATACAACAAAATAAATATTATATGTAGGTCTTAAAATACATAAAATGATGTCAAATGAAATTGTAAAGTATCCGTGTATTGCGCTGGATATTATCTAGTTACTTATTTTTTTAGAGAGAGTTTCAACCTATAGCGTCCGTTCCTGATAATAGTTATTTATCATTAGACCAAGACATCAATTAGTTTTTGGTGTAAGTGGGTATTGAACCCTAGATCTCTTATACAACTATCAGAAACTTTACCAACTAGATAAAATTATTAATGGAAAGTTGCATTACATGTATAAAAGAAAATTGTTCATGCAAAGAAATTTCAATAGTGCTCACCAACCAGACAAGATTTTGCTCTCTTCGCTAAATCTTATTGTCATTTGTTGTCTATAGTCTAGCATATTGAATTTTGTTTCTAGACGGCTAGTGTTATTAATTAAATCTAAAGGAAATCAGAATGGTCAGAATGATTACTAAACCTATAATATAACGGCTTTTACAAATATTAAGCGTGCGTTTGGGTTAGAATGAAAAATTAAAATTATTTCACTATTCAACTTATTTTTACTATTATTCATGGGCTCCACTGCACTTTTTGGCACTATTTATGAGCCTCACTGTATTATTTCAACTAACTTTTACCTTTATCTACAATATTTTCAGCAATAATTTTTCAGTTTTAGCAAAATAAGCGGTATCCAAACACACCCTTATAAAGTATGAACTTTCTTAATTCCCATGGTGACTTCAAAATTTGCAGGAAGGTTCCTTCATCATCTAGATAGAGCAAAGCTTTGGTTTAGTACATTGGACTGGACACTACGTGGATACATTGACCAATTTTAGACAAGTATCTGAATTGTGTGAGATTTAGCACACTTGACCTAAACCAAACTCTTATAAAGTATATCGTTGAGTTATATGAAGCATTCAAAGTTAAAACAACAATATTTTATAATAAGATATATAATGACTCTCAAAAAAAAAAAAAAGATATATAATATATCACTTTTAACTATAGGAATACAAACATGGCCCATGATTTTGTATAATACCATAGACTTAAATGCATATTCAATTATTTCTCCCAAAAAAAAAAGCACATTCCATTGATTACGTACAATTCCAAAATCACGGAGATATTTGCAAAAGCAAAAAGGTGAATGTCTAGAAATAGAATACTGGTGTGGTGTTTGGCCACCAATGCTTCAACTCTCAAGTCAGATTCTCCTCTTTTTTTCCTTTTTTTTTTTTTCTTTTTTGCGGGATAAATAACGAAACTTCTATTGAAGTCACAAAACAAACCCATGTGCACTAGGGATGTACCATGAGATATACAATCAAGATCTCATATTACAATGGTCAAATCAAATCAGGAAGAGAAATACATGAAAAAGTCTGTAAGGCAAAACTCCAATCTTGCAAAGTATGAAAAAAAAAAAAAAAAAAAGTTAATCTAACCGTTCACGTCCCTCAAAATATGACTAGTTCATGATTTTGGTTATTTTTTGAGCTGTGCACAATTATGTAAAACAATTTGTATTTGAATTTTCTCTCTTTTCCTACACGGCTACCACTAACTCAAATCTCTATCTTCTCCCACTTTCCCTCTTTTCATTTTTTCCTAGATTAAAAACCTCAATTTACACTATTATATATATGTATATGGAAAGGTTAAAGGATGTTTTAAGAACATTGGTTTAAGAAATATTTTTAGAAATTTTTTATGGGAAAATAAAAAAAGTAACTGATTTTTTTTTTTCACAGATTTTTATATTGTCTATAAAAGTTGTATAAAAAATTTTCTAAAATGATTTATTAACAAATGTACTAAAAGCAAACAATATAAGTAATAAAATAAGAGAACAGTATGGAAATAAAGTGATAAACTAATGGATAACATTTTCAAATGGAAAAACCACTTTGAAATAATGTAAATGGAGTCAATACTATGCCGAAAGCTGTTTCGGTTTGATTAGTAAGACAAAATATTTTGATACCGGTTGATACCGAGATGTATTGTTTCATGTTTACTGCTAATTTTATATATATAAATATATATATATATATATATATATATATGTATATAGATAAATTTATTTATATATTCATTAGTCAAAATTTATATCATTTATTAAAAACATTTAAAATTATATATATTTGTTTGAGAAGAAGTTCATATCTCATTTAATATGCTAATTTCTAACTAAAATGTCAATGTATTGATAATAGTAGACCATTGATGTTCATGTACTTAAATGATACTCTAATAATAATAAATTAAAAAAAAAAGAAAAAAAAAGAGCAAACCTGAGGCTTGTTCTGTGTATTTATAATGCCATAGTGGTATTCTAAATAATAATAATAACAATAAAGAAGAAGAAGAATAGTTTTGTTGAGCGGTGCTTTTGTTTTCTCATTTTTAGCGTCCATCTCTACTGCCACACTCACCATCATCAATATGATGCTGTTGCCATAGTGGCATTCAATAACATGGCAGTGGCAATATCTAGAAACTATAATTACTATTTGTACTTAAAGTGAAGGGAACAAAAATGAAAAAGTTGTATTCATAAATATCAACCGGACAACATTAACTTCGGCTTGAGAGATTAGTTGAGTACATAAATTATTTGTAGGTAAAATGAGAGCAGTTGTGTTACAGCCAAGGAATTATAACAAAGAAGACTTTGCAAGTTGTGCAGACTGGGAAGAGGAGAGCTGAGATTGAAAAGAAAGTAATTCAGAATTCAAGATGCTCTGCAAAAACATGAAAGGGATGAAGTAGATGTAGTAGGTTTCAATGAAATAATACCCGAAATATATAGACAATCTTTGTACAAAACAAAGCTACCACACTGACAATACTGTGAAGAAGAAACCTTAATGAGCGGCAGATTTTGATTGTGAACGGCTTATTCGAAATTTTGTTAAAAGTGGATTAAAATATATTTGTAATTTAAAAGAAGTAAAAAAAAAAAAAAAAGTTGTCATACTAATAGTGTATAAAAATATTGGTAAGTAAAAAAGTAACGCAAGTTTAGTTAGGTTTAACAGCATAAACATGTGGAGGAAGATCTTCTATCCACACCATAAAATCATTAATATGATGATAGAAGATCTTCCAATTGATGATATGTAAGAAAATAACATCGCTAAAGGTATCTGTAAAGAACTTTACAAAAATGAGCAAATGTTTAGAAGGCAAAAGATTCATCCTCACTTCTCAAGACTTTGATGAATTCGATAGATTTGTTGAGGCAATTGGCATCAATGTTTAATTGAAAATGCTAGAGCTACAAACAATTATTTATTTATTTATTTACAAATAGTTGATATTGTGAGTGATTATTAGTAAGTAAAAAAAAAAAAATGGTATAAGTAACGAGCTTAAATGAGAATCAATAAAAATTTGTCACATCAACTTTGTGTAAAAATATTGTTAAAAATTTTGTGTTTATAGCATTACTCATGCTTAATATATGTTAATCATTTAACTTATTTAGAAAAATGCTAGTGGTTGGCCATAAAAACCAATAAAAATTTTGGTCAAAGCAATAACTTATAAAAAACATTTGTGAGGTTCAGCCCAAAATTTTCATTTATTTTACTTGCTCTTTCTCTTCTATAAATAGATCACATTGTCACTTTAGAAATGCACCAGTACTCACCCTTCTTCCTCAACTTCCTCTTTTCTCTCTTTCATTTTTTTTTTCTTCTCTCCTTTCTTGTTCCCTTCCCCAACCCTCACCTTGTCCTCTAGTGAGGTCCTTAGCCAGAGCATTATTCTTTGTGCTCCACGGCCTATCCTTCATGGCTAGGCCTCTCTCCCCAGTCCATGCTCGGAATAGTCGAGGAGGATATAGAAAATGATGTCCATGCCTTTGTGGTATTGGTGTTGCTGCTTTCGTTCAGAAACTAAAGAGGTTTTTTTTTTTTTTTTTTTTTTTTTAACACCTTAAATTTTTTTTTCAAAGCTAGTTTTTGTTATTTCTTACCCATTTTTGTTATTTTTGAGATTGGCCAGATTTTGGCCAATCACAATCACATCGATTTTAAATTCCCTCTCAACTTCCCTCACCATATTGTCTAGCTTCTTGACAACAACATATTTGTTATGACTTGATGCTAATACCCCTTTATTGTGGAAAAAAAAATTGCCCAATACCTTTTTTTTAATAGGATTTACCTGGTACTTGAATTCTTGAAAGTAAAGTATCATACAAAAAGAAAAAGAAAAAAAAAAGATATAGATAAATCACTCCATAGTCAATCCACACTCTAAATAATAATTGTTATCTTAAATATTTATAATCCATTTAATAATATAAAATTTATAAAAGAAAAAAAAAAGTGAAATTTGTTTTACCCAATACTTGATTTCGTGAAAGTAAAGTACCAAACAAAATGAAAAAAAAAAAAAAAGAGAGAAAAAGATAAAGATAAATCACCACACAGTCCACACTTTAAATACTAATTACTATCTTAAATATTTATAATCCACTTAATAATATACAATTTACAAAAGAAAAAAAAAGTGAAAACAAATTACCTAGTACTTGATTTCTTGAAAATAAAGTACTATACAAAAAGAAAAAGAAAAATAAAAGATAAAGATAAATCACTCACACAGTCCAAACTCTAAATACTACTAACTATCTTAAATATTTATTATCCACTTAATAATATAAAATTTACAAAAAAAAAAAAAAAAAACCTAGTACTTTATTTCTTGAAAGTAAAGTACTATACCAAAAAAAAAAAAAAAAGATATTAAGGTACTATACAAAAAGAAAAAGATAAAAATAAATCACTCTACAGTCCACATTCTAAATACTATTACTATCTTAAATATTT
Organism: Quercus lobata; assembly: GCF_001633185.2. NCBI lineage: Eukaryota > Viridiplantae > Streptophyta > Magnoliopsida > Fagales > Fagaceae > Quercus > Quercus lobata. The sequence continues at coordinate 5,753,494 of NC_044914.1, forward strand.
ATAATCCACTTAATAATATAAAATTTATAAAAGAAAAAAAAATTACACAGTACTTGATTTCTTGAAAATAAAGTACCATATAAAAAGATAAAGATAAAGATAAATTACTCCACGGCCCAAACTCTAAATACTAATAACTAGCTTAAATATTTATTATCCACTTAAGAAAAAAAAATTTATAAAAGAAAAAAAAATTTACCCATTACTTTATTTCTTGAAAATAAAGTACCATACAGAAAGAAAAAGAAAAAAAAAAAATCACTCCACAGTCTATACACTAAATACTAATTACTATATTAAATATTTATAATCCAATTAATAATATAAAATTTATAAAAGAAAAAAAAAGTGAAATTTGTTTTACCCAATACTTGATTTCTTGAAAGTAAAGTACCAAACAAAATGAAAAAAAAAAAAAAAAAAAAAAGAGAGAAAAAGATAAAGATAAATCACTCCACAGTCCACACTTTAAATACTAATTACTATCTTAAATATTTATAATCCACTTAATAATATACAATTTACAAAAGAAAAAAAAAAGTGAAAACAAATTACCTAGTACTTGATTTCTTGAAAATAAAGTACTATACAAAAAGAAAAAGAAAAATAAAAGATAAAGATAAATCACTCCACAGTCCAAACTCTAAATACTACTAACTATCTTAAATATTTATTATCCACTTAATAATATAAAATTTACAAAAAAAAAAAAAAACCTAGTACTTTATTTCTTGAAAGTAAAGTACTATACCAAAAAAAAAAAAAAAAAAGATATTAAAGTACTATACAAAAAGAAAAAGATAAAAATAAATCACTCTACAGTCCACATTCTAAATACTATTACTATCTTAAATATTTATAATCCACTTAATAATATAAAATTTATAAAAGAAAAAAAAATTACACAGTACTTGATTTCTTGAAAATAAAGTACCATACAAAAAGATAAAAAAGAAGAAGAAAAAGATAAAGATAAATCACTCCACGGCCCAAACTCTAAATACTAATAACTAGCTTAAATATTTATTATCCACTTAAGAAAAAAAAATTTATAAAAGAAAAAAAAAATTTACCCATTACTTTATTTCTTGAAAATAAAGTACTATACAGAAAGAAAAAGAAAAGAAAAAGAAAAAAAAAAGAAAAAAATAAATCACTCCACAGTCTATACACTAAATACTAATTACTATATTAAATATTTATAATCCACTTAATAATATAAAATTTACAAAAAAAAAAGTGAAAAAAAAAAATTTACTTTATACTTGATTTCTTGAAAGTAAAATACCATACAAAAAGAAAAAGAAAAGATAAAGACAAATCACTCTACGGTCCACAGTGCACACTCCAAATACTAATTACTATCTTAAATATTTATAATCCACTTAATAATATAAAAATTTACAAAAGAAAAAAAAAAGTTTACCAAGTACTTGATTTCTTGAAAGTAAAGTACCATACAAAAAGAAAAAAAAATGATAAATCACTCCACGGTCCACACTCTAAAAACTAATTACTATCTTAAATATTTATAATCTACTTAATAATAAAAAATTTACAAAAGAAAAAAAAAGTAAAAAAAAAAAGAAATTTACCCAGTACTTAATTTCTTGAAAGTAAAGTATCATACAAAAAGAAAAAGAAAACAAAAAGATAAAAATAAATCACTTCATGGTCCACACTCTAAAAACTAATTATTATCTTAAATATTTATAATCCACTTAATAATAAGAAATTTAAAAAAGAAAAAAAAATTAAAAAAAATAATTTACCTAGTACTTGATTTCTTGAAAGTAAAGTACCATACAAAAAGAAAAAAAGATAAAGATAAATCACTCCATAGTCCACCCTCTAAATACTAATTACTATCTTAAATATTTATAATTCACTTAATAATATAAAATTTACAAAAAAAAAAAAAAAAGTGAAAATTTTTTTTTACCTAATACTTGATTTCTTGAAAGTAAAGTACCATACAAAAAGAAAAAGAAAAGATAAAAATAAATCATTCCACAGTTCACACTCTAAATGCTAATAAATATCTTAAATATTTATAATATAATTCATTTGATTTTTCATAGAATTTTAATTAATACACAATATAAACTAGACAAACATGAACCTAAGGGTGGTAATTTGTGTTGATGGGACATGTTCAACTATGTGGATCAACACAAACATGTTCATTTGATAATTATGTCAAAAGACTTGAAACCCCTCAATCTTAACACTACTTGTTTATTAAATGACTTAACACGACACAACTAACATACTTAATAAATAGGTCATATTCTATTGCCACCAACACAACTCATTTTAACCTAAATTACACATATGTTGAAATTTATCGACACGGACGCCATCCATTTCAAATAAAGGTGGCTATGGATCATTAGCCAAACCCATTAACTCGTGTAACCCACCCAGTATAAGCCATTACTCATCCAATTAATGGGTAAAAATCCATATATTAACCATTTCAAATGGGTATTAAATGGGTAATCTTTGATACTCATATTTTTTTCCCCTCCAATTCTAAACCCTACCTCCAAAATCAATTTAAAAAAATAAAAATAAATTACTCCTAACACATCTAAATTGATTGAAATACCTCAAAAATTACCAAAACAAGTAAAATACCTCCAAAATGATAAAAATAGCCCCAAAATCACTTAAATGATAAAAAATACTATTGAAAATTTGAAACATCCAAAATGACCCAACTAACACCCAAAACAACTAAAATGATAAAAATATCCCCAAAATCACTTAAATGATAAAAAATACTATTGAAATTTTGAAACATCCAAAATGACCCAACTAACACCCAAAACAACCAAAATGATAAAAATATCCCCAAAACCTCCAAATCACAAAAATACTCCCAAAAACCACCAAAATATCCATGAACCTTTTAAAATGACCAAAATACAAGCTTCAAAAGAATCAAAATTTTCTTGAAACTTTCAGTTATTGTTGTGTAAAATTCCTTGCACATTTGGTTATTGAATTGCTTACCATTATCTATAACTAATACTCGGATGATGTTGAATCTATAGACTATTGGTTTTCACACAAAATTTTCGATGTTTGTTTCAGTTATTGTTACCAATGCTTCTACCTTAATCCATTTGATGAAGTAATCTATAGCCACCACTATGAATTTGGCTTGTCTTTTACCATGAGGCAATACACCTACAATGTCTATTCCTCACCAAGCAATGGGCCACGGACTTGTTAGCATCATATCCTCTGATGGGCGCGCCTCGGGATGTTAGAGAACCTTTGACATATATCATATCTCCTAACCAAGTCATGTGCATCCTTCTGCTATTCTACATGCTTAGTAAGAAGTATTGAGATCTCAAGGTTATATAGGCTAAAAACTTACTGCTTGGGTGATTCCTGCATACCCTCTCATAAATTTCTTTTAACACAGTCTACCTTATAAGATGAGAGGCATCAAATTAAAGGAGAAAAAGAGTGAAGATCCTTATGTTCAAGACCTCGTCTATCAAAGTGTACCTACTTGCTTTGAACCTAACCTTTTTGGCTTCACCTTTTTTCCATAGGGAGCTTCCTAGACTGCCAATATCAATTATGGGCGCTACTTATTTTTCCTTTACACTTGCAAGGTTCACCCCTTTCCTCTCTCCCAAATTCATGATACTTGGTTCTTCTAGGAATTCAAGTGGGGAGATATGCTAAGGTTGGGCAGTTGGGCTCTAGTACACCGAGGCTAGTTAAGTCAACTTAGGGCACGTTTGGTAGACTGTAATAGGCACTGCAATGTAATAGTTATTCCTATGGTTTAGCTATTCAATAGTTTGGTTATGTTTTTATTACAGGGAATAGTCATTCCTTATGAATAGCTATTCTTTAAAATGAGGAATAACTATTCCTCTCTAAAAGGGTTGTAATAGCTATTCCTTAGTAGATATAATAATTTCTAACATTAATATATTTCCAAATAAATAAACTTTCCATATCCACCTAATAATTATAGAAATAAAAAATCATCAAAAAATAGCTCATCTCTCTAAAATTTAAAATATATTATTTTCTAGGAAATATATTTGTATGAATGAGATATTTCCTAAAATAGATCATAAGTTTTATTCTAACTAGTCGCCAACCCGTGCTATGCACGGGAACCTACCTATTTATGTGGTAAACTAAATTGATTTTATAAAATTTTAAATTGATTAAGAAGCTACATTATTGCATGAATTGCTCTTGTATAACTTCAATTTGTGTTACAATTTGATAAAGAAGTCATTATTTGAACATGTAATGACTTACGAAAAATATTAAATAATAGTTCATGACTATAAACTTATAACTATTGAAAAGAATCAAAAGATTAAGAGCTTAAAAATTATAAAAATATATATGTGTGTGACTACACAACAGAGAAATATAAGAGAAAAATTTGTTACACTCAAAATAATAATTCATGGTTATAATTATTGAAATTTTCCAGATAGTTTTGGATATTACAAAAATATAACTCAAAAAGTCAAATGTTAAAACTTCCAAAAGGCCAAAAAAATATTAAGGAATCATAAGATTTACATACTATAAATTATTGAAACAAAACTATATATATATATATATGATTTTATAATAGAGAAATATAAAAGAAAAATTGATTACCTTCAAAAGAATAATACATGGTATAGTTGTTGAAATCTGCTAAATATGTTCAAATATTGCAAAAACTAACACAAAATATATGACTATTCAAAAGAGAAAAATAAGAAGAAGAAAAAAGTACATGAACCTATAAAGTAATAAGTTTTAAATTTTAATGGGTCTAAACTTTAAACAATGAAAAAAAAAACCACATGTTAGGTTGTGTTCCTAGCAACCTTGAAAGTAAAAGTAAAGGGGAAAAAAAAACCATGAAATACCATCAGCCAATAAGTTTTAATGGGTTTAAACTACAAACAATGAACAAAAATAATCATAAACAATCATAGGTGCAGGGTTTGGTTACCAAGATCAGATGGTTGTAAAACACAACATTTCAACATTGATTTAGGGTTATGCAGAAGGCAACATAAATAACAGAAAATTGTTTTTACGTTGTCTGCTATGCCAACCATCTAAATATATTAATTCCAAAAAAAAATTAAATAAAATAATTCCTAGAATTATATGAGATAATTAAGAAGAACATCAAGCCCTTGCGTGGATGTTATTTGTGGACGGTTGTCCATCACTGCAATTCATAGACTTTGTTGTTAATAAGACAATCGAGTTCAAAACTAAAAACAATTAGGTGGCCTTTGTACTACAGGATTTGTTCTCGTTGAAGAATCAACTTGCTTCCTACTATGGCTTCAATTTGATATGTGTGTTTTCTTTGTGAAAATTTGAGTGAGTATGAAGGGTTTCGACCTTGGCAGAAGTTTATATTTGTGAAAATTTTTGTTATAGAATTTTAGTTGAAATAGAATTTTCAAGCTTTTGAAACATATATCTAATAGAATTTTATTTAAACTAAACTATTGTAATACTTGATAAGATATAAAACCAAAAATAAAAAGAATCTAAAATAAAAAGAAAAAGAAAAAGAAAATAGTGATGACGTGGAAAATTGTGAGAGCTCCAAAGGCTATTTTCAAGCTTTTGAAACATATATCTAATAGAATTTTATTTAAACTAAACTATTGTAATACTTGATAAGATATAAAACCAAAAATAAAAAGAATCTAAAATAAAAAGAAAAAGAAAAAGAAAATAGTGATGACGTGGAAAATTGAACCAAAAATAAAAAGAATCTAAAATAAAAAGAAAAAGAAAATAGTGATGACGTGGAAAATTGTAGGAGCTCCAAAGGTTTCGGTTTTATATATATATATATAGATTAGCCACAAACCTGCGCGTTGCGCATGATAATTATTTTTATGGTAGTTTTATTAAATTTTTTTTATACAATTTAAACTAATTTAATAAAGAGTAATGTATTTTGTAATTATATTTTTATTCATTATAAGAATAATCATAAATGTAATATAGAAACAATCATAAATCATAAATTTAATAATTTTTGTCGTACTAAAATGAAAAAAAAATACAATTTTCCTCAAAAATTCAAAAGGCAATTTAACGAAAATATTTATTTTTTAATAAAAGTTATTTATAACATTTTGTGAATCATTAAAAAGAAAATAAAATTTAGAAATTATTCTTTTAGTTTTAAACAAACTTTCTCAAACTTATTTTTTCTGCCTACAATCCAAAACACTGAAAAAAGTAACTAAAAAAATTAATAAAACTTAACTATGATTAATTGGACCAATTAGGAAAAAAAATTGTTATTTATAATCTACTAAGGTTATTTTCTTTGCGGAAATTGTAATTTCGTCCACCCAAAACATATTATCAAATAATCAATTATTAGCAAAATCTAAGAATTAAATTTCTATTTATGCATTGTTATAAAATAATAATAATAATTAAAGTAAAATTACGAAAGATAAAATTTGTCTCTCATCCAATAACTTTTGTTTAGCCAACCTTTGCTTTTCTCTAAATAAATTGCATTATAGAGTACTTTGTCTACCACAAAGGATTAAAAAATAAACAAAAATGATTAAAGTCTCATAGTTTAACATCTAAATTGAGCACTATAAAAATCATGCTATCAAATTACAGTAGCTACCAAATTAAATTATCCAAATCATGCTATGTATTAGAATAATATTATATTTTTATATTTAATCCTTTATAATGCAATAGGATAACATTTAACAATCAAAGAGAGAGAGAGAGAGAGAACTGAATCGCATTAACCTAAAGTAGATTAAAGAATATAAAAAATTATTAACCTAAAGCGAAGATGCAAGAAAAATCAATATATTACTGAATCAAAAATTGTGTGTGTGTGTGTGTGTGTGTGAGAGAGAGAGAGAGAGAGAGAACCTTTTTTTTGTAAGGGAAAACTATGCATGGAATGAATGAGATAGTGACAAATTTATAGTAAGAAAGTGTGAATAAGAAGAGACAAAAATATAGGAAGATGAAGGGAAAGATGAAGAATGATATTAATGCAAAGAGTAGTGGGGAGATGAGAAGATGAGAGAATGAGAGAAGGAGAAAGGTTAAAGAAGTAGTGGGGAGATGAAAAGGTAAGGGAGGAAAAAAGGTTGGAGAAGTGTAAATATGAAAAAAAAAAATTATAAATAATTATAAGAAAATGGAAAAAAGAAAAAAGAAAAAAAAAGATGATGACATGGACGTTGACGTGGCTCAACCTGAACGCAGCAGCATTAAACACTACGCTTCAGCTTTTAGTAATATATTGATGTTACAACTCACAACCAAACTAATGAATATGTTTAGTTATTCCATTACAACACCTTTTATTCCTGGTAATAAAGATTACCATTCCTGTTGTAATCCACATTCAGTGTACCAAACGTACCCTTATCTATACTTTTATTCTACTCTCTCGAGACTTGTTTGATATCGAACTTCTTAGACTGATCATGTAAATCCAAAACCTCAGCCAAATATTTATCCATTTTACCTATTGGCCTTGTACTTGCGTGATACTTGGTTGACCACCAATTGGGAGTCATTGTTGGCTGGCACATAGTTTGCCCCCAATTCTTTCACAATTTGAAGGTTGAATATGAGATAATCATATTCTACCTCACTGTTAGTTGCCTTGAATTTGAAGTGCAAAGCATAATCGAGTTTTTCCCTTTAAGCATGGTCAAGATTAACCGTCCCCCATTGTCCTGTCTATTTGTCGAACCTTCAAAGCTTATGGTCTGGGTTTTCTCTTTCATTTTCTCAATATGCTCTTCCCCCAACTCCTCCTCATCAAGAGTATACTTAGCCATGAAGATGGGTACAACTTGCCCTATATTTTCATCCTTATCTAATACACAACATCAAATTTCATTGACCACTAGATTAAGCTTTCAAAAGTGTTAAGCTTGTGTAAGGCCCATTTTAATGGTTGTTCAGTTAGTACTATAATGGTATATGCTTGGAAGTATGTCCTAAGTGTCCTTGTTAATGTTATTAAGGCGAAAGCCAACTTTTCAATCCTTATTGATCTCTCTTTTGCTCCTCATAAGTCATAAGACCCGACATGTATTGTACGTAGGCTTCTAAATCCCCTCATCTTCTCTAATTAATGTTGAGCTAACTACGGTAGGAGATACCGATAGATATTGGTATAAAACGCTCTCTTGCTCTAGTGCAATTGAGCAACATTGGAGAATTGCGGTATCTCCCTATCTCCAAAAATGCTTTAAGTGTGGCATTACCTATTGTACAATCCTTGTTTTCTAATAAATAAAGTATTTTCATGGCCAAGCTCATTCATCTGTATTTCTTGAGAAATTAAGCGTCATTCCTTAATGAATTGAGCCTAAAAAAGCTTATCCATTTCCTCTGTTATGGCTTTGTTCCTCTAGAGGCTGAAAGTTTTCCTCTTCTACTGGACCGGTTAGGAGGCAAATGGATGCTCAGCCCATGTACCATGACTTTGGTGTCAATGTCAGACATATCTTCATGAGTTTACATAGATGGTCCTATCCAATCAGTTTTCTTCTACAGCTCTTGTTCAGGCTCTCGATTTTCTCTCCTTGCTTGAGTCCCTCTTCATACCACAAGATGCAACTTTGTACTTCCATCTACCAATCAAGGATAGTAGTGTGTCCATTTGGTTGGAGGAGTGGAAAAGTGGAAGGATAAAAAACGGTGAGATGATAGAAAATATTTTATTTTCTCTCATTTTTGTTTGACTAGGAGTGAAAAAGTGGAGGGATGAAAAAAATAAGTTTGAATAAATTTACTCATATACCCTTATTAAAGAATGATGCCTAATTTTTTTTTTTTTGAGAATCCAAACCCGAGGGTCATATTCATTGAAAAGGAAAAAAGACTACAAAGAGTCACGGTACACTAGAGGAGCTATGTCATCAGGTGTAGACTTAATCCAAACCTGTAGCTCATTACCAGATTTGACTTTTCTGGCAAGGTAATGGGCAACAGTATTGCCTAATCTTTTTACATGAGAGAAAACACAAAAACAAAGCTCATTTGCTAACACAAGGGAATCCTAGATGATATGGCCAAATTTAGATTTGCTGGTCCTACCATCTTTTAGAGTCGAGATGACAATCTCAGCATCCTCCTCGACAGTGGCTTCAAAAAATCATCATCTCCTTCACGAATAATTAAGATTGCTCTTCTACACGCTAAGGCTTCCACCTTAGCAACTGAACATGGCAGAGGTATTCTTTCAGCCAAGGCGCCAATAACTGAATCTTCAGAGTCTCGGATAACCATACCTAAACCAGCAGCACCCAATTCCTTAAAAATTGCCCAGTCAAAATTCACCTTATACGTCAAAGGATTAGGGGGATTCCACCTAGAGTTGTTGCCAGAAACTGAGAGCTGCACCTGTCGAGGAATCTGAGCCGAGGAAAAATCATGGAGAAAGGTCGAAGCCTTAACACGAATGGTACGAAGGTTAGTAGAGCAGCCCCCCACGCGGTCAGAATTTCTACATTCCCAAATCATCCACAAGATCACAGCTACCAAGTTGATATCGAAGCAGTCCTTCATCTCCACTACCGTCTCCATGAGGTCAGCAAATGTCATGAATCTATGTTTTAGAAGCCTCTGACCAGCTGCAGTAGCTTCCCAAATGACCCGCAAAGCAGGGGAGCTCCACAAGGAATGAATGGTGTCCTCACAAGTCGAGAGACACCTAGGACAGGTGACTAAAGAGACCACTTTGCGTTTCTACAGGTTTAGCAGGGTTGGGATAGCTTCATGAGTTGCTCTCCACAACATGTGCTTAACCTTGGGGGGGACCAGCAAGCACCAAATTCCAGACCACATTCTTTTGTTTCAACCTAAGTTGGAGCAGTTTGGAACAAGACTCCTGTCAGATTTAGCTAACATCTGGTATGCACTCTGAGTGGTGTAGTTACCCTACCCTGGCTTGAAGGGAACCAAGTTTGTAAGTTTGGGATTTGATTTAAGCTCAACGACAAACCAATTAAAACAAAAAAGTGACAAATAACCACCAAAAAAGAGCAATCACCCAAATTTATTAAAAAAATAAAAATCACATCTTTTAAAAAAAAAAACAACTATCACACCCAGCCCTAGAAAATCAAAAGAAAAAAAAAAAGGAATGCCCAGGCCCAAAAGAAAAAAACAAAAAACAAAAAAAGAAAGGCAACGTTACTTACTACCCAAGGAGAAAAAAAATAAAAAAAAATAAAGGTATGTGCACATAGGCATTTTTGTCCATCAAGAAAAAATTCATCCCCACTCAGTTTTCTCTCCATTTTGGGGAGAAAACATTTTGGTGGGCCCAGGGAGAAAACACCTCAGCCCTACAATTTATTTTCTTTCCTCCCCACCCAACCAAACACATTCCAAAAAAGTTTTCCTTCCTATTTTCTCTCCAAAGTTTTCTATCCACCATATTTCACCTCCAAACAAACACACCCTAAAAGATAGGGGCAAAGCCAAAAAATTTTTATTTGGGGGGGCCAAGTTATGGTACTAAAACATTAGTCAAGACAAAACCTACATGCACACACACTCATATATATATATATATATATATTTATATAATATTTTAATCCTAGAGGAAGTCATAATTTACAAAATTATCAATTTTGACTATTGATTATGTATAATTACTAAAATTTTAGAACTTATTATTGTTTAAATTCTAATGAAAATAAAAAAGTTATCTAGTTTGATATTAGACATTAATAAAAATATATGAAAAAAAACATTATTTATTATCAAAGTTTTACATTTTTTTTAACGAAGTTATGCTTGAGGATGAACTTTTTTTATAATAAAATTCATATGTTATCATGCATCTCTAGCTAGAAAGTCTTAAAAGTTCAATTTTTAGGCTAATATGCAAATTGCACTCTTTAAGTTTGGCTGAAATTTATTTCAATCCTCTAACTTTATTTTGTTCAGTTGAGTCTTATAAGTTTCAAATTTATTCAAGTAAGACTTCTTGTCCAATTTTGTTTAAAAAAATTGTTGTTAAGTATGCAATTAACTAATGAAAAAAAAATTATGAAAAAGAATTCTCACATAAAAAATCTATAAAATTATTTTTATTAATTTTATAGATTTTTTTAACATGAAAGTAATATTTTTTTTTAATGGTAATTCTTTAACAAAATTGGACAAAAGACATGAATTGAAATTTTTTTTAAACTTATAGGACTCAATTGCTGATAAGTCTGCAATTAACGAATGAAAAAAAATTTGAAAATAAAATTCACATAAACATTTTATAAAATAGTTTTATTAATTTTATAGGTTTTTTTCATGTGAAAATAATATTTTTTTTAATGGAAAATTTTAAACAAAATTGTACAGAAGATTTGAATTGAATAAATTTGAAACTTATAGTGCTAAATTGAACGAAAGTAAAGTTAAAGGACTGAAATGAATTTCAATCAAACTTAGAGGGTACAATTTGCATTTTAGCCAAAATTTTAATATCAATGATAGAATTGTCTATCAAAAAGAATAAAACAATTACAATTGAACCAACTAAGTCTTTAAAATCACAAATAATCCAAAACTTTAGCAAATATAACAGCACATTGTACAATATAAAAAGAAAGAAATTATGGAAAAACAAAGGAAAAACAAAGAAAAACTTGTCTAGATGACCACTAAGCCAATAAATTTTTAAGAGAATTATTGGACTTTTTTTTTGGGGGGGGTGGTGACTCCCATATTTTTAGACCTAACCTTTCAGATTTCAATATTTATGTATATTATAATTTAAAAAAGGGGGTGGCGCCGTCCCTGCGCCGGGGGGGGGGGGGGGGTTTCAAGCCAATACATAGCTTCACCCTTGGTAAGAGGGGGCTCCTCGTTTTGAATCCCTCTACAGTAAAGATCCCATTTGTATCGTTTCCCCTAAGGAGGTCATACAGCATTCCTAAGCTGCTATTTCTATTTTTTCTTTTTTTCTTTTTTCTTTTTCATCCCCCCTATATTTGTATTGTAATTTGATGGGTAGCCTACCTCAAGAAAATTTATCGTTTTGGTGATCTATATGGGGCTGGGTGGTTAATCTTGAGTCTTGAGCAATACACTTTGTCTCCTATGAACACAATTAGAGGCAAACTAATTGATTGTATGGTATCTCTTCCAATCCTTCATTTGCTTGAATGCTCTCATGTACAAAATTAATGCGGAAGCCTTCCTTATATAGGGCGAAGGATAAGCAATTTTTTCAGTTAATTGGATTTGTAGCAATTTGATTTTAAGTGGGATTGAATTCACGGTCTATCATTCTAAAAACTCAAATGAGTCAAATCCTTAACGTTTGGAGTGTTACCATTTTAAAAGAGTAGTGCTACAATCACAAACTTTTTTACAATATTTTTATAAACTATTGATGTGACAAATTCTTACTGATTTCCATATAAGTCCACCACTAATATCGTTTTTTTTTATTTTACCCGTCAACTGTTTGTAAAATAATATGTGATTTAAGATTTTCCTCAAAATAACTGCCACATTGACGTGGTATGTCATTTTTTTTTTTTTTTTTTTTGCTGAATAAGAAAAGAGGGTCTCTGGTGTGGATTTATCGACCTCACACCACGTGACAACAATGAGTAATACTACATGTACCACAAGGGCCTTACTAGGACTATTGTTTGAACCGCTCCTTTCTGGGTGTAATAATAAAGACTTCTACCATCAAGTCACACCCTGTGTGGTATTGACGTGGGCTAGTCATCTGCAGCTAATTTCCTCTTATTAGGACAAGGTACCTAAGTTCTAAGCTATCTAGCTGTGGCTTGACCCTATTTGATTGAGCCCAAACTTTTCATTTAGACTGTACACGCATCAATCCTGATTATGTCTATAAAAAAATAAAATAAAATAAAATAAAAATCATGAATACAACTTGGAACTTGTTTAATCTTACTCGGCCCAATCAATCAATATATATATAAAGGTAGAGACCTCATATGGAAATGCATGAGGTCCTACTATGTGGCGCTCTAAGCTTCCATTTAGTTTTTTAAACCTTTTTCATTAAGTTTTTAAACTATTACCCAATAACTTATTTTTACTATTAGTTACTGATATGGGCTAAGGTTGACAATTAGACCAAACAAATGTAATTCTCTAAAAACAAATGACTACCTTTTCAAAATAGACAAAAAGCCCAAGACTAGCCATTATGATTTATGACCCAAGTCTAAACTCTCCACCCACGTGTAGTTCAAAACCTACAAGGTCTGACCTACCCTCACAGTTGTGTACATCAAAGGTTAAACCTCAGTGTTTGTCATTTATCCTTAAAAAAGGTTAAAGCTCTGTGCAACTAAATCTTGTATTATTAAGTAGATTATAAATATTTAAAATAGTAATTAGTATTTAGAGTGTAGACTGTGGAGTAATTTATCTTTATATTTTTTTATCTTTTTCTTTTTGTATGGTACTTTACTTTCAAGAAATAAAGTATTGGGTAAATTTTTTTTTTTTCACTTTTTTTTTCTCTTTTAAATTTTATATTATTAAGTGGATTATAAATATTTAAGATAATAATTAATATTTAGAGGGTAGATTGTAGAGTAATTTATATTTATTTTTTTTCATTTTGTATCGTACTTTACTTTCAAGAAATAAAGTACTGGGTAATTTTTTTTTTGTAAATTTATATTATTAAGTGGATTATAAATATTTAAGATAGTAATTAGTATTTAGAGTGTGGAATGTGGAGTAATTTATTTTTATATTTTTTTTCCTTTTTGTATGATATTTTAATTACAAGAAATCAAGTAATGGGTAATTTTTTTTCACTTATTTTTATCTTTAATAAAAAAAATGTCAAATGGTTAATTCAAATTTGCTAGACTACTAGAAAAATATATATTTAGTAAACTAAGTTTAGCACAATTACTTTGAGTATCTTAGTGGTTGAGGGAGTTCTTTTAAGAAATTCCTCAATAATATCTCAGAATCAATCTTTCATACACTTCCTATATATTTTTTTGTTATGAATTATGAGTTATTGGGCTGGGCCAATTAGTTAGGCCAATGGGTTGGGCAACGGGTTGGGCTACTGGGCTAGCCCACTGGGTACCCATGGGCATAAAAACTAGCCCACGACTTGACCTATTGGGCTAGTGGGCTACCCATGGGCCTCAATAACAACGGGCTGGGCCACCCATTAGCCAGGTGGGCCGTCGGGTTTCTGGGTTGGGCTATAGGCCGTTGGCTATTTGATGACCCTTATGTCCACAACATTACTCCAGGGTCTGTTTGGATTAAACTTATTGTTACTGAAACTGAAAACTGAAAATTGAAAACACTCTAGCAAAATAATTTTTAAATGTGTGAATAGTACCGTGAGACTCATTTTTAATGAAAAAGTTGAGATTTGTGGATCTCATAAACAGTACATGGGACCCACTAACAGTGTCATAGCAGACAAATATGTGGACGTTGAAAGTGGTGTGGGTCCCATGTACTGTGCACGGGACCCACTAGCAGCTGTGTTCACGTGCTTCTGGGTAAAAAAAAATAAAAAATAAAAAACGCAAACACAAACGCAAGATTCATCTCAGTGTATGTTTGGATAGCACGTTTAAGTGCTGCGTCTGCGTTTTCTCTCTCTCTCTCTTTTTTTTATTTTTATTTTTATTTTTTTTTTCAGCCGCAACTGTTGACCAGTCTTTTGTGAACAGTGCATAAATGCACTGTTCACGAGTCCCACAAACTCCACTTTTTATCAACTTTTTCATTAAAAATGGGTCTCACGGTACTATTTACACATTTAAAAATTATTTTACTATAGTGTTTTCAATTTTCAATTTCAGCAAAATAAATTATATCCAAACTGACCCTCAATCCAAACCGCACCTATATGTACATATGCCACCCACATCATCATTTTATTGACGCTACCTAACGGTCATAGCTTAATTAAATCCTCAATGCTCAAACACAATAGTCCTTTCCAAAAAAAAAAAAAAAAATCACAATAGTTAGTTTCAGGCCACAAAATCAAATCTCATCTCCTCTAACTCTTCTCCCACCGACACATACGCTGCCGCAAACGTAGCTGCTGGAGCAAGAAGAACTCTGAGAATAATAAGATTCAGGTATATGTCTTCTCGCCACTTTTTATTTTTATTTTTATAATTTAAATAATTACTTCCTTATTTATCCTACTAGTTTAGAAAATTCAAAGAGAACTTATAGACTTGGTGGAGTAGTATTTTTAAGAAGCAAGTAGAATGAGGGTTGTAAATAATACAATGCATAAGGCTTAAAATGATCTTGTTTAATTTCAAAATAAACTTAAACTTGCTGAAATTTCAGATCAGTCAAAAGATATGCTTGCTACTAACAAAATTACAATTTTAACAAGCTAAATTAGTCATAAGATATGCTTTCTAGATGTTCCAGATCTGTTGGTGAGAATGTCAAACTAGGATTGATGATAAAAATAATAATAATAATAATAATAATAATAATAATAATAATAATCTCAGACTAGATTGATGACAGTAAGCATGACTAAAAGTTCACCATGAAGTTTGATATTTCTATTGCTTTGTTGTGTAGTTGTGCCCTTCGCTTTTTAATGACTTTTTAAGATTCAAATGGGTTTTTAAGTGTTTTTATTGTCTGGATTTTTCTGCTAATGTTTGCTGCAGCTTATTCTCAATTTTTTTTCTCAGATAAATGGTTTTGAATTCTTAAAAGGAAAACTGCACTACCATCTTGACTGAATTCTTGGGAGTATGTGGCCAGAGTTAGTGAACAATCTGTCATTGTATGCCGACATGGAAATCAAGCCTAAAAATCCTGTATTTTGGAGAACTGAATCATGAACAAGGCAGTTTTTATGGCAAGGTGAAGGGTTTCCAAAAGAAGTTTTTAAGCGAAGTTAGGGAATTATTGCCTTAATTTGTAGAACAAAATGATGAGCATCAGCATCAAGTCTAATTCCATAGTCATTCCAAGCGAGCCTACTCCAAGTGGCCTATTGCAGTTATCTGAGAGTGATCAAGTAGCACAGTGGACTCATGCACCAGCCATACACATTTACAAATCCAACAACAACATCCCATTTTCATTTGAGAAGATGAAAAATGCATTAAGTCGTGCATTGGTTCACTTCTACCCCCTTGCTGGCCGGCTACGCTGGATAGAAGGCGGCCGGCTAGAACTTGATTGCAATGTAATGGGAGTGCAAATATCGGAAGCTTATGCTGACGTAAAATTGGATGAACTTGGTGATTTTGCACCAACTGGTGTAGTCGAAGATCTTGTCCCCAAGATTGATTATACTACTCCAATTGAGGAGTGGCCTTTGTTCCTGGCACAATTGACAAGATTTAGCTGTGGTGGCATTTGTGTTGGAACAGCCGTATCTCATACCATGGCTGATGGACTATCTGCAACTAACTTCATCAACTCATGGGCAAAGTTGGCTCGAGGATGCGATTTGGAGGACAATGAGATACCATTTCTTGATCGAACTGTGTTGAGATCAAGTAAACCGCTTATGAAGCTGCGCTTTGATCACATAACGTACACCACAAAGTCACCACTCATGATCGGGAGCTTGGATGCCAAGGAAGAGCAAAAGAAGGAAACTAGTGTGACCTTATTAAAACTTACTAGAGAGCAAGTTGAGGGACTAAGGAACAGAGCCAATAATGAAACCCCATATCAAGAAAATGGGGTGTCAACAATAAGGCCATATTCTAGATACGAGGCTATTTCTGGCCACATGTGGAGGTGTGCTTGTAAGGTACGTCGTGTAGCTGATCATGACAATCAACCTACAAGGGTTCGCATTTTAGTTGACATTCGCAACCGGTTAAATCCACCTCTCCCTCAACAATATTTTGGAAACGCAATTTGTGCTACAGTGACATCAACATGTCTCTACGGCGACCTCTTGTCCAAGCCACTGGGTTATTCTGCTGGAAAACTAAGGGAAGCCATTGAGACAGTGACAGATGAGTATATAATGTCTAATCTTGATTTTATAGCAAGTCAGAAACATGTTGGTGGTCTGAGGAACAGCTTTCACATTCGAGGACTCGGCACAGAAGCACCTTTCTTAGGGAATCCTAACCTTTCTCTTGGTAGCTGGATGAATCTACCAGTCTATGACACAGATTTTGGATGGGGAGAGCCTACATACGTGGGTCCAGGGTTGTTAAATATGGATGGTAAATCATTTATTTTGCCAAGTCCCCTTAATGATGGATCTCTCATCATAGCATTTCGTTTACAAACACAACATATGGATTCTTTCAAGAAATTCTTCTATGAGGATCTTGCTATATGAACCGAAATATCTCAGGACAACACAGGACCAGCTGTGGATGTGCAAAGTTGCATGAGTGCTTGGACTCAACAAAGGATAAAAGCTGATGAAGTGGAGTTGGATGTGCTGGACTAGTTCTTAGTTATTTCGCAAGGATTGGTAGCAGTTGATTAGTTGATAGGATTTGTCAATAATGCTCCCTATCTTTTAGGAAGAAATGGTAGCAGAAGATTTAACACTAGGTGTTAATCTATTGCTATTTTAAATTATTAGATATGAATGGTTCCTTTAATTTAAAAGTAGCTGGATGAGACACATCCTATTTTTGTAGTTCTGCTATTTATGTAAGTTGATGTGCAAAATAATGGCAAGCAAATTTAAACCAAAATTTCTCTCTTTTGGGGGCCAATTGATGATTCAAGATTTAGTTCTGCTATTTATGTAAGTTGATATACTTTGTCATTTGATATTTAAAAATATTTACTTATAGCGTTATACAAGCAAGAATAATGTTCGTATTTTGGAAGTCTTTAACTCTTAACACCTAGCCATATTCTATAGAATTTATTACAAACTAGTCTCAAACTTACGCGATGCGTGGAAATAGATAATTTTATTTTAGTCATGGTATAATATATAATTTGTTCTCTAAATTTTGAGGAAAATAATTTGTTCACCCAGAAACTCAAAACAATTTCTAAAATTATTTTTCATTTATCTATCTCAAAAAATATATCATAATTTTATTATTTGGACTTATTTTTCTAGTACAACTAAACTGTTTGAGTTTTAAATATATTATTCAAAAATTTCATTGTCTTAAAAAGAGATTATTATAATTATAATTTTTCTCATCATAGGAGTAGTTTCAAACTATCGATCGAATTTTGTTTACTAATATAGATGCATGAGATTGGAACTGCATATTTCTTAGACATTTCTAGGAGACTATACCACATTACAAATTTAATATTTAAAATAATATGTAGGAAAAAAGTAGACTTTATGTCTAAAATTGAACACTTCATCTATCGAAATGAAAGAAAATAATTTGTATAACAATATAAAGAGAACATGATCTAATTTTTTTTTTTAATGCATATAGTTTTATTTATTAAGATTTAATTGTCTTTAATTGGATTTTCATATCGTATTTTTGTTGCTACGCTCCTGTTGAGCATTCTCATTTGTTACATCATTGACCACATCATTATTCTTGTTATTATTTATTTTTTACTTTTAATTTTTTGACAATATTAAATATATAAATATATAAATATAATGGCTTTACAAATTCATATTAGGCAGTTTTAACTTTACATATTCATTTACTTTAATTTTGATATTGTGGGGGCTGTTCGATCAATAGGCCCATTAAGTTCAGGATTGTTGGGCCTGTGGCCCATCCGAGGATGCATATACGTCCGAGGAGGCCAAGTCAGGTCATAAGGTAATTATTGAAGGGGGTGGTAGTCAATATCACGAGGATAGAGTTCTATATCTGTCCGAGGACGCCATACTCCTCGGCAGTATGCGTCCGAGGACGATCAGGACGCGGTCTTGTTACAACCAGACCTCAGAACTAAGTCACCACTAAAGATAGAATAACCGACCAAGGATGAAAGAGATAAGGCAAACAAATATCTATAACTACAGCTGCCTCCACATTAATGACCTCTCAACTAACTCTCTGGCCGCATTAATGTGGAGGTGATACCTGAACAGTAAGGAAGCAGCCTTATAGCTGTCCATAGGAAGTTCCAGAAGGTGCTAGATGGGACAGAAAGAAATTCTCCGAACCCAACCTACACGTGTGCGGTGAGGATGGAACACAAAGGGGGGTATATAAACTGAAAGAAGTACATGCAGAAAAGGGGGGATCGGAACAGAAAAGAAAAGAAAGAAAAACACAGACAAAAGAAGAAGAGCAAAAAGAGAGAAAAAGAACTGTATCGATTATCAAAGAAAACGATCGTTGTGCCAACTCTAGACTTTCAATATACGTGAGAGTGAATCTTTTTATTATACAAAAGTTAACCTAGTTCTTTACACTCACGCTCTACAAATCATATTGTTTGGGCCTTTTTATGCGCGAACCCAACACTATTACGGGTCGTTACAAATCGTGTCCTTACAATTGGCGCCGTCTGTGGGAAGAGCTTGTGTTAGCTTAGAGGACTTCCGGTGCAACGTTTCTGATGGAGGAAGTGGGTCCACATCACCCCGCGGTGGGACCGCACCAGGAGAATGTCAACCTGCACCAGGCAGAGTTAAGGGGCTCTCAGCATGGTGGTTCTCGAAGGAGTCCCGAACGAAGAGAAGGCCATGAAGGGAGTGTACGTACAACTCATACAACCAGGAGCCACTCTCGGGGGAAGAGTCACGTCTCCCATACGAAGCATGATGGGAATCTGTAACGTGAGATTGCAAATTTGAAGAGAGAGTTGCGCCATGCACGGCGGGAGCGTTCCCCACCTTGCTTCGAACCATCATCTGAGGAGTCGGATAGAACTAGTTATAGGCGGAGATCAAGAACTCCGCCAAGCGAGACTTTCTCCTATGAAGAGGAGCACTGCCATCGATGTAAGCGTAGAAGTCTAACTAGCAGGGGCCTGGGAAACGATGCCATGAACAAAGCCTTGAGTCAAATTTCCAAGTCGCCCTTTACGAGAAACATAGACGATGCTACTCATCCTCAGCGGTTCCATCAGCCTACGTTCTCTCTGTATGATGGTCATTCAGATCCGGTAGAACATGTAAGCTATTACAGCCAGAAGATGGCTATTTACTCCAAGAACGAGGCTTTGATGTGCAAAGTTTTTCCATCGAGCTTGGGTCTGACGGCGATGAGGTGGTTCAATGGCTTAAGGGCCAATTTTGTTGGATCTTTCAAAGCACTGACTCGGGCTTTTGGTGCTCGCTTTATTACATGCAGCAGGACTCCTCGGCCTTTGGGATCCCTGCTGACTTTGTCTGTGCGAGAGAGGGCAAGACTCTCAAGAATTACTCGGATAGGTACTGGGAAATGTTTAACGAAATAGAGGGAAAGAACGATCCAGTGGCTCTAACCACTTTCAAAGCTGGTCTCCCAGCTGATCACGATTTGAGGAAATCCTTGACTGGTAAACTTGTCACCAGTGTGCGCCAACTGATGGACAGAATAGATAAGTACAGAAGGGTAGAAGAAGATCAACTTCAGGGGAAAGAAAAGGCCAAGGTGATCCCTCAAGAGAGGAGGGATTTCAGGTCGGACCGTTATAATAACAGCCGACCACGGAGGGATTTTGGTGGGCAGTCGGGTTCGGCGGACGCCCAGGTTGTTAATGCCGCATTCCGAGAGCCAGTTCAGCAGGTTTTGGAGAAGATAAAGAACGAGTCATTCTTCAAATGGCCGAACAAGATGACGGGAGAGCCTAGAAAAGGCAACCCGAGTTTGTATTGCCATTATCATCAGGATCATGGGCACATGACGGACAACTGCAGGAATTTATGGGACCACTTGGAACAGTTGGTCCGTGAAGGGAAATTAAAGCAACTCTTGCATCACTCCAGTGGAAGGGCGAGCCAAGCAGGTTTCGAGGTGCGTGGGGACGCTTCATCAAGGCTCCCCCTGGGTACAATTAACGTTATCTTTGCAGCCCCGGGAAGGATTGGATCTTGCCCCTCCAGAGTGTTGTCGGTGTCCCAATCCGCAGCCGAGGATCATTCTCAAGCATTGAAGAGATCCAAGAGGTGTGTCCCCCTGATTTTGGGCTTTTCAGATGAGGATATGGTTGGGACCACACAGCCCCATGAGGATGCTTTGGTGGTAACGTTGAGGATTAGCGAGTACGATGTCAGAAGAGTGATGGTTGATCAGGGAAGCGCTGTGGATGTGATGTATCCAGACTTGTACAAGGGACTAGGTTTGAAGCCAGAGGACTTAACATCCTATAATTCTCCTCTAGTAAGTTTTGAGGGAAGGTTGGTCACTCCCAAGGGGCTAATCAGGCTGCCCGTGCAGTCAGGTACGGATGTGGTGGAGGTGGACTTTATTGTTGTAGATGTTTTTTCTCCATACACGGCTATTGTGGGCAGACCTTGGCTTCACACCCTTAAAGTGGTTTCGTCCACTCTACATCAGAAGGTGAAGTATCCATCCAGAGACCAAGTGTTGGAAATAGTAGGGAGTCAGGCGGCTGCTCGGCAGTGCCTAGTAGCGGCTATACAGCATCGGCCAGAAGCAGAAACCTCGGCTACGGCCGACAATGAGTTATAGCAATCAAAGTCCCCAGTATCAGGCTTAGACGTGCCAGCCAATGGGGTAGAGTGTGAAGATCTGGAGAAGGTAGTTATTGCTGATGATCCCGAAAAATTCTTCCAGGTTGGGGCCAAATTGCCTTTGTAAGAGAAAGCGAGTTTGCTGGAATTCCTCCGAGCCAATGTGAACGTTTTTGCATGGGACCCGTATGAAGCCCCAGGGGTGGACCCGAATTTCATTTGTCACCGACTCAACGTGAACCCTGCCGTTATGCCCAGGAGACAACCTCCTCGGCGACCATCGAAGGAACATGTCGAGGCGGTTAGAAGCGAAGTTGCTAGGCTCAAACAGGCTGGGGCTATCAAGGAAGTTTTTTACCCTCAATGATTGGCCAATACGGTGGTAGTAAAAAAGAAGACTGGAAAATGGCGGGTGTGCATGGACTTCACGGATCTTAATAAGGCCTGTCCTAAGGATCCATTTCCTATGCCGAAGATCGACCAGTTGGTGGATGCGACCGTGGGTCACCCTAGGATGAGTTTCTTGGATGCCTTTCAAGGGTATCACCAAATACCGCTGGCCGCCGATAATCAGGAAAAGACTGCTTTTGTGACCCCAATTGGGAATTACCATTACAAGGTGATGCCCTTCAGCTTGAAAAACGCTGGATCTACCTACCAACGCATGATGACGAAAATGTTTGAACCGCAACTGGGTAGAAGTATTGAAGTTTATATCAATGATATGGTTGTGAAAAGTAAAGTGGTGTCCGAACACGTGGAAGACCTCACGAGTATCTTCAGGATACTGAGAAAACACAAGTTGCGCTTGAATGCTTCGAAGTGCTCCTTTGGTGTAGGTTCCGGGAAATTCTTGGGGTACATGGTGACCCATAGAGGAATTGAGGTGAATCCAGACCAGATTAGGGCCATTAACGATTTGCAAGCACCTCGGAATCCAAAAGAGGTGCAGAAACTGATTGGGATGACTGCTGCGTTGAATCGGTTCATCTCCAGGTCGGTTGAGAGGTGTCGTCCTTTTTTCCGCCTATTACATAAGTGGCAAGGATTTGAATGGACCGCGGAATATGCTGAAGCGTTCCAGCAGTTGAAAGAGTACTTGTCCAGGCCGCCTATCATGTCTACCCCTGAGGTGGATGAGGTGTTGTATGCTTATTTGGCGGTAGCCCCTCATGCAGTTAGTTTCGTCTTGATACGAGAAGACAATGGCGTCCAAAGGCCAGTTTATTATGTAAGTAAATCCCTCCATGAAGCCGATTAGGGCACGATTCTGGGTGCTTTTGATAACAAATACATGCCTCGCACCTCTGTAAAAGGTCAAGTCCTTGTCGATCTGGTGGCTGAGTTCGCCGAGTGCCCAGAGGAAGTTAATATGAATCAAGATCACATGGATGAAAAATCGGTTGGTTTAATATCCGCACAAGGAGAGTCTTTTTGAAAAGTGTACGTGGATGGGGCCGCAAACCAACGAGAAGCAGGATTGGGATTGGTGTTGATATCCCTCGAGGAGGTCATCATCGAGAAGTCGTTAAGATTAGGATTCTCGGCTACTAACAATGAATCAGAATACGAAACTTTGATAATGGGAATGAGTATGGTCCATAAAATGGGTGGAAAGGCAGTGAAATTATTTTCAGACTCGAGGTTGGTAGTTAGCCAGGTGACACGAGAGTTGGAGGCCCGAGATCCAAGGATGCAAGGGTATCTGGACCGGGTTAGGCGTATGCGTGCGAAGTTTGAGTCTTTCGACGTATTACATATTCCTCGAGGTGAAAATACCCACGCTAATTCCTTGGCGACCCTTGCCACCTCCTCAGTACGAAATTTTCCTCGAGTGATTATCGTTGAAGACCTGTGTACCCCCACCTCACCGGAAAAGGAGGTTTGCCAAGTCAATCAAACCAATCCGTCGGCAAGCTGGATGGATCCCATATTAAAATTCCTTGAAAGTGATGTATTGCCCGACGATAAGGTGGAAGCTGAGAAAATACGAAGGAAAGCTCCTCGGTACTGGTTATCCGAGGATAAAAAGTTATACAAACGGTCCTTCTCTGGGCCATACCTGCTCTGTGTGCCTCCTGAGACAGCAGAGTCGATACTGGAGGAATTGCATGAAAGATTGTTATTAGTTAATATTGGTGAGTAAAAAAATAAAATTTTCAGTTGTATGTTCAAAATAGAACTAGTAACATCTTTCCACATAAATTTGTTATGAAAGTATTACGAAAAATGTTGTGGACATAACACTTCTCATTGAAAAATATAATTGTTGGTAAATTTTATATTATTTAATGAGTACAAATAAATTTATTTCTTACCTATTATGTAATAAGGGTATAATAGTCAATTTATATAAATTATATTTTCTATCCTCTCCTTTTTCTCTCTAACCAAACAAAAGAGTTTTCCACTTTCTCACTTTTCCATTCTCTCACTTTTCCACCCCTCCAACCAAATACACATGAGGGAAAACCAAATCTTTTTTATCCTCCCATTTTTCCATCCTCTCACTAATTTTCCGTCCTCCCACTTTTCCACTCCTCCAACCAAACAGACCCTTAGTCTTCAATTCTTGACAGAATGTATGATACAACTAGCCAAAATGGCCAACTGCCATTGTTGGCCTAAAAATTTGGCGATCTACCACTATTTTGAAAATTTATGTATGTATCACTCTTTTAGAACTCGAGTTTGTGAAACTTGAGTTTGCCGTGTTATTTTTTATGAAACTCGAGATACATAAAAAATTGGTGGTTATTTTTCATGGAACTTGAGTTCCTAATTATTTCGCTAACAATGATAGATCATCAAATATTTCCGCCAAAGATGGTACTTGGCCATTTTGGGCTGATACAACTAGCCTATTTTCATATGCAGTTATGCACTATTTCACATATCAGTTCACTATTGATAAACATATGACCATATGCTATTTGGTGTACGTGGTGGTGACAAGCTCAAAGAAACCTTCATAAAAATTCCAACTCTCAAAGGTATTTCATCATTACATGTTTAATGTCAATATTGGAATACTTTTTCGACCTTTTCTTTTTTGTAAAGTTTAATTTGAGACTAATATTGATAGAAGGAGAAATATTTATGAATCATAGTTTTGTTATTAGGGAAGTATGAAGAAGTGTCTGTTGGTCTTTGAAAATTATAATTGGTGATTACATAATTAAATGCACCATTTTCTAATAGCTCAAGCTTTTCTGACAATCAGTAATTTATCAACAATCTCAAGAGGAATTCTATAAACTAAACATAGTAGGGCAAAACTTAGGTACAGTTCCCCTATTAAATTCAAACTCATGGCTATATTGAATTTAATTGTCATTGGGAAAGATAATACTGTTTATGTTGCATTAGCCAACAGCTTGTCTCCCCAACAAAGACTCCACTGAGGCTTCCCGATCCGTGGAATTTTCATACAAGACCGGGAAAGCCACTCTAAGAGATTTGTCCTCACACCAGCAATCATACCAAAACTGAACTCGCTCCCCACTTCAACCTCAAACCTAATATGCTGACCAAACCTCTCACAATCCAAACTGACCTTTAGCAGCTTTCTTAGAATGGAAATGAAATGTTAAGAATTAATGAAACACAAGAAACTGAATCAGTGGAAGTAAGAAAGTTGCTTCATCTTAAATAGCAGCAACTTTTTTAGAGCCATCACTGAAAAATGTAAATAGACCGGGAACCTCCATTAAGACACCTCATTTTGACTTAGCATAATGCTGAATTTGTTGCTTTTCCAAAGTTGGTGTTGGTTATGCACAATGAGCTGCTAAGCAGGACAGGATAGAGTGGAAGAAGAATTTAAACCCTCTAAATGTTCTATGCATTCTAATCATACCTCAATGTATATACACGAGATATGACAATCATGATTTTTTTTTTTTTTTATTTGATTACCTAGATGGAAGACCGGAGCTTTGTGTACACAGTGGATGAAGCACTTGCTGCTGAAGCAGCAGAGCTTATGCTTATCTCTTTTGTAGGACCAGAAGTTAAGTCTAAGTGGGGACTTTCCTGAAGCGAAGAGAGCCTATTATTGACCTTTGTTTTTGCTGGCATGCTAGTTGGAGCATATTCATGGGGCCTTGTATCAGACAATTATGGAAGGAAGCAAGACAATCCCTTTCCATTTTTTTAATCTTGTCTCAATGCTAATTAAGGCATATACAATGTTATGAGTACGATATGTATGAATCAATTCATGACTTATCAAGAATATGAAAACTAATTATGCTAACAACAAATGATCTACTTTGATTAATTTAATTCTGGCAGTTGATCATACGTGCATAACCTCAAGAGAACTTTATTTTTTCCCCATGTGATGAACCATACTTTCAATGAATTTTGGGGATAAACTTGTCACATATTCCAACTATTTAAAATGGAAATCTATTCAAGCTAAATGTTAAAATTAGCTGCTTTGACTCTTTTTTTTTTTTTTTTTTGCTATCAAAGCTTTGTTCTGGGAGAGTAATGACATTTAGTGTAGGTTTTACTGACTAGAGGTGTTTTAGAAAGGTTCCCTATGTTATCCAAAAAAAGAACTCTAGTGCTAGTATAAGAAAATTTTGGCACTTGGCATGCCAAACTTTATTCCTCAAAAAGACTTATTGTTAAATACTTTTGACATTTTGCTATCCTTGTGATGACTTTGCTCAACCTTCTGTTTATTTAATACTCCCTTCAATTTTTCTTTTCAGAAGGGGTTTTCTTGGCACAGCTATGCTTACTAGTGGAGCTGGGTTTTTAAGTACCTTCTCCCCAAACTACATATTATTTTTTATATTTCTTTTTTTGGTTGGTGTTGGCTTGGGTAGTGGGTCTGTATTTGCGTCCTGGTTTCTAGAGTTTGTTCCTGCTGACAATAGAGGCAAATGGATGGCGGTCTTCTCAACTTTCTGGACATTTGGAACAATTTTTGAGGCTTCACTTGCTTGGGTATGTTTTATTTCCTAACATGTCCAGTTATAATTCAAGTTAACTCTCACTTACTCCTATCTTTATATATTTTATTTCCTTCTCCGATATTGACTTTCTTCCTTTCTTGATTTTATCATAGTTTCTGTCTTCAATGCTGCATTGATAATATGAGGTTCCCCTCTTTGAGGATTTTTTTACTTCACTTGAAATCAGAACAATTGTTTAAATCAAAGAAATGAGAATTGAAGGAGTGATATTCTAAAAGTTGAGACTGAAGGAATGAACTCCTTTTGGGGTGGGGTTGGGTCATACATCTATAAGGCTTCATCTACTTTTCTCCTTTTAAAACTGAAGTAGCAAAAAGAGATTTGAGGGATGAGCTTTGGGGATCCCAAACTTCAGTATTCTAGATATATATACTTAATCAAAGACATAGACTTATGTATAATATGTTGTGATATAATTCTTGAAAGTTCAAAAACGTGTACAAAAACACCTTTGAACGTTTAAACCCCCAAATAACAACTTAATCAATTCAAGCAATATGTCAAACAACTAGTGTGCGGAAACTTAACATATGCTATCATACGAAATTGATTAAATACTATCTAAGCCATAACAGATTAAAATCCACAGCAGATAAATAAAAGGCAAAGATAGAGAGGAAGGAAGATGCAAACACAAAGATAACACGCGATGTGTTATCGAAGAGGAAACCGAAGCCCTCGGTGAAAAACCTCTCCGCCGCCCTCCAAGCGGTAATCAATCCACTAGAAAATATAGTTGGGATACAAGGACAGCAATAGACCCTCCAAGCCTAATCTACCCAGTGCACCTAAGCCCTCCAAGCTTCTTGCTCCAACGAGGTTGCGCCGAACCTTTTTCTTTTCTAGCTTTCCGGATTCCGCTACTAGACCGTAGTATCAACCAATGTAGATTGGCTCCTTCCTAACTGCTTCCCAGAAATCCAAACAGCAGACTCACAATGATGATGATGGTGAGAACCTGGTTTGGTATAATGCCTCTCAAGGATTTGACAATGGAGAGGAAGAGAGTTGAGGAATTTGAAGAGTCTCTAAGGTATAGATTGTGTGTGAATCAATCTAGTTTTTCTTTAGGGTTTCTCTCTCAAAATTCTCTCTGGAAGCTCTCTTTCAATCGTGGGTAATAGGGGTATTTATACTGGAGTGGAGAGGAATGTGAAACGTCAGGTTTTTACAAAACAAGGGTGGCTCGCGACTTGACCTCGCGGCTTGACTAAGTCGCGAGATCCAGTCGCGAGATAACCGTATGGCCAGTTGTCCTGTTTTGTCCTGTAGTGCTCCAGCTAGCATGACTGTTCATCTTCCAGCATGCTTGGCACGTGTGTGCTTCTGGCGGCTTGCAGCCGCGAGACACCTGCGAGTCCCAGCCGCGACTCTCTGTTTTCTTGCACACTCTTGAGCAAACTTCACTCTATCTCACTCTCTACCCTTACATCAATCCCACCTAAATACAGGGTTACTAAATGCTGAATTACAAGCAAATTTGGCACGGAATAAAGCCAATTAGATGGTT
This sequence comes from Quercus lobata, assembly GCF_001633185.2. Lineage (NCBI taxonomy): Eukaryota > Viridiplantae > Streptophyta > Magnoliopsida > Fagales > Fagaceae > Quercus > Quercus lobata. Next base: position 5,781,596 of record NC_044914.1, read on the forward strand.
GAATAAATTCAACCTTACAATTCTTGAACTTAAAAAAAAAACAAGAAGCTTTTTAATAAAATGACTTTTACAATTCTTGAACTTAAAAAAAAAAAAAAAAAGTTTTTTAATAAAATGACTTTCACTCATTACTATGAACTGGTTTAGTTGCAGGGACTTTTAAGGGGCCTAATCAGGCACCTCTTTGGACCAGAAAAGTTTCTGAAATTGCATAACTTTTATTCTCTGCAGCCACTAATAGTGGTATATATCACCTGCTTTTTTACTTCATTCATCTTTCTGTTCTATATATATATATATATATATCAGCTGCCAAGGTCTAGTGTCCACTGTATCTCCATGTACCAAAGTTCCTCAAGGTCGTTGAAAATAAATCTTTACCGTAACTGCATAGAAGTCTGTTTGACTGAGAATATGCAATGCATGTTTTAAACGCAGTATTCTGTATAGCATGTTTGATATGATCTCCAAGTTCTTTTGTACTTCATACATTTTTTTCCTAGTAAATCTCCCTTATATATGCCAATGTTTAGATTATACTCTTCATACAGATAATCTCAAATGAAGAAAATATACTTCATTCTGTCAGAAGTTTGTGAAGGAAATGAGAAACAAGATTCATTCATCATTGGGATGATCTTCTTGAATCACACAGGGATAAGATGCACGTACACTTGTACCTTAAGCAGAATCCACATCCTTTTGTCTTGGATATAATCAATTAAATTTGAGATAGGCTTCATGACTATTAGGGGGAGATTGAAAACACAAAGAAGGGAAAGCGTTTTGCTTTTGTTCTGATGATGTGGCAAGCACACTTGGAATGGGTTGATATTGTTTCTCATTCGCATTGAATTGATTTAATTAACTGAATGTATTTTTCTTTTTTCATTTACAAAATTTGTGATGAGCCATTCTTAAGAAGTTAAGCAGATGGGATATATCCCATAAGCCAATAAGTAGATGTCAGAATAATTGTTAAGTGATTAAATTCACTATTTTCCTATTAGCTTAAGCTTCTGGAACAGATGGTAGTTAATCATGACATTAGGTTTAGTGCTGGTAGTCTTGACTTCAAACCATGCCTCCTCACTACCTCCCAATCAAAATTAAAAATTCCATGTGGGCCCCACTACTTGAGGGCATATGAGCTTACACGTGAGGAGAGTGTTAGAATTATTGTTAACTGATTAAATTTATCATTTCCCATCAGCTTAAACTTTTGGGACAAATGGTAGTTTATAAATTGATACACAAAGTATTGCAATTATTGAAAAGAACAGTTTCTCCAATAAATTGAAGGAAACTAAATGACTTCTCTAATTGATTATTTGATTGTCATGTGGAAAAAAACTCAGTTGATATAAGCTTCACTGCTTCTTTTGATTGTTAGAACTCTTATTGTGTGGTCTTGAGACAATTTAGGATTAACATACCGGTGACAAGGATATAAAGACACCAGGAATATATGCAGCTTAATTATTATGTCATTTTATTGTAGATAGTCATGTCAACATTAAATTGGAGGTGGCTGCTGGCATATTCTCTTCTTTACCAGTATTTGTTGTACTTGTCTTTTATAGTCTTGCACCAGAGTCTCCAAGGTATCTGTGTATGAAAGGTAATACTACTGATGCACTTCGTATTCTGGAGAAAATGGCTCAACTCAATCAACGAAAGCTGCCTTCTGGCCTTCTTGTTTCTACTAAAACAGACAGAAAAGATGAAGAATTTTCTCCAACAGAAGAAGTTCTTTTACTCTCATCAACTAAAAAGAATACTGAGGTAGTAAAAAATTTCCTGTCAACAGTTTGTATGATTTTCTCACCAAACTTAACTCGAACAACCCTTCTCCTATGGATGTTCTATTTTGGAAATGTATTCTCATATTATGGTATTATATTGCTGACGTCTGAGCTAAGTAGTGGGGAAAGCAAATGTGGCTCAACCAGGTTTCATCCAAAAAATCTCCAGGATGCTAGCCTCTACATAGATGTATTTATTACAAGTTTGGCAGGTGTCTGGTATCTAATTTCTTCTAGATAACTTCGAAATTTTATCAATAACTATTTCAGATTTTTCTAATCTAATTATTGATGAGGTATAACACAATGTTATTTTCCAGAGCTTCCTGGACTTCTGTTATCACTTATCAGCAATAATTGTGGATAGAGTTGGCCGCAAGCTTTCCTTCATTATTATGCTCACCCTAGTTTGTATATTCCTTCTGCCACTGGTCTTCCATCAGTCTGCAGTTTTAACAACAGGATTATTGTTTGGAGCTCGCATGTGTTCCATGGGATCCATCACAGTTGCCTATATATATGGCCCAGAGGTATCTTCCATGATTCCTTTTGAAAGAGTTTTTGTTTTGGACTTGATTAATAGTCAAGATATTTAATGAAATTGACATGGAAAGATATATCTTAAACATAGGGAAATGAGACAAACACATCCAGATAGAAATTTCCAAGTCTTGCAAAATATTATTTTTTTTTTTTTTTTTTTTTTTCATCCTGCATTCATTATTGTAATCTGCTTCAACTGTGAGGGTTATCTACTTGTGAAGATGAGCAGCCAGCAGAACTGGAAATATCCCCAATAGTGTTTGCCACCTTCTCTTTTGTTGTATGTGGTTTGTTACAAGATCTAGTAAGGATAAAGGTGCAATCATCTTATGCATTGATTATAATAAAGTGGCATAGAGAGTGTTTTTTTTTTTTTTTTGCTTATTTGTAGAAAATGTTTCTTCAGTTGGGCTTTGAACTTGTCCAGTGTCTTAATCCTCTCTTCAGTACCATTTATGTGGTGTTTGCTATCCTTCGGGAATATGTTAGTTACATGGGGTTTGGAACACTAATAAAGTCAAAAGTGAACTATATATAGTTGACTGAAGAAGATCAATCTTTCAAAATTGTATTTTATTTATTTATATTCTCTGGTTTAGGAATCCTGTTGAGGGGGTTAATCTATGTTTCCAGTTCTGAGAAAGATCTGAAGCTGCACCTTCATGATCTGTTCTATCTCTATAAAGTATTAAAAGAGGACTATGCCATTACTTATGACGTTAATAGTTAAATTACTCAACTTTCTTCCCCCAGCATCTCTACAGTACTAATCATGTAGAAAGCTATTATTGAATTCATATTTACTAAATTATTAGTTTCCTTCTTTTTTTTTTTTTTGGTTGAAGATATACCCAACTTCTATGAGGACAACTGGGACCGGAATTGCAAGTTCTACGGGAAGAATTGGTGGAATGATATGTCCCTTAGTAGCAGTTGGATTGGTGACTGGTTGCCATCAAACAACTGTCATTATTCTATTTGAGGTTGTCATAGTTCTCTCAGCCATCTGTGCTTTTCTCTTCCCAGTTGAAACCAAGGGACAGGAATTAAGTGACACCATAGGTGTATCAAAGTCAAAAGAAGTTCTTGTAGTTGGTGATTAAATTATACCCTTGCACCATTGTGACAAAGGAAAAGAAGAAGAATAAGAAGCTTCACATGGTTTTTCTTATTACTTAGTTGACTGCAAAAATCACTCCCCAAATAGTACTATTTGTTCAAAATGTATATGAAATTATCTTTATTTTGTTCAGAATGTATGTGTAATTATTGTTCTAATAAAATCAGCTGCTAAATGCACGGGTCATCTTGAGCTCCATGTTCATTGTCCCTTCAAATGTCTCAGGTTTCTCAAGTCTTTTAAGCTGCATTACATTACATGACATTCTTCAGAGCAGGAATTTTGAGAAACTGTGAGGGCAGGGCTCAAACATTTTAAATAAAGCTGTCACACAACTAAACTCAGTTGATATGATATATGGATTGCAAAATACAAATTCAAAAGTCTCTGACCTACAACTTTGTGTATGAATTGCAAATTCATCATAAGTTATGGTTTATTATAGGAAGATAAATTTGAAACTATCTCCAATGTATTAAAGATAATGGATTTATGGTTTATTATGTAAAATGATCCAAAACACCCAAACCAATTGTAGACCCATATACTTATAGAACAAGCATACTAAGTTTGGGTTAGTCTAGGTTTCTCTAGTATACTGAAAGCACTTAACAATCGCACAGCATATTGATCAATCTTTGTCTTTTGAATCGTAAAACAATCAAATAGTAAAGGAATGTCCAAAGTGGCCTCGACCTGTGAGGGTGGCTGAAGGGGAGCTCCAGTCCTTCTGCTAAATAGTTGACTCAACACTTCTTGTGGATGACTCAGTTATCCTCTACTCATGTGGAGCAACAACAGTTGTCACAGCCGACCTCTATACACATGAGACCATTGGAATTTGGATTTTTCAGCCTTCCCCAAAAGAGGGAATTTCTTTTGATCAACAGAGACCCTGGCTCTACGGACTTGCTTCACTAACAGCTTAAGATGTAGCCTTTTAAGGGCTGTCTTTGTGGACATAGGTCGTGAAGTCTGAACCTCTTACTTCCGTTTTCTCTAGAATCTCTACACCAACTTATATTCCCTTTATTTTACAATGTTCAGCATGAACCATCCAACATCTGACCTACAAAATCATAGGGAAGCTTCAAGTCCGGAAGTAATTAGAAAAAATGCAATACTATTATATTGGAGAAATTTTCATATGAGACGGGTGTATGAAAATTTATAGTTGAAACCTTTAAGACATGATTTACAGCATTATTAGCTTTTTGTTTTTAGCGAATAAAAGTTGACATGTAATGTTTGTTCAGTATTATGGAGGTAGCTACTGGGTGGTCAGCAAAACAAAATGTTTGATAATAACTCGATAATATGGGTCAAGATAGATAAATTAGCACTTTGTCGCTAAATTTGGTACAGAAAATCTGTGTATGCTTAACGTGGACTTTCCCCTTTAGCCTAAAACATTCTGCTTCAAAAATGAGACCATTAGTTAGCTAATTGGGGAGGTTGTGGTTCTCGTTTTGTTCTCAAATAAGACTTACTTCCATGTTGTAGCTTGGTGAAAGTGGCTTTGAATCTTGTAGTTTTGGTTCAGTCTGAATGTCATACAATCTTGAGTAGGGATGGCTATCACCAAATGAATTGTAGAAATCAAGTTGTAATTGGTGGAGCATAAAATGGAATATAAAAGTGAAACATAAGATTTGTATTCATATAAAAATAGTGAATAACACTTTAGAAAGAAAGAGAGAAGAATATTACTATTCGTAATTTTTGCTGAGGATAGAGAAATGGCTAAAAAGGCAATGACACAATGAGAGTAGTTAAATTTTAAATGATTGTAATCATAAACAAACAAATAATGAGAATGCGAAGGAGTCCAAAATGGTAGGACTAATGATTAGGACTACTAATTTTTTTATTATAAATAAAGAATAAACCCCCTAATCATTCAAATAATATAACATCTTTTTATTATGTCTAAGTTGTTTAACTTGCTTGCAATATATGCAAAAAAAAAAAAAAAAAAATAGTGCAAACCTTTCTTGTATTCTTACAATCAAACATATTACAACGCAGTACTCTCTGCTCTAGGTTCTGCCTTCAATCATTCCGAGAATATTAAGGCAATTTCTTATGGTTTGACCTATACAACTGGCCTACTATCTCGGTGTTCTGGCAAAGGTATTTCACTATTGCATTCATGATTTAACGTTTGTATGGAAATATGGAAAACGTTACCCTTTATCTAGAGAAAATGATGAGATTTTCTGTAGTCAGGTGTTTCTGTTAGTCTGCTCAGAGTCAAACCATTTAACTTCCCAGTGTTGTGTTTGCTGACAGACTTGTGTTACTTGAGTTGCTGAATTCCAGCTTGTTTGAAATATACTTTCTTCTAAAGTGTTCTATGCATTCTAAACACAACTCAATCTATATACAAAAAAAATATATATAACAGTTGATATTAGTTTCTTCTATATATGATTCTCTAGATGGAAGACCAGAGCCTTGTGTTCACACTGGATGAAGCACTTGATGCTGTGGGGTTTGGGAACTTCCAGGCTCTTGTGCTTGCTTATGCAGGACTAGGTTGGTTTGCAGAAGCAACAGAGTTTATGCTTATCACTTTTGTAGGACCAGAAGTTGAGTCTGAGTGGGGACTTTCATCAGGCCAAGAGAGCCTCTTAACAACTGTTGTTTTTGCGGGCATGCTAGTTAGAGCACATATATGGGGCCTTATATCAGATACCTATGGAAGGAGGTAGTCCTTTCCCTTTTTTCAATCCTATGACCTGTCTTTGCCTGGTTAAAAACTAAAAAACTACATCTCCTCTTTGGATGAAAATTCATTAAGGCATATATGATGTAATGATTGGGATATACATCAATGGCTTCATAACCTATCAACATGTCAACTTATCTCTGTTAAGGACACATGATCCAATTCAAGTCATTCACTTCTTGTAGTAGATCATATTTGCATAAGCTCAAGGGAAAAAAAATTCTCAAGTAATAAACGATACTTTTTGTTAGAATTATAGTTAAATAATTTGATGTACCATTTCAGAATAGTTTAAGATTTTGTAATCATTAGTAATTTATTATGATATTAGAGCAAATGGTCCTAGTTTGGACCCTGCCTGCACTCGACCTCCCATTATTAAAGAACCCCACTTATTAAAGGGTAGTTTGGATCCATATGAATTATAATTAAATTCCCCATTTTTAAAAAACCTAATTTCAAAGAAACTTGGAGATACGCTAGTGATGAATTCCAACCTTTTAAAATAGAAGTCTCTTCATGCTTACTTATAAATATCGTTAATTAATTACCTGCTTTTATTGGCTCTCGGAGCTATGTTCTAGGGAAGCAAAATGATTTTTCTGAAGTTAACTTGTGAATTATGCTAAACTCTCGTGCCAGTATTAGTATAAGGAAATTTTTGGCACCAGCGTGCTGTCCTTTTTAATAAGAAACTCCACGGATCTCTTTCATGGTTTGCAAAGTTTCACATCAACAAATTCTTGGTGAAGCTTGCTGGTATAGGAATGTGCTTTTATAAGTTAATCCTGGGCAAGCTATTCATCAAGTGCTAAGCCATTCTACTAGAGAACTAATCTGTAGATGTTGTTTCTTTCTTTGGTAATATATATATATATATATATATATATATTGTCAAGGAGACAATTGACTCCTGCCATTTTGCTACCCTTATGATGACATTGCTCAACCTTTGTTTATCTGTTACTCCTTCACTTTCCCTTGTCAGGAAGGGTTTTCTTGGCATGGCTATGTTAACTAGTGGAGCTGGGTTTTTAAGTGCCTTCTCCCCAAACTATATATCATTGTTGATTTTTCGTTTTTTGGTTGGCATTGGCCTGGGCGAAGGGCCTGTATTTAAATGCTGGTTTCTAGAGTTTGTTCCTGCTCGAAAAAGGGGCACCTGGATGGTTGTCCATTCAACTTTTTGGACATTTGGAACAATGTTTGAGGCTACACTTGCATGGGTATGTTCTATATATATTTCCTGATATCTCCAGCTATTATTCAAGTAAATATTCTAAGAACTGTGTTGTTTAAATTAGAGAAAGAAGATTTGATGGAGTGATATTCTAATCTATATTATATATAATATTGGAAGTAACATGAACCAGGATAAATTACTAAATCTACAAGATAGTGTAGTCAATTCAAGACCAATCTCCTTAACTTGGAGAGAAAATAGACTTTTGGGTTAATTTTCTTGTTTATTCTCATTAATGCATACTTACATAAATAGTCAAGAATGAGATATCCTTATCCTCACATCACAATCTAATCCTAAAAAATCGGAACCAACTCCTATTTAAATTCAAATAGAAAATAAAATAAAATTGAACATTGAAATAATATCATAATCTTCAATCTGACAACTGGATTTTACAATCAAAGAGAAAATGTTTTCAGGTTGACTATATTTTCAATCCAACCAAACACATGTAAAATGTTTTCTGTAAAACCTTTTCAGTCGAATCAAACACAGCCTAAACTTCAAGCTTCATAAATATGAATTGGAAAGTTGCGGGTCATAACTGGAAGCCTTGCATTTAATTTTGCAAAGCCCCTGCTACACCACCTCATCACATCATTTTATCTTATTTTTTATTTTATTTTTTTAAACAATGTTAGGTATGAAGAAATATTAAAAATATTAACTTTATAAATACAATCATTTAATTTTAGCTCTTCTTCTTCCCATTTTTTCTTATGTAACCATTACTCTTTTTCCAACTCTTCTTCCCATTATTAATCCCCTACTGTACTGTTACTTTTCCTCCACTCCTTCCTCTCAATTTTCTACTTTTCTTCTACTCATTTTCTTTTCTATAAATTTTCTATTATTTTCTTTATACATTTCTCTCTCTTTCAGTCTATGTTTTTCCCGTTAATTTATTAAATTTTTTTTTTTAAATAGTGATCTCTCACTCTCAATTCTTATTTGCTTTATTTTGATTCTCTTCTTTCTTGTAGTGGATATTGTTTTATTCTTTTTTGCAGCTTTGCTTTTGGTTGATGAGTTTTTTTATTTTTCACAAATCCACTTTGAATTGATATGTTTTAGACTTTTTAGTACTATTATGTTTCTTAATTCTCCATCACAGATCCCACTCTTCCTCTAATAACTATGGCTAAGTGAAATTTGTTAATTGTTAAAATACATAGAAGTGAATATATTTCTTTTAAAACCAGTAGGAAGATAATCAAAGTATTGCAAATGTTGACAAGGTCAGTTTCACTTACTTGGAAGAGACTTAATGACTTAAAGGCGACATGACTTATTTACTTAATCATTTGATTGCCATGGGGAAAACAGTTCAGTTGAAATAAACTTCAGATTCTTCTTTTTGAGTGTTAAAATTCTGTCATGTGGTCTTGAGACAATTGGCCAAACACAGCCTAACATACTAGCGAGTAAAGACCATCATACAAAGGGACGAGAACTATTTGCAACTTAATTATTATGTCATTTGTATTGCAGATAGTCATGACAAGATTGAATTGGAGGTGGCTATTGGCTTTCTCCTCTGTACCAGCATTTGCTTTGCTTTTCTTTTATACTATTGTACCAGAGTCTCCAAGGTTTCTTTGTATGAAAGGTAATACCATTGATGCACATCACATTCTGGAAAAAATTGCTCGTCTCAACCGGACAGAGATACCTTCTGGCATGTTTGTTTCCAATGCAAAAGAGAGACAAGATGAAGAATTTGATCCAACAGAGGAAACTCATTTACTCTCCTCAACTAAAAAGAAGCCTGATGAATTGAAAAAAGGCCTCTCATTGTTTTTTATACTTTTCTCGTCAAGCTTAGCTCGAACAACCCTTCTCCTATGGTTGTTATATTTTGGAATTGATTTCTTATATTACGGTATTATATTTCTGACCACTGAGCTAAGTAGTGTGGAAAGCAAATGTGGCTCAACCATGTTCCATCTAGAAAATCTCCAGGATAATAGCCTTTACATAAATGCATTTATCACAAGTTTGGCAGGTAATCTATGTCTAGTGTCTACTTTCTTCTAAACTATTTCAGATTCCTTTTTTAAGTCCAATTACAGATGAGGTATAACTCAATTTTATTTTCCAGAGTTTCCAGGGCTTCTGTTATCAGCAATAATTGTCGATAGAGTAGGACACAAGCTTTCAGTGATAATTATGTCCATCTTAGCTTTCATAATCCTTCTTCCACTGGTTTTCCATCAGTCTGCCATTTTAACAACTGGGTTATTGTTTGGAGTTCGCATGTGCGCCATGGGAATCTTGACAGTCGCACATATATATGCTCCTGAGGTATCTCTCATAATTTCTTTTGAAAAGAGTTTTTCTTTTGGACTTCAGCATTATTGCAGTCAAAGAAGAGAATTTTAGCAGTTGAAACTCAGATTTTTTATTTATCTATCAGAGACTTTACCAGTTAAACTAACTAAAACTCCCAACAAACAAGTCCATAGTGAACTATGAAGATGAGTTTTTTTTTTTTTTTTTTTTCAAATTGTATATTTTTATGAGTTAAAGATCCCGTTGAGTTTAATCTTCAAGGTTTTTCATTCCTTAAGAAATTAATTACTCATTTTTCTTTCCCATGCATCTCGACATTAACCTTTCTACAGATAATGTAGAAAACTATTGTTGAATTCATAGTGTTTGCAACTAAATTATTAGTTTTTTTTTTTTTTTTTAGTTATACCCAACTTCTGTGAGAACAACTGGGGCTGGAGTTGCAAACGCTATGGGAAGAATTGGTGGAATGATATGCCCCTTAGTAGCAGTTGGATTAGTAACTGATTGCCACCAAACAGCAGCCATTATTCTATTTGAGGCTGTCATAGTTCTTTCAGCCATCTCTGCTCTTCTGCTTCCATTTGAAACCAAGGGCCGGGAATTAAGTGACAACTTAGCCGTATCAAAGTCTACAGAAGTTCCAGAATTTGGTGATTAGTTTATACCCTCACACCTCTATAATGACAGCTATCATCCCCACAATACTTCTATTTGTTCAAAAAATAAAAATTAAGTTTTTATTTTGTTCATAATGAATGTGTATTACTTGATCATTATCCTAATAAAATCAGTTAAGCTGAAATGTTTCCGTTCTCCCTGCAAATGTCTCTTTTTTTCTTTTTCTTTTTTTTCTTTTGTAGATAACTCAAGAGAGTCCACAGATACCTATGCTCATCTGAATTCCAGATGAACCATATTTTTGTACGAAAACTGATTCCAATAGATATCCACATTTTCATAGCTTGGGTTGTAGGAAAACTAATTCCGATGAATATCCACATATCCATCGCTTGGGAAATTTTATAATCGTTTAAAAAAGTAGATATCATCCATCCAATTTAATACTATATTTTAACTAACAAAAATGTAATTTCTAGTATAACACAAAATTTCCTCTAGCATCACTCTCAATCAATTTGGGTGTTTATAAACCTTGTTAAAAATACTGAATGATTGTATTGTATTTCTCAAGTAATAAAATATACATAAGTGCCTTTATATAAGAGGCAGAGTGTACAGTACAAGTAAGTGTACTATACAAGTAAGCAAGGTGGGCCTAAAGCCCACATATCCTAATACACGTTAATAGCCCCCCTCAAACTCAAGGTGGATGTGAGACCAACTTGAGATTGTCAACCAAAGTGCGAAGACGTCCCTTAGGATGTGACTTGGTGAAGATATCTGCAAGTTGATCTTTAGAAGAAACTGAGATCAGCTTAAGAGCACCATGGACAAGATGATAACGGATAAAATGACAATTGATCTCGATGTGTTTAGTCCGTTCATGGAAGACATCATTGTGAGCAATATGAATGGCACTCTGGTTGTCACAATAAAGAGGAATAGCAGAGGATGTGGATACACCTAAGTCTTTGAGAAGCCACCGTAGCCAAAGGAGCTCAGATGTGGTATCAGCAAGGGCACGATATTCTGCTTCAGTACTAGAGTGGGCCACATAAGTTTGTTTCTTACTTCGCCAAGAAATCAGAGAAGAACCAAGAAGAAAGCAATAACCAGTGGTGGACCTACGATCAGTGGGATCTCCTGCCCAATCAGCATTAGAAAATGCACGGAGAACAAGAGGAGACTGAGCAGAGTAGAAAAGACCATGGAAGAGAGTCCCTTTAGGTATCGAAGAATGTGCAGAACAGCAGCATAGTGAGTCGATCATGGAGCAGACAGATACTGACTCACCTGGTGAACAGCATAGGAAATGTCTGGACGAGTGACAGTGATATAAACTAGGCTGTCAACCAAGCGTCTGTAAAGAGAGGGATTAGACAACGGTTTCCCCCCTGACGGAATCAGATATGCATTAAGCTCAACTGGAGTATCAGCAATCTTGCTATCAGTGAATCCAGCTCGAGACAAGAGTTTAGAGGCATACTTGGCTTGAGTAATATAAAGTTCATATGTAGAATGAGTAATTTTAAGACCCAAGAAGTAACTGAGATGTCCAAGATCTTTCATCTCAAACTGCTGACTAAAAAAACTCTTGAGTTCTTAAATGCCACTAAGGTCATCACCAGTTATGATCATATCATCCACATACAGGAGAAGTAAAATAGTGCATTTGTCAGTGCGACAAAGAAATAAGGCAGAATCATAATGACTGGCCATGTAACCTAAGCGATAGATGGTAGAGCTGAATTTGGCAAACCAAGCTCGTGGAGCTTGTTTAAGGCCATAAAGAGCACGCCGAAGGTAACAAACCTTATTTGATTCAACAGAGAGACCAGGAGGAGGTTGCATATAAACTTCTTCACTTAAATCCCTATTAAGGAATGCATTTTTGACATCCATCTGAAAAAGGTCTCATTTTCTAGCAGCAACAATAGCTAAGAGAGCTCGAACAGATGAGATACGAGCAACCGGAGTAAAGGTCTATTCATAATCAATCCCATACTCCTATGTAAAACCTTTTGCAACAAGACGAGTTTTGTAGCGCTCAATGGACCCATCAAAGCGAGTCTTAATCTTGTAGGTCCACTTACAACCAACCACAGATTTCTCTGGGGGGAGAGTCACCAAATCCCAAGTATGGTTTTTAGATAATGCATCAAGTTTCTCTTTCATTGCAATATGCCACAAAGGGTCAGTGGAAGCCTCACGATAGGTGTGAGGCTCATGCAGTATAGCAAGGGCAGTGTAACAATGATAATCAAGTAAATGTGTAGGAATAGATCTTACCCGAGTTGAGTGACAAGGTGGAATGTCTTGTGCAAGATCTTTAGGCGGAGCAAGAGTAGGGGACCCAAGCTCAGGGTTGGGTAGCTCGTCTTCAACCTGTGCATCTTCCACCTGTTCATTAAAAGGTGAACTAGGAAATGGATCAAAGGCATTTGGTGGTTGGACAGAAAAGTCTATAGGAGGATCAGGAGCAACTACAGGAGGATCAGGAGTAGTTACAGAAGGAATATGTGCCTCATCTGGAAAAAGATCTAAAACAGAGGAGGAAGATAGGGAGGCACGGAAGTGAGAAAGCTCGACAAAAGAACGATGTTCCCAAAAGGCAACATTGCGGGAGATACGAAAACGATGAGAGACAAGATCATAACACCGATACCCCTTTTGAGTTTCGTCGTAGCCAAGAAAACAACAAAGCCTTGACCGAGGCTCAAGTTTGTTATGCTCATGTGGCTGAAGAAGAACGAAACAAGTAGAATCGAAGGAGTGAAGGTGGTGATAGTCTGGAGGTGAACCAAAAAGGCGCTCATATGGAGTTTGATTTTGAATAACAGGACTTGGAATGCGATTAACAGCATGAACAGCATGAAGGGCAGCTTCACCCCAAAAAAGGAGCAGGAACTTTGGCAGAGAGAAGAAGAGCACGAACAGTGTCAAGAATATGACGAAATTTTCATTCGGCTCTACCATTTTGCTGAGAGGTACCTAGACAAGTTAGTTAATAAACAGTGCCATTGGAATGCAAAACAGCTTGGAAAGCATATTGAGTGTACTCAAAAGTATTATCAAATCGAAAATTTTTGATACGTTTGGAAAATTGAGTTTCAACCATTTTTGAAAAATTAGAATATACTTGCAATAACTCAGAACGATGTTTCATATTAAAAATTCAGCTATAGCGAGAGTAATCATCAACAAAGACAACAAAATATCGAGACCCACTAATACTAGAGACAAATGAAGGCCCTCAAACATCAGAATGAATAAAGTCAAAGATATCAGTGGATATTGATTCACTAGTATTGAAAGGCAAAGCTGGTTGTTTTCCTAACTGACATGAAACACAATCAAAATTTTATGTAGACACTGAACCTAACAAACCTCTAGAAGCCAATTGTTGTACTCGAGAGGAAGATGCGTGACCAAGTCGAGCATGCCAAAGTGCAAGGGAAGGAGTAGAAGAAACTGCAGTAGTTGCAACAACAAAAACAGGAGCAGCAAGTGGAAGACGAAGGTTGTCCACGAGAAACATAGGCCCAACTCTGGGGCCGGTCCCAAGCTCTTGTCCCGTCCTTGGATCCTGCATAATACACCCAGAATAATCAAAGATAATGCGATAACCTAACTCAGCTAATTGTCCCACAGAAAATAAATTGTAAGAAAGGTCAGGAACATTAAAGACACCAGGAACCGAGAGATTGGAGGTCGAAACGGAACCTATATTATGACCAGACATAGTGGAACCATTTGCTGTGTGAATATTAAGAGGGTGTGGTGCAAGTTTAAGTTCAGAAAATAAGGATGAGTGAGGAGTCATGTGATTGCAACAAGCAGAATCCATAAGCCAAGAGGAAGGAGACATACCAGATAAAGTTGAGAGAGAAGAGGAATAAGATGCATTACCAACCATACGAATGACATTGGCGATGATATTTTTAAGGTCATCTGTGGACATGGTGAAAGTGCGTCCTGAAGACTTAGACTGTGCAGAGATGGGAGCCATTGGTTGGACACTTTCAGTGTTAGCAACAGTAGCAACGAAAATTGATACAGCTGATTTGTTGCGATGATAGCAAGTCTTAATATTGTGGACAAACCTTTTGCAAAAATTGCAAAAACGTTTGCTAGATTGTCGGCAACGATTATTGCAACAAGAAGAAGATCTGTCCTTATTTTCCATTTAGAAGCAAAATATGCAGAAATGGACTGCAAAAATAAAATCTACATGAAAAACTGGGTAAAAAGCACCTAGACTGCAAAAAGTCAACTCTGAGAAAAAGTCAAATTCAACGATCAATCACTATGATGACATCAGCAGGATGACGTAAGCTGAAGACCTCAGTTAGGGCTGATGTGGATGATGACGTGTAATGATGACGTCAGCGATGACGTCAGCAGGTGCACAGTGGCGCGTGGAGCGCGTGAGTCAATCCTCGTCGGAACTTTGGTCGGCACGTGAGAGCGCGTGGAGAGTCCGATGAGGCCGATTTTTCTCCGGTTATGTAGATCGGAGAAAGACGATTCCGCTGACGACAACGGTGAGTTGATCGGAGCAATACTGATGGCGCGTGAGGCGCATGGACAAGCTGCGGAATCTTTGACCGGCACGTGGAAGCGCGTGAATGGTCAGCTAATGATGATTCCGGCGGCTTTGTGTAGATCGGTTGAAGATCTACCCGATGATAGGTCTTATGTCTTAATCGGAGATCCGGTGTGGAAGATCCGACGGAAGCAGTGATCTTGGTGGCGGTGATGAGCTTCTGGCGGTGAAGATTCAACCTTTGCACCTCTGACAGAGGTGGAACAGTCAAGAGAGGGCACGGAAAAGGTTTACTGACCGATGAAGTCGAGGTAGCGGAAAATACCAACGAAGACAGGACTGCAAGACACAAGAAAATTAGAGCAATGGCTCTGAGGAAACCCTAAAGGGCTACATCAATAATATATTATAGTGTAGTACAAATTCTTATGTTACAATGAATCATAACATGTGTATATATAGTAGAATAAACCCTTGACTAATAGACTTCTAGTACAAGTAGGAGACTTAGCTTGCACACAAAGTAGAATTAGGTTTGGGCCTATGCTAATGGGCTAATATATCTCTAACAGCCCCTCTCAAACTCAAGATGGAAGCTTGATGAAATCTTGAGATTTGATAAGGTTGAGAAGATCCCTTGAATGAAGTTTGGCTCTGTAATGGTAGTTTGAGGAAGACAATGGTTTTGCAGTGTTGATACGACTTCTAACAGTGGCTTGACTATATCGGAAAGTTTTGACGGCAGTAGTAGAAAGCCAAAGAAGATGAACGTAGCGAAAAAAAACACCGAGAAAGACAAAGATTGCTCTTAAATATACCGCAAGGACAGAAAACCATGGCCACAAGAAGGTGGCTCTGATACCATGTTAGAAATACTGAATGATTGTATTGTATTTCTCAAGTAATAGAATATACATAAGTGCCTTTATATAGGAGGTAGAGTGTGCAGTACAAGTAAGTGTGCTATACAAGTAAATAAGGTGGGTCTAAAACCCACATACCCTAATACATGTTAACAAACCTAAATCACGTAAAAGTGATACAAGGGTAATATACATTACATTGCAATAGGTCAAGCACTCACAGGGTTTCTACCCTAGCAGAAAGCCAATGAGCTCTTAACTCTAGCACATATTTCAGTGAACTTGGAGAAACTGATGGCAGAGTTCAAACTTTTTGAATAAACCTATTGTACAATTATCTAACACTAGCTATGTAGCTATGAGGCACTAGGAAGGAAAGGTCTAAATCAGGAAGCAATTATGAACAATAAACAGTTAAAAGAGTTTTTTTTTTTTTTTTAAATGAATGATTTGTCAATATTTTGGAGGTGGCAGCCGCCTGCCGGCATGGCAACAAACCAACATACTTCTTCAAGAGAACCCGTTGTAGTTAAAAGAATGGATTACAAAAATCAATGACATAAGGGGCTGCTAAATATCTTGTATATAACTCGATATTACGCAAAAAATAAAGCCCAAAAACTCAAAGGAGAAACTAGTAGCACAGAAAAGCTACTGCAAGAATGATACAGATATTGCAAATAAATCTCGACCTGCTTATCATTTCCATTACAACAAACGTGATTCTCAATTAACATTAAGTATCTACAGCTTTGATTTATCACTAGGTTTAATTTTTATAGTGAAAACCGTTGTTTTTTTTAGAAGTTGAAGAGTGTTTGTATAGATAATCACTGAGTTGGAATGGAAACCATTGTTTTCTTAGAAGTTGAAGAGTTTTTGTATAGAGAAACAGAGGTTCGCTGTGACTGAAATTCTTGGCTGGGTTTCATCTACAGGTGGGAAAGAAGAGGGTTTGTGTGTAAAAATTTAGACTTTCATCAACTGAACTGTGGGGTGGGTCAACCTTGGCGTGGGTTAGCCTTTGAGCTACACGTTGGTGGGGTGTTCAGAGTTGGCATGGGTTAGCCTTTGAGGTACACGTTGGTGGGAATTCAGATTATAGCCTTTGAGCTACACGTTGGTGGGGGTTCAAAGTTGGGGTGGGTCAAAGGTTGTAGCCTTTCAACTACATGTTGGTGGGAAATTCATATTTGGGTCAATATTTATGGGATTGGGCTTTTCATCTACTTTGACAACGTAGTTATTTTTTTTTAGAAGATTACAATTATTTGGTCATTGTTGCCATATACGTGACAGTAAAAATAAATTACTATAAATTATTAGATTATAATTAAAAATTTTAATGTAAAAAAGGTTAAAAAGACTAAATGGAAGCTTAGAGTGCCACATGGCTTTCTGCATGAGGTCTCTGCTTTTATATATATATTGATTATGCAGAAGACTCATGAAATTAAAAGCAAAATTTCAGCTTTCCATTGTCAAACTATGAAATGTACAGGTTAGTATGGTTCAAGACTACAAACAAATGTATTTAAACTTTTGCCTAGGTGGCTATTTCACCGCATCCTTTCCTAGTTTCCCTTTGACCAACTATCATTTCAGTACAGTTCTTTAGATGAGTAAGTCACACATACACCCAACGGATCTTGAACAACGGCACATTGGCATAATGTGAATATAGTCTTGCTGCCTCAAACAGTGACCATGTATGATAGGGAAAAAACTATGACTTTAGCAGAGGAAAAAATTTTCTTCTAGGACCATTCCAGGAAGTCGCAACTGATCAAATTACTGGAAGCCTTGTGTTGATCAATACTACAATGGTCTGTCTCTTCTCAAAAACTCAATTGATTTTAGGCTTTGGTCGTCTTGGCCTTAACACGATATAGAGGACACCCAAAACAACCAAGAAAGCAGGAATTGTTGTCATATCAAAAACCACATGTACTTTTCTTTCCCTTGTGCAATGAATTGGGTGGAGAAGGGCTATTGTTGCATTTACTTTATCAACAAACCTGTGAGAGATATGAGATTAGAGATTAAGTCAACTTTACATACAAACATGCATGATCAAATTTTGGCCTTTTATATTGTAGATTTTCTTCCAAGCAAAAAGGTAACATGACAGGCACATTACATGCTATATTCACCCTAAAAAGATAAATAATACAACAAATTCTATTGCAATGGCAAATGATGCTCGCAACACATGCATCAAAACAAAACAGGCCAATTATGTAGTAAGCTATGACACAGATCCCAGCCAATCAGAGGAACCGACTCCTCACTCTTAAGGCTCCATTTAAATTCAAAATGAACAAGAGGAAGGAGAGGAAAATGCTCATGAATTGCTTCCTTGATCATTTTCATCATCTTCAAATTTTCCTTCCCATTGTTATATTAAATATACAAACATTCCCTAAAAGATTTGAACATCTATCATTTTGAAATTATGGAGGCTACAGCAGTGCTCAAAATAAAAGTAAAAAAGAAAAAGAAGAGAAAAACACACACACACACAATCTCTTGCTTACTTCAAGTTTTGCATATATAGAAAACATTTGTTGCCAGCCTATTGAATGATTAAAAGAAAACAGGTTTCATTATCTTCAAATTTTCCTTCCCATTGTTATACTAAATATACAAACATTCACTAAAAGATTTGATCTATCATTTTGAAATTATGGAGGTTACAGCAGTGTTCAAAATAAAAGTAAAAAGAAAAAGAAGAGAAAAACACACACACACACACACACACACACAATCTCTAGCTTAGTTCAAGTTTTGCATATATAGAAAACATTTGTTGCCAGCCTATTGAATGATTAAAAGAAAACAGGTCTCTTTAGATTGATATTTGCTTGCATGTATCTTCTAAAACTGTCCCTTTTCTTCTCTTTTTGATATATTTCTGTTTTCCAATAAAAAATTTCAAAAAGTTTGTCTAAGATACTCAATATGTGAAGCCTAATGATAACATGCAGATACATGAGCAGTTATTTTTGTTGTTATTTCTGTTTCACTTGGGCTTCAGAAGCCCATTGGTTTTTATTTTTTAAAATGGCATCTCAGGAGACACATAAATAAACATGCAATATATAAACTATAAAGAATTGTGCATGTAACCCAGTATTAATAGCCAATGGAAACAATAAAGAAATATTCCAAGTGCCTACCCTTTGGATGCTTCCTCTACCGTATACAGCAGTCTTAAGGCATCCAAATAACGCAATTCTCCAGTAACAGTTGAAATCTGAAAAGACACATTTTACTATCCAATTGTAAAATTTAACAGTTTCAACAGACATGAAATAACCATCTACAAAACAATTCAAGAACAGAAAAAGTTAATTGTATCTAAACAAAGGAGTCATTTGCAATGTCCACCCTGGGCAATAAATTTTTGAGATCAACACCCTAATTTGTGATGAATTTGCAATATTCATCCCACCGTCCAAATCAGTGTGAAAATTAAAAATTAATCAGCAGATTGGGTTGTAGGGTACATTATCTGCCAATATTAACATATTGGTGCACATTAATTTGCAATGTCAACCCCATTCTAACCTAGTAATTTGTTAATTTTGACATGAATATGGATAGTATGTAGTATCATGCACATTACAAATTAATCTTGAATTAAAGTGTCGATTAAAAAAATTTAAAGTTGAGGGTAGACATTGCAGATGATCCCACAGTTTAAGGTGAATAGCTACAATTAATTTAATAGGAAAAGAAAAAAAGTTACAAGGAAAGGGCATAATAAATATTAAGATAAGATAATGACCAAGTCACTCACCCTTCTCCACAGGCTGACAACGTAGTTATATTGGTTCACAAGCTCACGTTCATGGGACAGAAAGAGTTTATAGGTTTTTTCAGCTGCCTCTTGTTAAGTTTCCATCAATAAAAACTTCAATTCCTATAGCAATAATATTTCAGGACAAAATAGAACCCTAGATGCAGATTTAAATAAAAGGTAGAAGAATGTTACAAGTAGCAGCATTTGTCAACTACAACTTTTACAGCATTTATACACTAAAATAAGTGGAAACCCCAATAATAATAATAATAAGCCATAATTTTTGGCCTTGCAGTTGAGTAATAAAATATATAAAGCTGCTGCCAGACCAAATCTCATAAGAAATCAGTCACCTCTAACAAGGACTCCATTCCTGGCTTTGCTTACCATGCAAAAGTTGCCTATACTGATACCACCATTTTATTGAGTTTGTATAAACTTAAAACTGACATTATATTGTTCATTTGTTACAAAACTACAGGAAAGGATACTTGTACGCTCCATGAGTAGAAGATGAACGGCTGAATTAACAAGTTGAATAGACTCTTCAAGTGTTGTGATGATATAGCTCCGGGCAATCGTATCAGACTGAAACTGTGATATATGCCAGCCTTGAGAAGTAATGGAAAACGGATTGCATCCTACCGACCATGCCCAATCCTGTCAAGTTGCAGACAAATGAAAAAAAAAAAACAAAAGACCTCTGAGTGTGTGCTCGCATGTGAGAGAGACAAATAAACTTTCCTTGGTATTTCTTTATTAATAATTTTGAAATTGAACAGAATGCATCAGTATACTTTTTGTCATCACAGCAAATGACATACCTCAATTGCAGTTTCATGGGCCTGACTGTAAACAAGATGAAGAGGAAGCAAACCAGCAAGATGCTCTGAAGCAGTGGCCAATGCAGCTTTTACGGGCCTCCTGGAATTTTTTTTTTTTTTTTTGGGGGGGTGGGGGGGGGTGGGGGGGAGGGGGGAGCGCAATAAATAAATTTGTCATGATTGTGCTGCTTTTTGTACATAAATACAATTCTTCTATGCAAAATGTTCTAGACAAGGGTGAAGCATTGGTAATATATATACGTAGACCAAAATAGAACATAACTAGCCACCTCCCCCCACACGCACAAAAAAAAGGGGCTTATCAGCTAAGAAGCACAAGAGATTCCAAAATTCCCAGCCTCTGTGTCTGACACTTGTTCATGTCAAACACGCTAAAGACACTCTTGCATACATGTCTCAGTGTGTTGCAAGGAAAAAATTTATTTAAAAGATATCGTTTGATTTTAGATATATTTTTAAAGAATTTGATAGCTGTTATTTATTTTTGAAAAATTAAAATAAACATAAAATATACCTAAAGATATATATTAATTGTCGTATCTCCACCATGTCATGTCCTAAACTTTCAAGAATTGTAGTGTCATTGTGTCCCATGTTGAGTCCATGTCCATGCTTCTTAGTGTATCAGTATATTGCGGAGCAAGAAGCATTTATCCAAGTTAAGCAACTGAATGCTAGACGCATGTCCAGATGAGCACCAATAACTAAGGCAGCTACTTATCTTGTCTGTTACATTTCAGTTATAAAAGTCTTCCTTCTTAGAAACAAATTGATTGATTTTATAGCCAATGAAAACTAGCTTCAAATGGCACCTCCTCTTCATGTAAGAGCAAGATGGAGGATGAGTGGGCATGAAGTCAAGACTTCTAGGGTGCATGTATAGCTTTCCAAAAAATAATATTGATTGATAAAATAGCTCACAAGCAACCATTATGGACAATCATTCAAGTTCCATCAATTGATCCCAACATTTAGAGTTCACCATAGGTCACACTGGTCAAAGCCTAAAACTAAAACAGTGTAAATTGTAGGATTCAAAGGCCACACAAAAAATTATAATGTTGTAACAGGAGTACCAAATTAGACCTTGGCTATAGTAGGATGAGGTTGTACTTGTCAAAAGAGGGAGTAACGCCAATGTGGAGTATCAAGTCTCTCTACTTATTATGTCTCCTTGGTCACTATTCCTACTAGTGTGGCAAATAGGTTGTACTTGTGGGATGGCATGGGTGACAATTTTAAGCATCATTTGGTAAGATGGGACACTGTGTACTCAGACTGCTAATGGGGGTTTGGGGGTTTAGGAAGTTAGTCACTTTTAATCAAGCTCTTCAGGAGAAGTGGTTGTGACACTTTGGGAGGGAGGAAACGCATCTTTAGAGGAATGTAGTGGCTACGAAGTATGGCGAGGATTGGGGTGAACAGAGCACAAAATCCATCTGAGGAACTCATAGGCATGGTTTATGGAAGAGCATCACAATCGGGTGGAATAGGTTCTTACAGTATGCTCGTTTTGAGGTTGACATTGTTCCATAGAATGTCCAGTCTTGTATTATTGTTCCACAGATAGAAAGGAATCCATAAATCCTTGCTGCTAAGACTGAATGAGGGTGAAAGGAGGAGCTGGGATGTGAGATTCCACTATGACTTAATGATTGGGAATTTGGTTCAATAGGCTCCTTCCTCAATCTCCTTTATTCATATCTTCCACTTTAAGAAGGTGTTGACAGATTGTATTGGAAGTTGAAAGGAGGAATGGAGAGTTTGAAATCCGTTCATTCTACAGGACCTTAAAAGACTTGGGTGTTAGTCCCTTCCCATGGAAGAGCATTTGGTGGATGAAGACCCAAGGCGGGTCACTTTCTTTGTTTGGACTGCAGCATGGGGGAAGATACTAACGTGTGAAAATCTCATCAAGCAAGGTTACATGCTGGTTGCATGGTACTGTATGTATCACCAGGGTAGAGAGACAGTGGATCATCTTTTTGTTACATTTGTTCTATTGCGTTCAATCTATGGAGCTTTGATCTTAGATCTTTTGGGGTTCAGTGGGTTTTACTGGAAAAGGTTATTAATCTATTGTTTGAATGGAATGAATAAATTGGCAAGCACTCGTCGGACATCTGGAAGCTAGTTCCATTGTGCTTGAAGTGGAAAATTTGGAGGGGAACAAAACTAACATAAGTTTAAGGATGCAGAAAGTGCAGGGACCCTTCTGTCGGCTAGGTTTACAAGCTCTTATTTAATTGGTCTAGCATTTGGAAATTTACTAATGGTAATCTCATTCTGAAATTTATTTTTTGACAAGTAACATAACTTTATTGAAGGAAAAAGAAACTCCAGTACACAAGGGATATACTATGGGTACAAGACAATCAACCTCAAGTGACAATGATGAAACATATCTATAGAGAAGAACAAGAAAAAGATTGCAAAGATAGAATCCAATCAAAAAAAGAATGAAAGAAAAACGACTTCAGCTTGAGATTAGAGCATTCACATCCCTCAAAACTTCTAGAATTTCTTTCCCACCAAAGACACCACATTAAAGAATGTGGCACTACCTTCTAAATAGCTATGTTTCAATGAAAGCCAAATTGACCCTACCAAGAAGCTAGCAAATCCAAATCCTCAGTAGCATAACCCATTGAACCCCAAACAGAAAAAACACCATGGTCTGCAACTCATTAGCTATGGGGCAATAAAGAAGTAAATGGTCCACAGACTCCCCACTCCATTTACACATATAGCACCAATTTAAAACAATCCTCTCTTCCATAAATTATCTATAGCAAGAATTTCCCTAATGCAAGTGTCCACGAAAAGAAAGCAACTCTAGGAGGTACCTTCGATTTCCAAATATTTTTCCAAGGAAAAGGCATGGCATTAATCGTCAATAAAGAACAATAGTAACCTCCTACC
The DNA here is from genome assembly GCF_001633185.2 of Quercus lobata. Taxonomy (NCBI): domain Eukaryota; kingdom Viridiplantae; phylum Streptophyta; class Magnoliopsida; order Fagales; family Fagaceae; genus Quercus; species Quercus lobata. The sequence continues at coordinate 5,804,938 of NC_044914.1, forward strand.
TTAAGGCCCCAACCCTTTGTTGTCCTCCAACACAGTTTGTCTTCTCCACTTCTTCTCACAGAAGTAAGAATAAAATGGATCCATAAAAACCTACAAAGGATCCAACTCCCAATCCTGCACCAGTCATGAGAACTGAACATCCCAATGAAGAACACCATTACAAAATTGCAAAGATCAGCTACGGAAGAGTCCCTATCTTGACTCAAACCAGATAACTCTGGACAGGCCTATTTATGCGGACAGTCCAAAATTTATAAAATCATTGTCTTAGATTTTTTTACTCTCTTTTCTTTTCTTTTTTTGACTTCTTTATGTCATTTTTTTGAAGAAGTCGCTTTGCAATCAAACATCTATTTACCTTTTTTTATTTCAAGAATAATAATAATATAAAATTTATAATTTAAATAAATAAATAAATAATTAAATTAAATTCAGAAAAGAGGGAAAAGGTTCTCACTTTTTGACCCATTATTAAGTCAGATACCATCGTTCCACAGCTGATCTAATCTATATCAAAAATGAAAGAAGTAGATTTGCAGAGATATCTCCTTTTTTTATGTCATTGGTAGTTAGTTATACACATACTACAAGCACCCAATGGGCTATGAACCCACCACCTTGCCCTTCATCCACACATGCAAGAGCAGCAAGTGCAGTTTGAGCCAAGGCTCATTGCATAGATATCTCCATGATGTAATAACTTTCAAATACCTAGGCTTTGCCATTCTCTATACTATTAAATTCCCCCCCCCCCCCCCGCAAACAAAAAAAAAAAAAAAACACAACAACAAGAGAGGAAAAAAAAAAAACGAAAAAGACATTTTCCCTGATTCTGTAAGATGTCACCCAAAATTAATCATATTATAGAATATTATACATCAAGACGATGAAAGAATGGAGGATTAAAAACTGGGTAATATATTGTCTAAAATACTAACCTCAAATCCAACAAAAGTGAGTGCCCATTACACTGAAGATGGCTTTCCCAGGATGACTCCTCTGACTGAACAACGATAACCATGTCAGAAAGTGCCTTTGCCTGGTAATACTTGTCAACAAACAATGGCTCACTGTGAAAGAACCAAAAAATGGGTACTTCAAGGGTGGATCTGCTATGGGCATGTGACCCTACATTATTCAAGGGAAAAAAAAATGATGATGATTCCAAAAGTTATAAGCAAACAGAAAGCACTATCTCACTTATAAAATGTTTTATTTCTTTATTTTTTTTACATAAAAAAACACCAAGATCAATCGTTTATATAGATTGGATGCTAAATGATATCCAATTTAAGTAGAATTTGACACATAAGCACGGGAAGGATATGTAATCCAAAGGTGGAAGTGGTAAAATGTTATCCAATTTAAAGTTATTGAGCTATCTAAGATTAACATTAACTAAGCATTAGATTAGGTAATGTGATCCTAACTCTAGTGTGCATTTGGCACACCAAGGTCATCCAAACAAACACACTGGATGTGTGTCAACCATCAACATTCTTATCTTTTTTACTCTTCTATGTGTTTTAATGCCATTCAACATAACCAAAAAAAAAAAAAAAAAAGGTTAAACCTAGTATCATCCTACTAATTTCCTCTTTAAATGTGAGGACAACTAGGGCTCTTGGACCAATAAAGGTTCTTTTTGTAATTGTCCCACATCTTAATCTACAATGCTCATAAAAATCAGTATTTCAACCTTTTTTTTATTTCAGTCACAATCATTGTACCACGTTTAAACCTTTACATGGTACTTTGAATATCATATTAAATTAAATTGTCTGGCTCACAGTTCCCACCCATTAGTAGAATCTTATATAAGGGCAAAATTTAGGTACAACTCTTTAGATGTTGGACCTTAGGCTCCCTCATTAAATTCCAACACATGGCTGAATTGAATTTAATTGTCCTTAAAAGGAAAATATTATCCATACTGCATTGGTCAATGCAACCATGTGTTTGAATTTAATTGAAAAACTTAAGGAACAACACCTAAGGTTCTATATATAAGTTTGGCTCCTAATACAAATGTAGACAGAATATGCCAGGTTGCACTAAATGAACAGCAAGACAAAATTATGTTGGTTTAGTGAATGAAAGAAAGGAGTTATGGTATCAATGAGACAAAACCCAGCCTATAAATAATCTATTTTCATGAACATATGTGCATTTTGCAGCAGAGATAACCTTTCAAAGAACCATGATCATTCAGCCTCTGCAACTGGTACTGGAGAATGGAAGAATCAAGATAGGAATTTGATGTTTTCCTATAAGTTCCATTAACAAGCAATAGAGGGACAGCTGCCGCTCTTCGTGCCACCGAAAATGCCATCGCCAAAGCAGGATCATCAGACAGAGGTAACCTACAAATCTTATCCAGATCAATAAAGCAAGCAGAAATATACAAGCTGAAAGAAGAAACAAATCTAGCATCTAATTTTCAAAAGGGAAAAGAAAATATATATAAAAATAAATAAATAAGATCAAGCAAAAGCTTCCACAATGATATCCTTAATATTAGCTCAAAAGACCTTTAATATACAATCAAACATAAAAGAACTACTTAAAACAAAAACTAAAGAAATCCAACAACAATGATGGATGCATACATATGCTGACTGAACATAGCTTTCTGAGAGGGTAATAACAGAGAGGAAAGTCCATCATTGATAGCCTTGAGATCCACAGGCAATAGTTTAATATTTCTGACTTTCTGCAACGAAAAAAAGAAAAAAGAAAAAAAAAATCCGTTCAGGGGTAAAATTTCAGTTTCATTGAAGCTTGTTTGAATTTTGTAATGCACATCATACCTCCTGTGTGATGAAATATAACTGAAAGGATATCTTCTCATAATGATGAAAAGCACCATCAGCAATGGAAGGAGATATAATGTGTCTCATGGATCCCCACAACGTTGAACCTAAATGTGCGAGAAAAGCATCACGCGCAACTGTGTAGTTTTGAAACTCCTGCCCATGAGGAAAAATAAATATATAATGACAGAAATTCATATATCTGATTGAAAAGGCAGAATCATCACAAGAAAAATAATCTAAACATATTGATAAGCCTTACAAATCTCGCAAGGAAAATATCAGAGTAATTACTCAAAGACAGACCAACAAGCATACCTCATGAGTATCACTGAACAAATTCCAACTCTCCATTCGCTTTAACGCCTCTATGGCCTTTTGCTTATGACTTTCATCATATTCATCACCTTCAAAGGACTGGAGCTCATTTTTCAAATCCCGCATTCTCTCATCAAGTTCTGGAATCATAATATTGAAATGTATGATTCACAAGCCATATTTCAAAAGAATAAGAAAGAAAACGGTAATGTCACACCATAATTGTTATATTCAATCACCACAAACATTATATCAAGAGGTATACTAAAAAGCATTTGGATCACCAAGCTGTCAAACCTGCAATGTTTTGACAAGTGAAGTAAAAGAAATACATGCTTTTGTCGTTCCCATATGTCATGTATCAGAGATATTAAAACCACACATGATTTTTGCTTTCCTAAACTACTTCTCAGAAGTGCTAAAATTGCATGTAAAATATATATATACATATATATATGTGTGTGTGTGTGTGTGTGTGTGTGTGTGTGGGTTCATGCCCCCCTAAACCATTCTATCTCAAAGAACAAGACTACCTTCACAGAGAGCAAGCTTAGTCTTTCTTCCCTTGCAATGCTTAAAAGCAAAAAGCTCATATATGTCAATCTCTGCCAGAAGAATATCAATGGCCTGGTGCTCTTTCTGCAATATTTACATGCACAATCAAAAGAATGAGACTGTGGAAGTCTCACAATTCATGTAAAGTACTGATGTGAAATGCAAGAACCAAAAAAATCTTAACATTAATGATTAATTCTTTTATTCACCAAAAAGCACATACATCACCAAATATGGAAAACTTTTCCTGAATAGCGTCTTGTAAGCGATCCTCAGCCTCATCTTCAGAAATTTCTACATACAACAAGAAAAGCCAAAATTAATTATAAATAAAGAACTTGTGTAAAGAGCTAAAAATCATTATCCAACTATGCACTAAGGTCAATGCTTAAGAAGTCCACATAATGTACCCCCCAACTCCTGATTGTTTGAAATGATTTTAAGGGATCCACAAAGCAGTCAAAAAACAATGTGAAACATAACTACACAATATAGCATCTTATTGTGTAGCTATACTAAACACCATTCCAACAGAATAACAGCATGCACGGTAAATATGAAAGTACCTAACAATGCTCCATAAGGTTTCTGCAACATGGTGAAATACCATTAATTTTGAAGGAAAATACATACAAGAAAACAACCCAATATGATCATGGCCACATATAAGCCAACATAAATTAAAATGTCCAAGTGATTGAAAGAGTGCAAAGAAAATTTATTTTAATTTAGGTTTATTTAATTTTTTAGAAGTAAATTGTTTTTTTTTTACTATTGGTCCATTGGATTTTGTTTTAGGTCTTATTAGCTAATTAGGTTACAGGTATTTTCTTTCTCAAAAAAAAAAAAAAAAAAAAAAAAAAAAAAAAAAAAAGAACTTTTCCATATTCACAGACTTCACAACCCAATTTTTTTTTTTTTTTTTAATATAAGTAATGAAAAATTTATTAAACTTGCATAAAAGAGTCACCCAAGTATACAAGAAGTAAACTAGGGACAAGTACAATCAAACACAAATTACAAGCATCCATCAAAGGATGAACCAAAAATATTTAATGACTTCCTACAATTGACAACCAATTCAATAGCGTTTTGAAATCGAAAAGTTTTAAGTGTGGTATTGTCCTTTCAAAATCCTCAAAGCTTTGGTTATTTCTCTCCCGCCAAATGCACCACATCAAACAATGAGGGACAGCCATCCAAATAGCACAATTACGATGACGCCTAAACTTTCCTTGCCAACAAACTAAAATCTCAACTACCACCTTTGGAATTACTCAATGAATAACAGACAAAGTGAACACCATAGCCCACAATTCAATGGCAATAGGACAATGGTTTAGGAAATGGTCTACTGATTCCCATTTCCATTACACATAAAAGCACCAATCTAAAATCCAAATTCTTTGTTTCTGTAGATTATCAGTTGACAAAATATTCCCCAAAGTTGAAATCCAAACAAAAAAAGCAACTCTAGAAGGAACCTTAGGCTTCCAGTCAAAACCCAGTAATAAAAACTAACCTCAAAACCCCTACTCTTAGCAGGCATCCAGCAAACCTTATCCTCCCCAACTCCCCTCAAAGAGAGGATTTGGGTTTAATTCCAGCAGTCTATATAAGTGTCCTATTGTAGTCTAATGGGACAAGATTATGACGAACAAAATATCATATGGAAGTTTACCAATGGATTGATGCTGACTCAGGTGCTATTTCCTAGGTTTTCTATCACGTTTGGTTTGGTTCTAAGTAATGCTAGGTGCTGATTTCCTAGGTTCATTTTAGTTTTCTGCTCTTGTTGATTTTGTTCTACATCAGTTTTGGTATCAGGGCTCATTGTTCTACTGTACATCGCCGAGGCTGCCAAAGAACATTTTCATTTTTGCTCAAAACATTCTAACATTGAATTGTGGTATCAACACCATGACTGAGGAACCCACAAAAAATAAAATTAATGAATTAATTAATTAAAATGGAATTCTGTCAAAGCAAAAGGGAAAAGTGCACACATCAGAACATACAAATGAATAAGCACTGAAATGATGTATCAGTAGTACCTGAAACTGCACCAATCGTTTTTTCAACATTTGGTAAACTTAATTCAGTGCGCACTCCTTCTCCACCAACAGCAGGTCCCCATGACCAAGGGCCTGCACTTAAATCAATAAACGCCCACCTGATGCAGTTTATATGAATATTATGCATCAGTGTTTCAATTATCTATCTGGGTGCAGGTTAGTGTGAGAGTGAAAGAGATATTGAACCTGTCTTTTCCAATCCATGCATCAGTGAGACATTCCACATGAAGATCACCAAGATTCTCAGATTTTAATCCCTTTCCATAAAGGAGCTTCATGTCTTCATTCTTCCCTTTCAACAACTTGAAATGAAGGAATTGAAATCCATTAGTTAAAGAGTTGACCTTTGATGGCTTTCTTCTGTAACACTTCATTGGTATGCATATATATAAAGAGAGAGAGAAGCCATATAGTATACCTGTAAAACTTTTCCCTGAATAATATCAGCAGTGTCGTTCCCCTGATTCAGCCTCTCAACATTATTCAGCGCATCTAGGCAAAGGTTGTACCATTCCACCTGAAATTACAAATGAACCCCAGTAGCACCTAAACCATAATAATAGATAAAAAGGAAGCTCAACAAAAATAAATAATAAATAATAATAAAAATAATTTTGAAGAATAATTTTATTAAAAAGATTCTACTTCATGAAAAAAGAAACAAAGTAGCCTAAAGTATTACAAAAGAAGGCTCAAAATTGCAAGAAATTTATGATTGAAATTTTTTGAAGGAAGCATATCACTGACAATAATTTTACCAGGATTTTTTGACAAATTTGGACATCCACAGGAAATTGCACCTTATAATTCTAATCAGCTTTGGAGGCCAACAAGTTATACAAGTATAACCCCAATAATATCCCTCTTCTAAACATAAATCTTAACATGTTTACATTGTAGTTTCCTTCATTTTGAAAAGATGCATTTATCTTTCCACCTTTGAATATATCCTAATTTTTCTATTTCAAATACTAACAACATACTAAACGATAGTAGTTCCCAGGAATGTAATTATATTAACATTCACTTTTTCAACATTTTAAGCAAAGATTATACTAACCGTATCTGTATCTTCAGTTACAGTCCAGGCAAACTTTGCCATTGGATGCTTCTCATACAAAGGTCTCTTAATCTTATCGAGAGCTGTAAATAATTTAATATTTAGAATAATTTGATTATAAGAAAAATATACTAGTAATTGAATAAGAATTTCATTATGTCCTGAAAATTAAAACGGTAGAAATTAGAAAGGAAATTCTCATACCAAGAACAGTTTCTGGAACATTGTCTGACTGAATAATTTTTGTTTGCAAATCCTTGTTCTGTACAATAAAAATTCGATCAGTGCTGGTTCTATAGACAAAATGAAGGCAGCATAGAAGTTTTTAGCACCAGCAAGAGATACTTCAAACCTAGCATACTAACTAGAGACAAGAGTAATTATATCTTATGAAAAATGTAAAACATGAAAATTTATAACACATATTTGAGGAATAGCAAAGGAACGCAAAAGGCAAACAAAGAAACTAAAAAGAAAAAGAAAATACCTCTTTAAGAAAGTCTATTTCTGATTCAGATAAACCTCTCCTGCAGCAATTTTTTTTTTTTTTTTTAAATTACAATTAAAAGCTAAACCAAATGCAAGATAAAGTTAATTAAATCAAACTAAGGAAATTGCAAGAATGTCTTTATAAGATAAAAGAAGAATGCACTTTAAGACAAACAGAAAGATTTAATCAAGCTGTAAGATAATGCCAGCAGTTTCCAGAAGTTCAACATCAGCATTATTACAATATTACATACAATCAGACAAGTATAATAACAGGGATGAAATGTGACAAAAAGATGGCAAATTTGTGGATGATGTTTTATTACACTGCCAAATTGTAAAGGATGTAAGATTCATCATGTGTTCAGAGTGATCTGGGAACTGCTTGATGGCTCTTGAGCTACTTGCAGCTGTACAAAAGTTCAAGAAACTAAGGACAGCTTCATGCATGGAAAACTGCCTTGTAATTTTTCACTGTTATGACTGACTATATTGATTGGACCTCTGTTTTCCTTCTTTTTTTGAATTTTCTATCTCCTTCATGGTCACACCACACAAAAACATTTAACATTTGTAGAGCTCACTAAATTTCTTCTAAAGTATACATTTTCAGATTTGCAAAATAAAAAAGACTATATTTTTAATCTATGTTCTTCCAATTAAAAAATGTTCCCTTCAATTTTCAACATTGTTTCAAATTTTCAATCCATCTTTCTGTCCAAATCTGTCTAAATTAAAGTGACAGTGTCAATCATGTGCAAATCACAAGTCTAACCTCGTTGACACTAGCTATTTAATCAAAAGAATTTTAAGTTCAATCGATTAGCCAACAACTTCACAAGAAATTTATATACTTAACAATTGCTTTTAGGAAATTAACATAAATGTGGTAAGCATATTTTTTAGCACTAGAGGACAAGTTATATCTAAGAATAATAATTTTGATTAAATACACAATAAGTGGGAAAAAAAATAATGAATCTTACCAACATACTCACCGGTATCCATATTTAGCTCTTTTTCCATCACGTTTAGGATTAAAAATGAATATGTTATACGCATTTTGAAGTTGAAGATATTCAACAAGGCTACTGAAAAGAACATCCATCATGTCCACATCAACTTGCCAAAGAGCACCCTCATCAGTCCTGTAAGCAATAAGTTTAGAGAATTACTATAGGGAGAAAAATAGATGAATCATAAATGCCAGACAAACAAGATATATATGATCCTGTAAGTTTCCTTTCGGTGATTAAAGTAAATAATGAATTAAAAAAAAAGTGTAGAAGGAAGAAGTTGCTAATTATACCCATATGTGGCACTTGATTAACTAATTAAGCTTATATCAGTGAAGATAATTAATAAGTGATTTACCTATTACCAGAAACATCATCTCTGCGGCTGAAAACATTGATGGCATGCTCAAAAATGGAGGTAACCTTTTCACCCATTTGTATTGCATGCACAGAAAAACTGCACAAGCACATTCTTCATCGTTACCATCATATAATAGCAACATTTATTGTTGTAATTTCCAATGAAATCGAGGAAGGAAATTAATAAATAAAAATGCCAAGCCCATATTCCTAAAATGAACAAGCAGACAAAATTACAAAGGAACTTACTTGTAGTTTATGCTACTGACAATAGGAAGATGATGACGTTGCCCTTTATCTATGCTAATTTTGTAAAATGGAGAGAGAACTGCTCCAATTTTTGGAATGCGTGTATGTTCAAAGATATGATCAATTTTTGTGAACCACCGCTCAAGTTCTTCAGGGTGAAGCTTGAAATCTAAAGAATATTGGCATAAAGAAACAAATAAGGAAACCATCAAACCAAATTAAAGCCAAAAATTCAGCCAGTGTATGAATATAATAAACAGTATATTTATATACCTTGGTTCCCTTTTCCTTCAAATCCAACAAAAATGAAATTCACAGGAACTGGAAGATACATGGAATCAACTTGCAAAAGCTTTAGATAATTGGCAATATTACCTGTAAAACAAGCCAGCAAATATTGTAACAGCTCAGTACTTATCATTATCAAATTGATGCTAGAGATATAGCTTTGTTTGGAAACAAGGAGACTAGAATTAAAAAAATGAAATCTAAGGGTACAAAGACTTGTTCAGCTTCATGTGCAGAGCAAACAAAATAAGCTGCAGAGGCCATGAGCATCCTATATAATATTTTTAGCAACCCCAAGTTATGATACGCTGCTTTTAAATGAGCACAGGAAGCACAAGGGAAATCAACTTTTGACACCATAAAATTTGCAATTTGCAGTTTTCACTTAAAATTCTTTTATGAGGGATCAAGTCAAACTAACATATCATCATTCCAACATTGATCATTTGATTTGAAATTTTCAATTTTCCAGCAGAAAGATGTCATAATCTTCATAAATACATCCAAACCAATTATTTGAGCAAGAACCATAGTACCAAACTAAGACCAATTAAAAGAACATTTGACACTTAAGTTATATATGAAAAGTTCAAAGTCGAATAGGCAGGCACAAAAGCATTAGATATGGAATTAACAAATGGATTTTTTCAGTATACGAAAACAAAAAATCATATAACTTAAGACATTTTTTTTATAAGTAAAAATCAATAGCTTAAGATATGCCTAAGTAAACTAGTATTTGCTATCAACATGAGACTAGAAGGGCATGGAGACTATCACAATGTGAAGATAAAGAAAGCATTCAACCTCCTGGCTATCAAGCACTAATACATTAAAGAAAATGCTGACACACTTCAGGATGATGACATATGTACAACAAGACTTGATGTGTCTGTACATGTCTGCCATTAGATATATTGGACCTTTATAATGGGCACAGCTGGGACACCTAGAGGGTACTCACAGGGTGCAGTAAAGACACCTGACAAGACATGACATCTGCAGCCAAGTTCTTTTATAGCATTGCCAAATTTTGACCCTTGACTTGGAAATGACTCTATTCAAAATTGTATTAATTATAGGGGTGGCAATTCGTGTTCGAGTGTCAGGTTTGTGTCGTATCAACTCATGAGTATTTCACTATATGGGTCAACCTTAACCCGACATGTTTATTAAACGAGTCAGGATTCTTCAACCCTAATACAACCCATTTATTAAACGAGTTAGTCGTGTCGACCTATGTATTTGATTTTATCAAAACGAAAAAAATAATAATAATAATTGCATCACAAACAAATAAATATTTTTTAATTTAAAATTTAGACCTAACGAGTAACTACGTCACAAATAATAATTCAAAACTAAAACTTATCTCAATATCACAAATAATTAATCATAATATGTCAAAGAAAATAAACCATAACAATTAATAAGTTTATATACCTAGGGTTTGAAGAATATATTGGTAAAATCTCATTTAATTAAATGGGTCAGACAGGTCAAACAAGTTCCATGGGATGGACACTAACTCAACCCATTTATTAAATGGGTCAATCGTGTCAACCCGAATATGACACGAATCCATTAAACCTCAACCCATAACCTACTAATTTCGTGTCGTGTCATGTCGTGTCGGGTTTACTGGTCGTGTCAGATTTTGCCACCCCTAATTAATCAGATTTAAAATATGAACTAGGTAAATTTATATCATTTTGAAATTTACTAGTTAAAAAAAAAAAATTAATTCAATGAATAAAAGTTGTCTTTCCAACTCTCAAGAGACTAGACAAAAGCTGGGAAATGAAGACAAAGGAAGACCACATATCAAGGAGCAAGGGAGAAAGAAGACAAGGCCCCCCTTACCCCCATAAACTTATTGAATCTTAAATTTTAAATTAAAGAAATAAACAATTAGGAGATAAGTTAGTAGTTGCGCCCTTTCGGTGTCCTCTAAATTCTTAGAATTTGTTGTATTGCAGTGTCCAAGTCTTAACCTGGCCTATTTCCTATGTACATACCAATGCTTTGTAGACTCCTACAGGCCACCTAAATTCAAGCTCAGTAAAAACTACTAGTCTTCACCACCAATCCAAAAGAAATTTATACCTTTCCTTTTACCTTCTCCTTATTGTTTCCTTCTTGTTAGGAAAAGGGAGGGATAGTAGAGGGTGAAGCTAAACATGGCATTCAACCTTTGAGAGAATGGAATAGAGTGCCATGCATAGCCACTCATAATCTTACCTCTAAATCAAAAGATATTCCCACACACTCTTCCTTCTTCTTTTTTAACTTTTTCCTTTCTTCGTGCTGGGAGAAAGGACATCATACAACATCCTTCTGAGACATGAAGAGTGTCTTGGGACATAGCCAAAATACTCTTTATAAAGCTGTTGATATCGCTTCGTACCAGCTGTTAAAGTCAATTTTGGACTTTCCAGGCAAAAGATATATTTTGGTCTAAGAAATTGTTCTTCTACAATTTTATTTATTTTTTAGATAATTCAACGCCCATACAAAATCAATTGTCCATCGACAGTGTCATGGTGGGGAGAGGCAACCCGTAGGAGGGAGGCACTATGGTGGCACTGATGCTAGGCTGCATTAATGAGGAAATTTGAGAGAGAGAGGGATTTGTATCCGTAAGAGTAAAGCCAAAAGAATAAGGAAGAAACAAGAAATGACGAATCAGAAGGGGGGAGGAGGGAGAGAGAGAGAAAAGATAAATGAAGGAAAAAAAGTGTGGAGGAGCAAAAGGAAAAGGGGAAAACAAAAAGGAAAGAAGATAAAGATGGAGAGAACAGGTGGATGAGAAACAAGAGAAAGAAAAAAGAAAGTGTTGAACTTGGGCTAGTGGGTTGTGTTAAGGTATGGACAAAAATTAAAACAAAACTGTATTGATTGGCCTAGCAATCACTAAATGAAAAGACTAGTCCATCAAAAATTTACTTCGTACAAGTTCATACTACTAATTATTTGTTTTATGTGTCAATGAATATATATTTTAAGTTCATATATATACATAGAGAGAGAGAGAGAGAGGTTAAAAGTGCACTTTAAAATGGTTCAAAACAAAGTAAAATATTTGCATTATAGAAATATACATTTTATTCAAACCAAAAAAACCTCTTCTACACTTTTAATAATATAACAAGCAAACTGGATATCTGCAGTGACCCCGCCAAAAAAAAAGCTCTCAGGCCAAATTAATACAATGACACGAGTACAAGACCATCTCGCTTAAGCATAATCTAAAAAATTATTTACACAAGGCAATTTAACAAGAGTAATAAATAATTTATCATATGCATTGCAAACTTATAAAAAAGGGCTAATAAAAAAAATTTCAGGAATATATTGATGAAAGACAGGTAATTACCTGCCTTGGTGTAATTGAGAGCACCCATCTTGCCAGGGCTCAAAGATTCCAAATCATCAAAATCTGAACATTAGCAGATAACATCAAAATCTGAACATTAGCAGATAACATTACACGCAAAAAAAAATCAAAAAAATCAAAAAAATCAAAAAAACAAAAACAAAAACAAAAAAGAAAAAGACCATTCCTTAGTAATATTTAAAAAAAAAAAAAATGTAAAAATTCAAATATACAATATGTAAACATACCTCCACGTATAACAGACTCACTCCAAAATCTACTCTTCTCCTTGAGATTGAATAAAGAGAACACTGAGGACTTGCCTCTTCTATGAGTGCTGGGGGTAGATCCATGTGACCTGGCTGCTAAGAACTAGTACACATGCCATATATAGATCAGCATATAGTGTTGTCACTCCAGTTTATATTGATTATGAAAATTAAAATTAAATAAAGAGATGTTCATAAGCAACCTCCAGGAATCCATAAAAAAATACGCTAAAATTATTTTCCTTGAAAGCACACCATGGCAAGCCATGAATATCAAGTGAAAACCACAATAATTTGATCCTCGAAATGGTATCACAGAAATGTAAGATTGAACAAATGAAATTGAACTTTATGCATCCATATACTGAATCCAATTTCTTTAATGCCAAGAAAAGAAAAGGAAACAAAAAATCAATGAAAGCATTCAGTACAGATTTTTCAACTAAGAGGCATGAACGCAGACACCAACACGACAATACAGCAGTTCTTGAAAAATTAGAAACGACAGTGGGGATACAACAGTTAATTTATTAACTAACATATATCTTTAAGTATATTTTATTTATTTATAGGGATATTTTATGTTTATTTTAAGTTTTCAAAATAAATAACAATAATCAAAATCTTTAAAATATATATATATTTATATATATATCTAAAATCAGGAAATTTCTTTTTTAAATCTTCTTAACAAATTGAGAACACACAAATGCAGAGTTTGTCGACATGTCCAACATAGACACACTGACTTTTGGAGTGTCTGTGTTTCTAGTCTTTGAAGCTAAAAAGTGTTTTTTCCAGAATAACAAATGATTTTTTAGAGGCCGGAACTAGGTGCGATGGCCACCAAAAGCAATAAATGGCAGGTTGAGTCCAGGAATCAGCCTCTCCAAAAAAAAAAAAAAATTGGGAGTAAGGCAGCACTGGATACAACCTTTTTAAGGTGCAAATTTTAGACATTTGGTATCTAAGGCCAAAAAGCCTCTTTTTTCTCTTTTTTTTGGAAAAAATTTAAAATAATCAGAGTTATTTTGAAAAATAAATAAGGGAAATACTATTTCAATATTCAATTTTTGTCGAAAATTTTGGATTTTTTTTCCCTGCTTTTGCATAAAGCTATAACCAAACTAACCTAATTTAAAATAACAATAATAATAAATAGCAATACCAGCCTTTTGCTGTAACACAATCAATCAAAATGCACAAACATAAGCAAATATAATATAAATTCAAATGATCATAAACCTTAATTTAAATTAGAATATTTGAATGGAATGCTAATATCCTAGTTTTTGTTTATATAGTGAAAGACTAATTCCTAAATTCAATACACAGAATCTGCTTAAACCTCTACTTCCCAAAAAAAAATATTGATATCAAGCCTCTCCTTCACATTTCAATATTGTTTAATCTTCTGTTTGGCAGCCGAGGGAAAAAAAAAAAAAAAACTAAGTGGAAAATGAAAGAAACGGATTAAACAGTTCTAGGTTTTCATTGATTCGAGGCATTTGCTTAGTCCACATGAAGATCACAGTGAGCGCGACTCAAAATTCAAAGACAAAAGCAAACAAATTTTGACGGCGATCAAGAACAACAACAACAACAAAAAAAATGATCATAACGAATCCAAAGAGAGAAGCGATTGGAATTATACCAGTAGAAGAGTGAGGACGACGAGGAATTGAAGACGGAACGATTTGACGAAGAACGCAGACGCAGTAGATCTACTACTACCACGTTCAGATTTCATTTTCTTCCTCGTCTATGATTCTACGATTCTCACAGAGATTTGGCTATTTGTGATATATGTGAAAGAAATGAAATTTCATCAAGGGACTGAGTTCGAGGGACTGAGAGAAATATTGGTCTTTTTCTCTCTCTTCTTTTTTTTTCCTAATTTTTAGAAAGAGAAAGAAAACTGATGGAAGTAAAAGGAGAAAAATGGAAATTAACATTAAATTTTAAACATTATAATTATAATCAGTCAAACTATATTTTTTACAAGCACCTCAAGTTTAAGACTCGATTTATGGTCTATAAATTGAGTTTTTGGAACTCGATTTTCATGAGTTGTTCATATCTGATGTGGCACTTTTTTCACGTGGCATTTACATGGAAATCGAGTCTCTAAGACTCGATTTATATCCCTTAAATAATTCCACTAAAACACTGACAATTCTCATCAACCCAAAATCACAAAAACAAAACCAAAATTTCTTTCAAATTTCAAATACCAATATGCCTTCGATTCCTAAAGAGCCATTGCTACCTTCGAACCCGGATCGGTTCTGCATGTTCTCGATTCAATACTCGAAGATCTAGGAGATGTACAAGAAGGCCGAGGCCTCGTTCTGGGCTTGCGTGGCCTGGGTCGCGCGCGGCCTGGGGCTCGTGCGGCCTAGGTGGCGCAGGCCTGGGTGGCGCACGACCTAGGTCTCGCGTGGCCTGGGTCTGCCTGGGTCGCGCACGGTGGTCTAAAGCCTCCCACTCTGATCTCGATCTTCTCTCTCTTTCTGTTTCTGGTTTTTTTTTTTTTTTCTCTCTAGGTTCTTCTGATGTTCTGGTGCTCCTCTCTAATTTGTTCTTATTTATAAGGGTTATAAATCGAGTCTTAGAGACTCGATTTCCATGAAGTTGCCACGTGAAAAAATATGCCACATCGGAAGTAAGTAGAGCATAGAAATCGAGTATTTGATGCTCGATTTATAGGCCAAAATCGAGTCTAAAAAACTCAAGATGCTAGTAAATAATATAGTTTGGGAACTAGAACTACTAACTAAATGGTTGAGAAATTATGGTTAATTACCCATTTCGTCCGAAGTAAAAAGGAAAACAAAGAGGAAATATTTTTGGGGCTTTTGGGTTTGGGAGTCAAAATGTCATATGTGCTGACATGTCACAAAATTGTTTGTTCGGCACACCATTGCCACATTGTCCCTCAACAAATTTCAAATTTCACATACAAGAGTATCAATTTTTTTTTTTCAGTTTTTTTTCAAATAATCTAATTTTTAGAAATAAGTTTTTTTTTTTTTTTTTTTTTTTTTTTTATAGCTTCTGTAACTTCTTTAACATAATTAAAAATTACCGAAAATTATATGTTTAGATAAACACTATACAAATAAACTATGTATTTAAAAAAAATGATAAATCTAGGGAGACAACTAATTTTAAACCAAATTTCACAATATACTAAAATGGATGACCGTTGATTACATGAACCGAACACTTTTTGTTAACTACTTGTAGTCAACCAAATTAGAAAGGTATGAAATTGGGTATGAAAATGAGTGTGTTTGTATTATTGTTTGATTTAAGAAATTAAAATATACACAAGAACACAATCATGATATATACACAATAAATTTGGCAACTTTTCTTATAATTTCTTAAGGTGATAAATGGCGATTAGTGTTACATCACTTTCACATGAAACCAACATTGACATTAGTTTTATTCTACCCTAATCGCAATCTATTATCTGGATAATTATGAAATTTGTTGTGATTTTAGACTTATTAATGGGAAGCCGTATGGTAACCTGCAACCCTCCAGAGGGATCCGTCAAGGTGACCCTCTCTCACCATACTTGTTTCTCTTGTGTACAAAGGGCTTTACTGCTCTAATGGAGAAAGCAGTACAAGAGAGACAAATTAAGGGAGTCTCTATTTGTAGAAGGGCACCTAACTTACCAACCTGCTGTTTGCAGATGACTCGTTGCTATTTTGCCAAGCCACTCATTCTGAAGTTATTGTGATCATGGAGATTC
This sequence comes from Quercus lobata, assembly GCF_001633185.2. NCBI lineage: Eukaryota > Viridiplantae > Streptophyta > Magnoliopsida > Fagales > Fagaceae > Quercus > Quercus lobata. The sequence continues at coordinate 5,821,575 of NC_044914.1, forward strand.
TCCAACTTTATGCAGGTGCATCCAGCCAGTCTATTAATTTGGAAAAATCCTCTGTGTACTTTAGTGGTAACACTCCTTTGGAACAAAAACAAAGAATAGTCTCTACATTGGAGGTGAAGGAGGTGGTAAGATTTGATTCATATTTGGGTTTGCCTACCTTGATTGGTAATGGAGAATACCAAACTTTCTCCTTTCTAAAGGATAGAGTTTGGAAAAAATTGCAAGGGTGGAAGGGGGTGCTGTTATCTAAGGCGAGAAAGGAGGTACTTATAAAGGCAGTAGCCCAATCTTTACCCACATACACAACTGGGGTCTTTCAATTGCCATTGAGACTATGTGATGAGCTTAATGCCTTGTGTGCAAAGTTTTGGTGGGGCCAAGTTAGTAGTGAGAGGAAGATTCACTAGAAGAGCTGGAGTTTCTTATCTAGGCCTAAGAAAGATGGTGGTATGGGTTTTCGCGACTTGAGGAGCTTCAACCTTACTATGCTTGCTAAACAAGGCTGGAGACTATTACAAGACCAAGAATCAATATTGTTGCAATGCCTTAAAGCCCGTTACTTCCCACATTGCCACTTCCTTGATGCGATGGAGTCGCAAAAATGCTCTTATACTTGGAAAAGTATAATGGTAGCAATACCGGTGTTGAAGCAAGGATGTTGCTGGAGAGTGGGTGATGGCTCATCAATTAGAGTAAAACAAGATAAATAGATACCCAATTGCCCTTCCAACAGAGTGTTATATCCAGCTCTTGTGGAGGATGAGGATTGGAGGGTTAATGAGCTTATTGATCTGGACCTTAATTAGTGGAACAGAGAGCTTATCATATCAAGATTCCATAGAGAAGACGCTGAGGTGATTTGCAGGATTCCATTGAGCCATAGACAGGTATTGAACTCTATATTCTAGTTGCATACTAAGGATGGAGTTTATTCTTGTAAATCCGGGTATCAGGTGGCAAGGCAACTGTTGAAAGAGGATGACTGGACAAAGTGCTCTTTGGGTCCGAGTGGTCAAAGAGTTTGGTCGAAATTATGGTACTTTAGAGTCCCTAATAAAATCAAGGTGTTTGGGTGGCATGCTTGCCTGAAAATCATTCCTACCCTGTGAATTTAGCTAAAAGAAGAATCATCCCTGATAACATGTGTCATTGCTGTAGACGCTATCCTGAAACAGGAGTGTATGTGCTGTGGGAATGTGGTGCTACCCAAGACATGTGGGCGGGGTGCTTGGTCAGGATTCAAAAAATTCCCAATGGCCAAAGTGACACTTTGCAGCTGTTTGAGGAGCTTATGGACAGGCTTACAAGGTCGGAGTTTGAACTCTTTCTTGTGCAGGCTTGGCTTATATGGAATCAAAGAAACACTGTGATCCATGGTAGGAGCTTCAAGGAACTGGGCTGGCTTAACAAAAGAGCAACTGAGCTCTTGGAGGAGTTTCATAAATCGCAGGTGCAGCTATCTATCTCAACACCCACACCGTCGAGAATTAGCTAGCAACCCCCTCCAGTTTTCGTGTTTAAAGTGAACTTCGATGCCGCTGTTTTTTCGAAGCTGAATTGCTCAAGTTTTGGTGCAATTATTCGGAATGACAGAGGGGAGGTCATGGCAGCTATGTCAGTCAAAGGGCCACATGTCACTTGCAGTGAGGAGGCAGAAATTCTCACGTGCAAGAAGGCTTTGGAGTTCTCTATTGATGCAAGCTTCTCAAATGTAATTCTTGAGTGGGATAACGAAACTGTGATGCGGGCTGTTTCTTCATCGTCTCGGACTCACTCTTGGTTGGGTAACGTTTATGAAGATGTTAAATGGCTTTTGCGTGGATGCAGATGGTCTCTGTCAATAGTGTAAAGAGGGAAGGAAATGAGGTGGCTAATGTGCTAGCTAGACATGCTAAGAATGTTGTTGATGAGGTGTTTTGGATAGAAGATTCCCCTCCCCTAACTATTAGTGCTTTGTACCACGACTCTATTATTATTTTATGAATGAGGTGGCTTCAAAAAAAAAAAAAAAAAAAAATCCCAAAAATGACAACGCACCCTTAAATGAAAAAATAAAAAAAATACAAACTGAAAATGTCATAAAAAAATATCACAAGATCTATGAAGGGTATGATATTGTGCTAAACCTAAAAGGCCTTAAGGTTATTAATTATATTTATACCTCTTAGTAAATCCAATATCTTAAATCTAATGGGACAAGATTTACCTTTAAACCAGTTTGAAAAAAATCTCCCCGGTTGGCTAAATGATTCCTAAAGCCTCATGATATCCATGAGATATTGGGTTCGAAATCTCTTGCCAACATCTTGGGGTCACCCTTAAAGGATTCTTCTATGTAATACCCCGGTGTGTGTGGAATAAGGGGATTGCATACAACTAAGAGAATAGTCAGATACTCGTAGAGATTTGGATACTCTCGTTTGTCAAAAAAAAAAAAAAAAAAAAAAAAAATTGTATACATAGATAGTCATTTTAATCACCATATAGTGGGTTGAAGGAAATTCCCTTCAAATCAAATTTGGAGTTTAAACCTTTTTTCAGTCCAATATCTTATAAATCAAAATGCTAAATTTGCAAGCTTTGTTGGAGCGTTCTTGAGTTTATTACCCTCAAAAACAAAATGCAATATTCTTTTAAAGGGTTACTCTTAATTTCGATCAACTCCATAAAACTGAACCGAACCGTCAACGGTAGAGCAGACTTCGGCTTCTTTCTCTACGTCCATGTCATAGATAATTCTCATTACAAATTTTGCTACGAGACCATAGGGAGATAGTGTCATGGATCCCTAGTAAGTACTTCCTCTCTCAGCTAAAAGATTTTCCTCCAAGCCCAAGAGCATTTTCCTAGGATCTTAAAGCCCAAAAGTTTCTATTCCAACAGTGGTCCAAACCGAATGATCTTATGATTGTTACAAAACATCAAATATGATTCGTGTTTGTTTTATTGATCCATTCTTTTAATTCTCGAGTCCTCTTCGCTCTTGGAAGACAATCTCAATCCCATACTAGTTTTGCTTCTCTTGTTCTTAGCCCCACCTCTTCCATGAGAAATCTTTGAGGGTATTTTTAACTTGACTGATTATAGAAGGATGGTTGATACCGTATTTTGTTCGCATCGGAGTACATGTGAAAATCCCAAATTAAGTCCAAAAATATAAAAAATTTCAGATTTTATTTGGGATCAAGAGAATTATTAAAAAAAGATAATAATAATTTACTTTGTCCCAATCAAATATTAGATTAACCAATTTCATGATACAAGAACCAAAATTACGAAATTACCAAAATCTAAACTAAAATGAAATGTTGAATTTCAAGGGGTCATTTCAATAAATCTCAAGGGAGGGTGCTCTAATTTACACCCCCCCCCCCCCCCCCCCCCCCCCCACACACACACAAAAAAAAACTCCAAATTAGTAATCCACCCCTTGTATGGATTATTATATTCCGAAATCTAAACTAACATGAAATTTTGAAATTTCAAATCCCATTCTACTCCGATTTCTAAAAAGAGAGTAATATCAAATGCATGCAAGACTAAATATAAACAAAAAGACCAATCACCGAAATGAGAAATACGCATAAAAATCAAACCCCAAACAACCACAAATCCTCACAAGAAAAACCATAAAACTGTGACCTTTGATTACTATAAATTTTTTTTTTCTAAAAGAACAAAGTAAGAATTTATAGCATGAAAACCTAGCCATGATTTGATCCATCTTCAGCTATAATTAACAAAATCAAAGAAAAATGGAAGTGATAAAATTGAAATGAATTTTTATAAGTAATACCAAAAGAATACATGTGTGTACTCTTGTACTGCATTCTAGCATTTTAACATCAGTGTGCAACAAGTGAATCAAATTGAAAGTTATATCTTCATTTGAACTAGCATAAAATTAAGAAATTACATTAGCCATGGACAAAAATTCAGCGATGCAGAGTTCAAACATCAAGCTATACGACTGTTCTAATGTTATTATTTTTTTAATGAGAAATTACATAAAATTGCCCATGATTTACACCTTATTTGATATTAGGTCCCAGGTTTTTAATTTTGTAAATTAAAGTTCAAAACTTATGAAACCGTTTCAATTTGAAGCCCCTATTCATATCCATTATTCATTTTTATTATTCTAGACAATAACAAAGTAGAGGGAAAATAAGAGAAATCGTTAATAAAATTTTGTGTTTCACCTAGGTAACTAGATTGATTTTAAGGCAACGACTTTCTCAATCTAAACTAGACTTTATTTCTCTAAAAAAAATTCCCCTCTACCTTGTTGTCCACCAAGGTGTGTTTGTTTGGAAGGATTTTAAGAAAAATGAGATGTTTTATTAAAAAGTAACTGGAAGTAAGCTAAACTCTTTCAAAAATGGTCGCAGCCTCATATCTACATCCCTACGAGGTGTCTGTGCAGCCTAGGAGTAGTGCATGTGGTAATTAGGTTAAAGCGAGATTAAAATAATGTTAGTTGTTAGTCATGTACTACCCCCACACACTTGGGCACATAAACATTGATTGCATCAATGGCTAACTTAATTAGCCGTGGTGTTTGAGTGAAAATGAGGCTAAACATGCATGCATGGACGGAATGATTAACATGGAAAACCTCGTAAGAACTAAGAAATAAGGTGAAAAAGCAGCACATAAATCCTCTGCTCCCAGATGTTGCACTTGCCCAACCACTAGAAAATATTATACATTTTCTTGACTACAAAATATGCTCACTCGTTTTTCTTTCTGCAAAAATTCTACTCCCGATGACAAACTGCCGTTAAGAGCCTAAAAAAACGTCATCAGAATCTGCACACTCAAAAGCAAAAATATGATAATGACGTTTCTTCTCTTTTTTGGTTAATCATTTTCCTTTTTCTCTGTCTACGTACGTTTGTTTGTCTGTCACTAACAGTATCCTTGCTCTCTCACTCGCTGCTCATACTGTGCCTTATTTTATTTCATATTGTTAAGGTGTATTAGGGTATGTGGGTTTTAGGCCCATCTTGTCTACTTGTATAGCACACTTATTTATAAAGGCACTTATGTATATTCTATTACTTAATGAAATACAATATAATTACTCTGTATTTCTAACATGATATCAGAGCCACTGCTCTAATTCTTTGGTGTGCCGCTTTTAAGCAGTCTTGTTTTCTTAGGTGTCCTCTGCAGCCATTTTTTGTGAGCAGCACCGCTGCCTTCACCGCGACTCTAGTGCATCAAAGACCACTGCCTTACCGCTACCACCGCTTCCGCTTCTCCGATCAGACCACAGATAGCATCATTGGAAAGTAGTCTCTCCGATTTGCCTTTCTGCGAAATTTCGTCTTCATCGGACCTACCACGCGCCTCCATGCGCCACCAGAATTCTCGGCGTCAACTGCACGCGCCACCACGCGCCGCCAAAACGCGTCACGTGCCTCCTGTCTCAGTCACGCGCCGCCACGCGCCTCCCACGCTCCGCCACGCGCTACCATGCGCCGGAACCTATTCACTGACGTCATCATCCTGCCTGCTTACGTCAGCCCTAGCTGACGTCACCTGCTTACGTCAGCGCCACATCATCTGCTGACGTAATCACCTATCAGCCTGCTGACGTCATCCGTTGACTTTGACCAGGTTGACCGTTGACTTTTGACCAGAGTTGATTTTTTGCAGTCCGGGTCCTCCTTACCCAGTTTTTCGCGTAGATTTCATTTTTGCGCTCCATTTTTGCATATTTTGCTTCTAAATGAGAAATAAGGACAGGTCTTCTTCTTGTTGCAATAATCGTCGCCAACAATCTAGCAAACGTCTTTACAGTTTTTGCAAACGTTTTGGCTACAATATTGAGATTTGCTATCATCGCAACAAATCAGCTGTGTCTATATCTGCTGCTACTATTGCCAACACTGAGAGTGTCCAACCAATGGCTCCCGTCTCTGCACAGTCTAAGTCTTCAGGACGCACTTTCACCATGTCCACAGATGACCTTAAAAACATCATCGCCAATGTCATTCGTATGGTTGGTAATGCATCTTATTCCTCTTCTCTCTCAGCTTTATCTGGTATGTCTTCTTCCTCTTGGCTTATGAATTCTGCTTGTTGCAATCACATGACTCCTCACTCGTCCTTATTTTCTGAACTTAAACCTGCACCACACCCTCTTAATATTCACACAGAAAATGGTTCCACTATGTCTGGTCATAATATAGGTTCCGTTTCAACCGCCAATCTCTCGGTTCCTAGTGTCTCTAATGTTCCTGACCTTTCTTACAATTTATTTTCTGTGGGCCAATTAGCTGAGTTAGGTTATCGCATTATCTTTGATTATTCTGGGTGTATTGTGCAGGATCCAAGGACGGGACAGGAGCTTGGGACCGGTCCCAGAGTTGGGCGTATGTTTCCCGTGGACAATTTTCGTCTTCCACTTGTTGCCCCTGTTTCTGTTGTTGCAGCTGCTGCAGTTTCTTCTACTCCTTCCCTTGCACTTTGGCATGCTCGACTTGGTCATGCATCTTCCTCTCGTGTACAACAATTGGCTTCTAGAAGTTTGTTAGGTTCAGTGTCTATAGAAAATTTTGATTGTGTTTCATGTCAGTTAGGAAAACAACCAGCTTTGCCTTCAATACTAGTGAATCAATATCTACTGATATCTTTGACCTTATTCATTCTGATGTTTGGGGAACTTCCTCTGTCTCTAGTATTGGTGGGTCTCGATATTTTGTTGTCTTTGTTGATGATTACTCTCGCTATAGCTGGATTTTTAATATAAAACATCGTTCTGAATTATTGCAAGTATATTCTAATTTTGCAAAAATGGTTGAAACTCAATTTTCAAAACGTATCAAAATTTTTCAATCTGATAATGCTCTTGAGTACACTCAATATGCCTTCCAAGCTGTTTTGCATTCCTATGGCACTATTCATGAACTAACTTGTCCAGGTACCTCTCAGCAAAATGGTAGAGCCAAACGAAAATTTCGCCATATTCTTGACACTGTTCGTGCTCTTTTTCTCTCTGCCAAAGTTCCTGCTCCTTTTTGGGGTGAAGCTGCCCTTCATGCTGTTCATGCTATTAATCGCATTCCAAGTCCTGTTATTCAAAATCAAACTCCATATGAGCATCTTTTTGGGTCACCTCCAGACTATCACCACCTTCGCTCCTTCGGTTCTGCTTGTTTCGTTCTTCTTCAGCCACATGAGCATAACAAACTTGAGCTTCGGTCAAGGCTTTGTTGTTTTCTTGGTTATGGCGAAACTCAAAAGGGGTATCGGTGTTATGATCCTGTCTCTCATCGTCTTCGTATCTCTCGCAATGTTGTCTTTTGGGAACATCGCTCCTTTGTCGAGCTCTCTCACTTCCATACCTCCCTATCTTCCTCCTCTGTTTTAGATCTTTTTCCAGATGAGGCACATATTCCTATAGTTGCTCCTGATCCACCTATAGACTTCTCTGTCCAACCACCAGATACCTTTGAACCCTTTCCTAGTTCACCCTTTAATGAACAGGTGGAAGATGCACAAGTTGAAGACGAGCTACCCAACCCTGAGCTTGGGTCTCCTGCTCCTGCTCCGCCTGAAGATCTTGTACAAGACATTCCACCTCGCCACTCAACTCGGGTAAGATCCATTCCTACACATTTACTTGATTATCATTGTTACCCTGCCCTTGCTACACTGCATGAGCCTCACACCTATCGTGAGGCTTCCACTAACCCTTTATGGCAGATTGCAATGAAAGAGGAACTTGATACATTATCTAAAAACCATACTTGGGATTTGGTGAATCTCCTCCCTGGGAAATCTGTGGTTGGTTGTAAGTGGATCTACAAGATTAAGACTCGCTTTGATGGGTCCATTGAGCGCTACAAAACTCGTCTTGTTGCAAAAGGTTTTACACAGGAGTATGGGATTGATTATGAAGAGACCTTTACTCCAGTTGCTCGTATCTCATCTGTTCGAACTCTCTTAGCTGTTGTTGCTGCCAGAAAATGGGACATTTTTCAGATGGATGTCAAAAATGCATTCCTTAATGGGGATTTAAGTGAAGAAGTTTATATGCAACCTCCTCCTGGTCTCTCTGTTGAATCAAATAAGGTTTGTTACCTTTGGCGTGCTCTTTATGGCCTTAAACAAGCTCCACGAGTTTGGTTTGCCAAATTCAGCTCTAACATCTCTCGTTTAGGTTACATGGCCAATCATTATGATTCTGCTTTATTTCTTCGTCGCACTGACAAAGGTACTATTTTACTTTTCCTATATGTGGATGATATGATCATAACTAGTGATGACCTCAGTGGCATTCAAGAACTCAAGGATTTTCTCAGTCAGCAGTTTGAGATGAAAGATCTTGGCCATCTCAGCTACTTCTTGGGTCTTGAAATCACTCATTCTACAGATGGACTTTATGTTACTCAAGCCAAGTATGCCTCCGAACTTTTGTCTTGAGCTGGACTTACTGATAACAAGACTGTTGACACTCCAGTTGAGCTTAATGCGCATCTGACTCCGTCAGGGGGGAAACCATTGTGTAATCCCTCTCTTTATAGACGCTTGGTTGGCAGCCTAGTTTATCTCACTGTCACTCGTCCAGACATTTCCTATGCTGTTCATCAGGTGAGTTAGTATCTATCTGCTCCACAATCGACTCACTATGCTGCTGTTCTGTGTATTCTTCGATACCTAAAGGGCACTTTCTTCCATGGTCTTTTCTACTCTGCTCAGTTTCCTCTTGTTCTCCGTGCATTTTCTGATGCTGATTGGGCAGGAGATCCCACTGATCGCAGGTCCACCACTGGTTATTGCTTTCTTCTTGGTTATTCTCTGATTTCTTGGCGAAGCAAGAAACAAACTCATGTGGCCCGCTCCAGTACTGAAGCAGAATATCGTGCTCTTGCTGATACCACATCTGAGCTCCTTTGGCTACGGTGGCTTCTCAAAGACTTAGGTGTGTCCACATCCTCCGCTACTCCTCTTTATTGTGACAACTAGAGTGTCATTCATATTGCTCACAATGATGTCTTCCATGAACGGACTAAACACATCGAGATCGATTGTCATTTTATCCGTTATTATCTTGTCCATGGTGCTCTCAAGCTGATCTCAGTTTCTTCTAAAGATCAACTTGCAGATATCTTCACCAAGTCACATCCTAAGGGACGTCTTCGTACTTTAGTTGACAACCTCAAGTTGGTCTCACATCCACCTTGAGTTTGAGGGGGGCTGTTAAGGTGTATTAGGGTATGTGGGCTTTAGGCCCACTTTGTTTACTTGTATAGCACACTTACTTGTACTGCACACTCTGCCTCCTATATAAAGGCACTTATGTATATTCTATTACTTAATGAAATACAATACAAATACTCTGTATTTCTAACACATATCACAGACAAAAAAGACTCAGTTTTTTGTACTCTGTTTCTCTCTAATCAATTTTAAGATCATAATCAAACCCATTAGCCCGAAAAAAGAGAGTCAATTTAAAATTAAATCCCTTGAAATTTCCAAAATGCAGAGAAAGGGTATCTACCTAAGTGGCACTTCTTGTTGTTTTGAAAAAGGAATGAGAACATTGAGAAGCAAGTGGGTACATCTATTTGTTCTTGTTGTTCTATACTTGAGTTGAGTGTTTAAGTGGTAATTTTTGTTCCAAAATCTAAAACTTCTTTTTCTTTTTCTTTTTCTTTTTCTTTTGAGAATACCCCAATGAAAATATTTGGTTGTTGTTCATGAATATCTAGTTTTGATATTTTATGATTTTCTTCTGGTTTTGTCAATGTAACTTTCAAGTTTTTGATTAATCTGAGAATTTTGTTTCCTTCACTACTGTGTTGCAAAAACTACTAAATATGCTTGTTTTTTAGTTTCTCTCTTCGAGAGAAAGATGATGTGGTGTTGATTTTTAATCTCAACTTAATGCTAAGGAGGTAACGAGTGACATGACTGCTTCTTATTAAAAGAAGATGAGATATCTTATTAAAAAGTTAACTAGAGATAAGCCAAATCCCTTCAAGAATTTCCGTAGTCCCATACATCCATACCAAGTGCCGTGCAACCTAGGAGTAGTGCATGTGGGAATTAGGTTAAAACGAGATTATAATAATATTAGTTGTTAGTCATTTACTACCCGCACACACTTAGGCCCATTAACATTGATTGCATCAATGGCTAACTTAATTAGCCACGGTGTTGGAGTGAAAATGAGGCTAAACATGCATGCATGGACGGAATGATTAACATGGAAAACCTTGTAAGAAATAAGGTGAAAAACCACAGCACATAAATCCTCTGCTCCCAGATGTTGCACTTGCACAACTACAAGAAAATATTATACATTTTCTTGACTACAAAATATGCTCACTTGTTTTTCTTTCGGCAGAAATACTACTCCCAATGACAAACTGCCGTTAAGAGCCTAAAGCAACGTCTATAAGAATCTGCACACTCAAAAGCAAAAATATGAGAACGACGTTTCTTCTATTTTTAGTTAATCATTTTCCTATTTCTTTGTCTACGTACATTTGTTTGTCTGTCTAACAATATCTTTGCTCTCTCACTCGCTGCTCATACTGTGCCTTTACTTTTTCTTCACCTTTTTTTTTTTAATTTCTCTATCTGAGCTCTTGTTTTTTCTCTTGTACTAGCTGTATTTCTTAGATCACATTGTTCTCTACTTTCATTCCTGCTGAACTAATACAGCTATCTTTAGCTTTAGAGGTCCTAATTTCTTGGGTGTTTTGAACAGAAGCTGGCTAGTAAAGCGGATTGGAGGCATTAAGATCATGGGTTGGTTTTTATTTTCTGTTGGGTTGGTTTCATTGTGTTCAATGGTGTGTACAGTGAGTGGCATTGGTGCCAACTGGGGTACACAGTGCAGTCACCCTCTGCCTCCAGATAGTGTAGTGAAGTTGCTGAAGGATAATGGGTTTCGAAGGGTTAAGCTTTTTGTTGCAGATAATGATGCATTGAGAGCTCTAGGTAAATCTGGGATTGAGGTCATGGTTGGGATTCCTAATGATATGCTTCCATCCATGGCCAGTAGTGTGAAAGCTGCTGAGAAATGGGTTGCCAAAAATGTCTCCACACATATCACCACCAATTATGTCAACATCAGGTGAGCTAATTCCTTCACTTCCTCTATTGCTAATTACTTCTGCCAATACTGTAAACATCAACAATTTCTTGTATACTATTCTTGGTAACTATTACTGCTGTTATAAGCTTCTTGTTTGGTAATTGTAAGCAAGCTTATGGTTGGTCTGGGTTATAAGTCAGCTAATGCTTATAGGATCACATCCTCTGTAATATCATAAGCCTAATTAAATCACATTACATGCTAGTGACTCCTTAGAGAATTGCCTACTTTACACCAAATTGGTTGCATTGTATCTCATATCCCCAACTTGAAGTTGGTAAAACTTCTATTATATGAAGAAAAAGGAAAGGAGTGTGACATCTATGCCATGATGCTTCCTCTTCAATTTCAAATGATTCATCGTTTATTGCTTTCTGAAGTTCATGTCTAGTGATATTTGTTATGAGGTAAAAAAAAGAAAAAAAAAAAAAATAGAACTCACTAGGTGAAGAGAAAGCTGGAGTTGGAGGAGGCTGGATAAAAAATTATGCTTCAAAAAAACAAAAAATAAATCCTGCCTAACAAGTAACAATTCTGTAATAGCCATATCGAACCCATTGGGTTTCTTACTCTGACTTTTGGTATAATGATAATGCTTCTCCATTCCCTTGTAGAAGAATTAATCTCACTTTCGGCTAATAATACTGCAAAATGTATCACCATCTTTCCATCTCACCAATGTTCACATGAATCTACAGGTTTGTTGCAGTTGGAAATCAACACTTCTTGGAAACCTACAATGTAAGCTTTCTCAAAACAACCTTCCTTGCTCTGCAGAACGTCCAAATTGCCCTGATAAAAGCTGGTCTTAGCGGCACAGTAATGGTTACAGTCCCCCTTAATGATGATGTTTATGAGAGCTCAACTGGCCTGCCTTCTGGTGGTGACTTCCGAGCCGACATACGCGACCAAATGCTTGCCATTGTCAAGTTTTTGATTTACAATAATGGGGTCATTGCCGTGAACATCAATCCATTTATAAGTCTCTACACCGATCCAAACTTCCCTATTGAGTTTGTCTTCTTTGATAAAAAGGCTACACCTATAAACGATGGTGGGAAGACCTATTACAATATGTTCGATGCAAACTATGACACACTTGTGTGGGCACTAAACAGGAATGGTTTTGGAAATTTGCCAATCACAGTTGGAGAAATTGGTTGGCCAACTGGTGGGGATCAAAATGCTAATATAGAGTATGCTAAGCGGTTCAACCAAGGTTTTTTGACCCATATATTGGGCGGGAACGGGACCCCGATGAGACCTGGGATGATTGATGCGTACTTGTATAGTTTGATTGATGAGGATGCTAAGAGCATTGATCCAGGAAGTTTTGAACGCCACTGGGGGATTTTTAATTGTGATGGGTCAGCAAAATACCAGCTTAATGTGAACTTTGTGGACCGCAAGCGGTGTGTGACAAAGCCATCAACGAAACTTGATGACCAACAAGCGGCACCAAGTGTGGGATATGACTGTGGACTTGCTGATGGCACTAGCCATGGTTAAGGTCCTTCCTAAATAGAGGATTGGGTTAAGTATGTGTTTTTGCTTTTACTTCTATCTGTCTGTCTATCTCTATGTCTACGTATAAATCAAAACAATACTATTTTGGACAATATTTGTGTGTTACTGTTTTTATATATTTATAAGATATCAAATATATTGTCCTATAGATATATGTCAATCGTTTGGTTTTTGTTGGAGTTTTGAAACTCAAACCGAAGAGTGAATCGACCTACATTAGTTTTGGCTAATCGGGAACTGCCAGAAGTAGGTTGAATCGACCGGTTTGGCTTGACTTTGGTGGTTGGAATCTGAATAGCCCGAACACGCCATCACTAAGGGTGGAGTATTAATTTGCAATTTCTTAATAGTCATGCCATTTGAATTTTACTTAAGTAGGGTATAAGATTTAAGCAATGTTAGAGAAAAAAATTTCAAAGGCTTTTGCCCAAATTATGATAATATCAACGATGAGCCAATATGAAAGTGATGTTGTTTTACACTATGTTTTGGAAGTTTAGAGGGATGGGAGAGTAAAGGGTTATCCATTTTCATTGTTTAAATGTTTTAAAAATTAAGTAATAGTAGTAGAAAATATATCGATGTCCTTTTTTTGGATGCTTTAAAAATTATAATGGGATTATGAGAATGAAAGGAAATAATAAGTCATCATATGATTATAAAATAAAAAAAATAAAAAAATAAAAAAAATAAGAAGAAGAAGTCTTAGACATCATATACATTTACAAGTAAACCAATTTTTTGTTCAATTTAAAGAAATAGATATAAATGACATCACAAGAGAAAGCTTGTCAATCTTTTTTTTTTTTAATATAATTTGAATCCCACTCCCTAGAATTTAGGGTAAGTTACACTTTACTTCCTTAAATTATAATATGGAATATATTTTGCACTCTTAACTTTCATAATGCATTGTTACCACCTTAAACTATAAACTGTGTTTATCTTTTCACCCCCATTGTTAATTGGGCTGTTAACCTAGACGATACTACGTGGAAAAACTTAATTACCCATATTCTCAATTCCTTAAAATTTAAAAACAAAGGAGAAATTACATTTCAATACCCTATATAATACTTCTGATTACACTTTGCACCTTAATTTTGGTTTTCTGCCTAAGATGACAACAAAATTGATGGCATAGTGTAAAATGTAACATAAGTTATAATTTGGAGTGCTAATCGTGCATTCTGAAAGTTTAGAGTGTAAAATATAATTTGAGCTGTAGTTTAAGATGATTAAGTGTAATTACCCCCATAATTTAAGATGAAAAATTTGGAGGATTATCTTACCCCTCAAACACTTTGCTCTCTCCTTTTAAAAGACATCCAGATTAGGTAATTAAACAACTCTATCATGTTCTCAATATTCCCATTGTCTTCCTTTCATCCAAATATATTGTTAGAGGCTTAGAGCACTAACATTTGGTATACTATATGCTAAATTTTTAGTATTTAACACACCGAAAACCATGCATGCTTCACAAGATGTGTCAAATCTTAAATATTTTTAGAGCATACTACAATACCTTTCTACTATAGCATGTTAAAAAATTAGGCTTATTAGCATTAGCATCCGGAATTGCAAAAAATATTATATTTTACCATCTAAAAAGTTACTTCATCTATTATACAATCCCACTTTACAATACAACCAACACTCCAATTTTTATTTTTACATACAAAACCTTAAAATAATATAAACAATCCAATAAAAATAATATATCCCTACAGTAAAAAGAATATATCCCTGGTGGCCACTGGCCAAAGCCGCACCCATGTTGCCAAATCCCTTTGCATCTCCTTCTTCCCTTTGCACCTCTTTTGATGTGAGTGACGAAAAGGCAAAGAGAAGTGGCTGTGTAAAGTATGGTGAATGGGAGAGAGACTTGGATGTGAGTTGTGTGAGGTGTGGTGTCTGAAGTATAAGAAGCTGATAAAGATTAAAAAATTAAGAAGAATGATAATTTTAAAAGAAAAAAATGAAGGAAAGAAATAAAGAGATAAATGTGATGTGTATTTAACTAAAGATAGTGATTAGTGAGTGTACAAAGTAAGCTTAGGATAAAAAGAAAAAGTATACATAACAAAAAAGGTAATTACTTATATTAGAGTTTGCCAAAAATGTTTCTGTAAGGCCACGATTTGCAACGAACCGTAACAGTGTTGGGTTCGCACGTAAAAAGGTTCATACAATATCATTTGTAGAGCGTGGGTTTGAAAGGCTAGGCCTTGGTCACCAGGCGGTGGGTTTTTCGTAGTTAGGCGGTGGGTTTTTCGTAGTGTTCATACATGGTTAAGTTGTCTTCACTCCTGGAGTCTTTCTCTTGGAGGTGGGCTGGGAGGCTCTGGTTTTTGGCCATTTTTCCCAGCCCACCTCCAGGAGAAAGACTCCAGGGGTGAAGACAACTTAACCATGTATGAACACTACGAAAAACCCACCGCCTGGTGACCAAGGCCTAGTTTTTCAAACCCACGCTCTACAAATGATATTGTATGGGCCTTTTACGTGCGAACCCAACACTGTTACGGTTCGTTGCAAATCGTGGCCATATAGTTTCCTTTGCTAATGCTCTTAATAACAACTATAATAAATTATGAAAATTTTTTATAAAAATTTGCCGTGTCTTAGACTTTTTATTATAGATCAATTATAATATTGATTGGTCAAGAATTTGTTGGATATACGTGTGAGTAAAGTCCCACGAAATAAGAATAATAAAATAGAGTGGTTAATATAATATTGTTTAACTCAAACTCATAGGATTTAAGCTTTTTGAGTCAAATGGTGTCATTATATGTTATATTAATTACTCAATTAAGATCTTCCCCAAGGTGTTATTTTCCTAATAGAATCTTCTATATCTTACCATCTTTTCAGCTTATGTAAAAATTTCTATTTATTTTAGTATAAGAATATACTTTTTCTATTCTATGTACCCCATTTTTTTAAAATTCTTCACATCAAATTATTTATTTCATATTACATTTCATTAAAATATCTATTTTCTTGATTTTTTTAACTGTTTATATTTCTTTAAATACAACAACCACCATCTACTTTTTTCCTTCATCATTGGAGTGGTGCGGTGCCCCAGACCTATGAACGTTACTATCTAGGAAAGTGGATTTGAGCTCTCAATTTATTTATTGGTGGGTTTCCTCACAGTCCAATAGGTTTCACTTCAAACGTAGCTTAGACAACCCAACCTCAAGTATCCCTATGATTTCCAGCTCAAACACCCTCTTTCCCTTAGACTTAGTCTCTTTTTTCTCTAATCTCTATCTTTCTCTGTTCTTTCATCCTTCCTGTGTTTACTCCCTCTCTTTCTCTTTTCTTACTCTTTCTCTCACTTGTATTAGAGACCAACCACCCTCACTGTCTACCCTCATTCCACTTATATAGTCTCTCCTTAGTAGGGTTCAAATTATTACTATTTCACTAGTTTCCATGCAATCCCACTTTCACCTAGAATCTCAAGAAACCGTCATGTCTTCTGAGAATTCCCTTAAAATTTGTTTCAGATGCCAAATAGCGTTCGACAGCGAACTCCCAAAAGCACTACTAGTACTCGAGGTTGATCTAAATTCCTCTATCTCCTCATTGATTTCGCATTGTCTTATCGGTCAGTAGTGGGCAAGATCTGCCCGAATAATTAGTGAATTCCCCGAACAATACTCTCTAGATCTTGATACACTTATTATTGGGCCAACTCCAATCCCTCGGGATAGTCTCGACTACTCAAGCTGATCTCGGGCTTAAGTTTGGTGAGCCGATATTGATCACCCAGGCCCAAGTTCTCTACAATTGGGTGCGTAAAGAAAGAATAAAAAACTGAAAGCATAATGAATAATACTAGTGTAATTTTATTCGACTATAATAACCATATATTTTTACACAACTGCATATAGTCTAATGTGGATAAATTTTGACCTTAGTTGACTAAAATGTGTGTTTTTTTTAAGGGTTCGGTTAATGTGTACCCTATACACATTAAGCCATCTATTTTTGGAAATATTTTCTCGAAAATTGAAAAAGTTGTTAATATTTTTTCAATTTCCAAGAATTTTTTTTCCAAAAATGGTTAGTTATTGTGTCCTTAGAACACATATTAGCAAAATCCTTTTTTTTAATTATATAACCTTAGTTGACTAAAATGTGTGTTTTTTTTAAGGGTTCAGTTAATGTGTACCCTATACACATTAAGCCATCTATTTTTGGAAATATTTTCTATAAAATTGAAAAAGTTATTAATATTTTTTCAATTTCCAAGAATTTTTTTTTCAAAAATGATTAGTTATTATGTGTCCTTAGAACACATATTAACAAAATCCTTTTTTTTAATTATATAAGTATTGATGTGAATGCTCTTTGTTAGAGTTCAAATTTTCTTCTCATATAAAATAATAAAAAAAAAGAATAAAAAAAAGAATATTGTGAGAATGTTACTATAGTGGCTATAGTCTATAATCAAAAAGGAATAAAAATAATAACGTGGATGGTCTCCGTCAAGAGATAAACGGTATCAGAATCTGCACACTCCTCATCAAAAAAAAAAAAAAAAAAAAAAAAAAAAAAGAATCTGCACACTCAAAAAGAACAAAATGCCACGTAACACTTTGGCTTGGCATAGAACACCGTCCCCTAGAAGATGCCACAGAGAAGTACTGGAACTTTTTGATAAACACGACTGAAAAACACACCTTCCCTACTTACTACATAGTCGGTAATATCATAGTAGTACTACACACACAAGTCATAACTACGCACTCACATATTCACACACGCACTGTTCCTTTTTCTCTTTTTTTAGTTTTGTTTTTTTCATTTATCATTTTCTCTGTTTGTGTGTTTGTGTTCTGTCTCTGACATCTTTGCTCTCTCTCACTGGCTGGCTCACTCTGCCTTTTTTCTAATAAGCTGAGCTGAGAGCATTGTTTGGATTCTTGAGCTCACCTCTCACTCCAACACTAGATGTGGATCCTTAACTTCTTCATGTGATTTTGTCTCCCATTTTAGCTTAACCTTTATTTCTCTCTCTATCTTAAGATACTTTTTCAACTTTCCCTTTTTCGTTTTCTCTTGATTTCTATCATTATCAATCTTGTTCAGATTTAAGCATGTACTAGTTCTACTTTACTTGTTAATCACCTTATCTTAACAACTTGAGTAATTCCAAATATTTTCTTTTTTGATTTTTGTATTTGAAGAATCTCTGCTAGTACCTTCTGGGTTTTTTTTTTTTTGGTTGTTCTTTGAGGTAAGTGTATATCTTTAACTCACTTTTTCACTATCCCTTCTGGGATTCTATCTATGTGAAGCTTTGTTAGTACCATAACAATCATGGGTATCATTCCATTTGTGTTTTAGTGTTGGATTCCGCTGTAAAAGCTCTTGCTTTTTCTCTTGTACTAGCTGTATTTCTTAGATCACATTGTTCTCTATTTCATACCTGTTGAACTAATACAGCTATCTTTAGCTTCAGAAGTCTTAATTTCTTGGGTCTTTTGCATAGAAAGTTGGCTAGTAAGCAGATTTGAAGCATTAAGATCATGGGGTGGCTTTCATTTTCTATTGGGTTGGTTTCATTGTGCTCAATGGTTTTCACAGTGAGTGGCATTGGTGCTAACTGGGGTACACAGTGTAGTCATCCTCTGCCTCCAGATACTGTAGTGAGGCTGCTGAGGGATAATGGGTTTCAAAGGATTAAGCTTTTTGATGCAGATTATGATGCATTGAGAGCTCTAGGTAAATCTGGGATTGAGGTCATGGTTGGGATTCCTAATGATATGCTTCTAACTATGGCCAGTAGTGTGAAAGCTGCTGAGAAATGGGTTGCCAAAAATGTCTCCACACATCTCACCACCAATAACGTCAACATCAAGTGAGCTTCCTTCACTTTCCTATAGTTTTCTTTTGTTCATTACTTCTGCCAATAATGTTAACATAAATAATTTCTTGTATACTATTCTTAGTAACCATTACTCCTGTTATACTGTTTAAGCCTTTTTTATTATTATTTTTTCATTTTTTCTTTGATTGGAGTGGTAGAAACATTAACTCCCTAAATCGAGATATTCATGTCTAAGTTTATAAGCTTCTTGTTTGGTAATTGTTGGCATGCTTATGAATTATGATTGGTCTAGGATATATCATATAAGTCAGCTAATGGCTCTATACTGTATGTGTAAATTAATCTATAAATAGATGAGGATAAGGCAGTAGTCCATTATTGCAATTGTGTATTGGCAAGTCAAATTTCTTTGGAATTTCTTTGGAATTTTGGATATTCAGTAACTGGTTTGACTGCTGAAATTTCATAGATCTTCCTGCTGCTCGCTATTTTCATAGTTTTATTTTATTTTTTATTTTTGTTTTTTCTTTAATAACATTATGGACATGTGATTTTGGTTTCAATTTGATCTAGTAGGATAGCCCCAAGAACTAGAACATGTCAATTTCAAGAATAAATCCTTAAGAGCAAGACTTAGGTACTTACAGTATTTAGGTGCTGTTCCTTAGGTTCCCCTTTTAAGAATTTGCCATGTGGATTTTTTCTAATGGGATGATAGTGTATTTTTTAGTTAAGTAGACATAGGATTGAATCTTAAGAGGGGAATATAAGGAATAGCACCTAAGGTATTGTACCTAAGTTTTGTCTAATCCTTAAATCCTTTCAAGGTTCCTTGTCCTTGAATCTACCATTCCATGGGATCCATAAGAAAGAAAAAAAAGGACCTTTCTTAAAATTCTGAAATTTTATTAATCGGTGGTCTAAATATCAAAGGCTACATGAGACCCCTCCACTTGCAAAATAGATAGTTCTTGAGTTAATATTCAGGATCTGGAATCTAGCGCTCATTAATATAATTCCTAGAGTATGAATTTTTGGGCTAGTAATCTTTCTTTGTATATGACAACTAGGGAAAAACTTTAATTACAAGCATCTTTTTTCTTCTTTAGCAATGAGCAAATTTTGTATTTAGTATTTACCTTATTGGATCTTATGAAATTGTGTTCGTTCCCGCCAACCTGAGGCATACCAACTAAGTTTATAGAAACTGAGTTAAAAATTTCTCTCCTAAGAAATACTCATATATTAATCCTCTAGTCTAGATCAAGTAACCAATCAAGAAAATCTTCCTTATATAATCAATCATTACAATTTTTAATTCTTTCATCTGTAACCCTTATAAATAGTATAAAAGGAATCAAACTTAATAGGTTGCCTGTGAGCCATATGAATTATATCTCCACTACAATTGTCCCTATTGTTTCTACAATTCCTATTACTGTAAATCCTTAGATCAACAAGAAAATTTAGTTGTTCATTGTGGTAATAGCATTGCTTGTGGTTGCCATGGTCCTGACCAGTCTCCAATGGCGTATCCTAGCAAAGATATTTATGAGTGTTTGTTGCATGTCATGTAGTATTTGCTAGATGTCACATTCAAACTGAAAGAATTTGTCCCTAATAAGGACTTCTCCTTTGTGATCTCTATCGCCAGAATTTCTATTGTCTCATTTAGTAGCCACTAGATTAGGAAAGGACAAGGCTTTGATAACAATTGACATAACAAGATAGCCACAAGGAATAGAATATGTCTATTTCAAGAAGAAACTCTTAAAATCCTTGGGGTGTTTGTTGAATCTACAAAGAGAACTCTGGAATCCATAAAAAAAGAAAAAAAAAGAAAAAAAAAAAAAAAGAGAATCCTCTCTATAATTGTATTATTTCATAAAAAACAAAAGTGCTAAGGTGGCTAGGAAACCCTTAGGGAACCCTAATTCGTGTTAGGCACTAAATTGGGCTTAAAAAAGAAAAATCACCAAAATGTTTTTATAAACAGATTATAATTAATACAATACCATGTAAGAATTCAATTTTCACTAAAATACTGATAGACTCTCTAAAATGACAAAATATAGCCCTATTCTTTAAAATTCTGAAATGACAAAAAAAAACAAACCTATATTCTGTCCTACATCACAATTTGATTTAGTTAGGCCGGGCCTTGTGACATTCCTATCTGCAACCAATCATTTGTATGATTACCATTTTTTGAAGTTATTGTTATGATTCATATGATGTGGACAGTCTCAGGAGGTCAATCTTCATCTACTTATTGGGAGCTATATAAATTTATGTTTCATGAGGGTTCTAGTTAGCTCAATTGTTAAAATCTCTTGTCATCAAATAAGAGATTTGGGTTTCAAACCCCATTTACACAAAAAACTGATTGGTGTTTTGGCCGGATGATAAAGAGCAATCATCATGAAGTAAATGCCATAGGTTGAAATTCTATCGTATCAATAAAAAAAAAAAAAAAAAAAATTTGCAACTAAAGACTTCCATTCCACAGACTTTTAGATCTTATTTTTCAAGTACTGTACTTGAGGTTGATTAGTGTTATTGGAATGGTATCGATTTTTAAGCCAGGGTCTTTTGTTTTTATTGCTCTGTATTATGAAATTCAAGAATGTAATTAGTTGAGTCTTTTGACCAGTAAGGCCTGTTAAGTGTTGTCTTTGGGCCTCTTTTTAGTTTGTTTGTCAAGTTATCTTACCACCTATATCACCTGCATAGGTTGCTTTCTTAAGTCCCATTTCACAAAGACTTGTATTGTTGAGTAGAATTAGTTCTTACATTCACAGAATACTGTTGGTCAAGTACTGTACTGGTAGTTGATTATTTTTTTGGGACAGCATCATTTTTTACAACTTAAGGTTTTTTTTTTTTTTGGTTGTTTAATTAAAAACATTCAAGAATGTAATTAGTTGAGTCTTTTGACCAGTATGACCTATTAAGTGTTATCCTTTGACCTCTTTGTAGTTTGTTTGTCTAGTTATCTTACCACCTCTATCACCTGCATAGGTTGCTTTCTTAAGCCCCAGTTGACAAAGGTTTATTTTTGACTAGATTTAGTTCTTAACATTCACAGAATTCTGTTGCATTTGTAATTATAGTGATGATTCTCTCTTTTCCTGTTTCTATTTCAATATAGGATTAACTTTTTTATTCATATTTATTTTTGATGGAAAGCAAGAAGTGGGGTGATTCATTAAACGTGTTTCTTCTTTTGAATCATGCTGGGATCATGGTGTAAACAATCAGAATCTAAAGCCCTTATGTTTGAGCAACCAATTCTATTTATAACTTCATTTAAAGATCAAGGTGAAATACGCACCTAAATGCTTCAGTAGACTCCATCTAGTAAAACATCACTCACTATGCCACTTCCCTTAGATAGCTTGCACACAAGAAAGCAGAATGTTTAGAGTTGAAAATAACCATTTGCATTACTTCCTCATTGGGCAAAGGTTGAAGTGCTATGTGGATATAATAGAAAGGATAGGAACCTTTTAAGAGTAATTGGTGGGAAAACAAAATGCATCCAAATCTAAATTTCAAAGTTCTGACCTTGTGTGGCAATCTAAACTTCAAAGTAAAATCCCAACCCATTTTCAGTCACCTACGTGAATTGTTCTATCCATAAAAGCCTTATTATATAGGATCGCATCCTCTGTAATATCATAAGCCTAATTCAATCACATTACATGCTGGTGCAGCCAATTGCCTAGAATGAAACTTCTTAGAGAATTGCCATGACTTTGCACCAAATTGGTTGTATTGTTTCTCATATCCCCAATTTGAAGTTGATAAAACTTCGATTATATGAAACAGATTTCAAAATTTTAGGTTGAAAGTTGGGGGGTTTCATTCATTTTAATTGAGAATTTTGTTAACACGTACATATGTATGTTTTATGCATAATTTTTCTTGATACAAGAAAGGGAAAAAAACGTGACATCAATGCCATGATGATTTCTTTTACAATCTCAAATGATGCATTTTTTGCACAATTGTCTTGTGCCTAACAAATACTCAGTTAACTATTTGTTGGGCCTGTATGAAATGCAAGTAACTTTTATTTTACATCTTGAGGCCTTTTAGATTTATATGCTATCTATGTCAATAGTGTCTATGAAATATATAAAATTTTCGTGCCATCCAAAAACCAAAGTGGAGATCTCTGACTACTTGATGTTCAGGATTTTATTGGTGGGTAAGAAAATAAAAAGTAAACCAGTATGAGTAATGGGTTGCAGTTTTGTTTGCTTGCATTGTACTTTTTAGCAATAGGATGGCCATATCCCTCAGCTTTTTATACCCAAAATATCACGTGTGTCTTCATTTATACTTTCTCTTATGATTATTTTTGTCTGGATCATTGTCAGTGAACATTGACCTTTCTGAAGTTCGTGTCTCACAATATTCTTAATGAGGTTGAAAAAATAATGAACATGTAGGTGAAGAGAAACCTGGAGTTAGAGGAAGCTGGATATAACTGATTCTTCCAGATAAAATTGTTCAAAAATAATAAAATATCCTTTCTAACAATTCTGTAATAACCATATTGAACTCATTTGGTTTCTTACTCTGACTTATGGTATAATGATTCTCCTCTATGCCGATGAAGAATAATTCTCAGTTTCAGTAATATTGCTGCAAAATGAATCACTATCTTTCCAACTAACCAATATTCACTTAAATCTACAGGTATGTTGCAGTTGGAAATGAACCCTTCTTGGAAACATACAATGGAAGCTTTCTCAAAACAACCTTCCCTGCTCTGCAGAACGTCCAATCTGCCCTGATAAAAGCTGGTCTTGGCACCACAGTAAAGGTGACAGTCCCCCTTAATGCTGATGTGTATGCGAGCTCAACTGACTATCCTTCCGGTGGTGACTTCCGAGCTGACATACATGACCTAATGCTTGCCATTGTCAAGTTCTTGAGTGACAATGGTGCACCCTTTACTGTGAACATCTACCCATTTATAAGTCTCTACACTGATGAAAACTTCCCTGTTGAGTATGCATTTTTTGATGAAAAGGCAACACCTGTAACTGATGGTGGGACAACATATTACAATATGTTTGATGCAAACTATGACACTCTTGTGTGGGCACTACAAAAGAATGGTTTTGGAAATTTGCCAATCATAGTTGGAGAGATTGGCTGGCCAACTGATGGGGATCGGAATGCTAATATACAGTATGCACAGCGGTTCAACCAAGGTTTTATGACCCATATATTGGGTGGGAAAGGAACCCCTATGAGACCTGGGGCAGTTGATGTGTATTTATTTAGTTTGATTGATGAGGATGCTAAGAGCGTTCAACCAGGAAATTTTGAACGCCACTGGGGGATCTTTAATTATGATGGGTCAGCAAAATACCAGCTTAATCTTGGTGCAACAAATTCAGGAGCCCTGGCTGCGGCACGGGGTGTGAAGTATCTGGACCAAAAGTGGTGTGTGATGAAGCCATCAGCTAAACTTGATGACCCACAAGTGTCACTAAGTGTGAGCTATGCCTGTGGACTTGCTGATTGCACTACCCTTGGTTATGGGACATCTTGTGGAAATTTGGATGCTCGGGGTAATGTCTCTTATGCATTTAACAGTTACTATCAGAGAAATAATCAGCTTGATCAAGCCTGCAAGTTTCCCAATGTTTCAATGATCACCAAAACTGATCCATCAGTTGGAAGTTGCAAATTTCCGGTAATGATCGAGCCATATTATGGTGGCACAGAAAGGACAGTTGGGAGTCTGCAAAAGCCAGTGATTTTGGCTTCTGGCCTCATTCTCTTTTTGCTAAGAATTCTGTGAATTTTGAGGCTTCTAGTTCCCAAGGTATCATTTTTCCTCAACTTTTCCTAATTGCTTTGTAGGATAGCGTAGTGGGAGCTAAGAGCCATCGATATATGGCATAACTTTAGTTCAAATTTTGCAATCTAGAAGACAAGACATTCTGTGTCAAATGTATTCATGTCTGAAATCAAACTGCATTTGGAATTCTTTATGCATGGTAAGTAATGTTTGTGAATGGGGGGTACTTATCAAGCAGGTTGAGGTGGAGTGTTGTTGACGAGAGGTATCTTTTGCAGCTGGCATATAAAACATTCTCCCTCTCATAGAATGTGAACCCCACAAATCAATTTTGCGTGACTCACATGTTGTGATAGAGAGGTTGCATATGCTAGATGCATAAGATAATTATTAGGGGCTGATAACCTAATTGCAAGGATTAGCTCAATGTGCCCCGGAAATATTGTATAGCACCCAAGCCGACAAGGGAGTACTGTGATCACATGGCTTCTTTGTCTGGAAAATTCTTGTTGTCTCATCTTTTAGGCAATAGGGACAACTTTTGTAGGACAGAATCCATAATTTCAGTAAGGAAGAGAATAAAGTTTCTCGTCTTTTATTCCTAGAGAGCCTCTCACATGTCTAGTTTGTTCCAATGTTTGGCTGGCTTCAGATGCTTTTCTATATAACTATTCTCTCTCTCTCTCTCTCTCATAGTTGATCATTCATCCTACCACTTCCTCATGAAATAAGCAATATCATCACATACATGAATCAAAGCCAATAGAACTCCTGGCTTGGTGGAAAAATGAGGAAGCAATTTTATATATGAATATGCAAATACTGTTCCTTATTGGAGCCCCATACAAATTCTATCCAGTTGTTCAAATTAATAACAATGTTGTTTATTAATGCTTGAGATATTCTCAACATGTTCCATCGAAATCTGTAGCAACTAAATTAGAAAACCATGTTTTTTTGTAAGATGGTAGTGCTGATGGCGGCTATGAAATAGTTCCATCCCTAACAAAATTCAGTATTGTTGACGTCAATGGCCTGGAATGATTTACTGTTAGAAAGTGTTGTCATTGGGCTGGCCTGGCCTGTTTTTACTAGGCCTAGTGGGCTGGGTCAACTGAACTGCTGACCAATAAATAGGTCGGGTTGGGTCAGACTGAAAGGGAAAAATTCAATCCATGGTTCTATCTATGGGCAATGGCCATTTTATATTTAGTGGGCTGGGTTATTAGGTAAACCAAATATACTACCCATAGATTTTTTATTGGATTTTTTTAAAATCTTTTTTTCAAAGGAAAGGATCTAATTATTATTATTTTTTAGAATTGAAAAATTCAAAACTTATTTAATTTATTTAAGGCCAAAATCGAATAATTTTTTTTATTAAGGTTTTAAATAGTTTTTTCTTTTTCTATCTTTTAATGAACAAAATGTTCAATGTTTAATTTAAAATAAATAAATTAAAAGTTAACAGGCTAAATATTTTTGGTGTTTAGGTTTTATAAAATTAAAATAAAACAAAAAATGCATAAAATAAATTAATTAAAAAAATAAAATAAAAGGAAAAACTATATAACACTTATTACAATTAAAAAAAAAAAAAAGAAACAAAGAAAGAAAAGAAAGTCAGAATTTGAGTTCTACCTAGAAACACGTATGCATTTGGGTTTCAACCAAAATTTCAGATTCATATTATTTCTAGAAAATAAAATTAAAACACATGTTATCATTTAAATTATTATAAATAATGCATTATATTAATAAAAAAACATAAAAGCAAATGAAAAAAAGAACATAATACAGTATACTAGGCATCATTCTAATAACAAAACATATAAAAGAAAAAAAAAAAAACATAAAACAATACATCCCAAATCATATTAATAACAAAACATAAAAAAAGAAGAAGAAAAGACACAAAGCAGCAGCAGCAGTAACAACAACAACAAAAAAAAAATAATAATAAATCAAGGAGGAGAAATATGGGTCATGCAAAAGATCTATACCTCACACCTGTAGCACTTTACATGATTGTAAATGATCGGTCCATTAGTTAAAAATGACTACCACAGCTATATGTGTGAATCAATATGTCGAACAAAAGTAAGTTTTTTAGGCATTTTGGTGGAGAAACCTAAAGACTAATGAAATGGTACCGAATGGATCATAAAAAGAGTATAATTGAGAAACAAGTAGCAACCTTATGAGTTTATCAAAAAAAAAAAGTAGCAACCTTATGACTAGAAAAACAAACTTAATACTACAAAGACATCAAAACAAACTATTTTGCTTTGCAACAACGGTACTGTCTGGCTTTGATGGAATCTATCTGACATCAAAACAAAGTTTTCTTGAACCACCAACGACGTCCTCGTTGTACACGTGAAGCTGCCTGGGACCGCAATCGCTTGCGGCGCCAGAATCGTTGTATAAGTATAGCTGCCTGGAACAATTGCTTTGGGCCTAATAGTGACAAATGCCATATTTTTTTGAAGTCGTGGGCCATTAGAGCGAAGGCTTCCACTTTTGTGTGAGTTTTGAGGATTTTTGAAGAAACAGGTAGTATGGATAGGTTGCGCATGTCGTCGGAGGTAGGATTCATAACCCATTCAAGAAGTTCTCTTCCAAAGTACTGACCTTTTTCAAGACGCTCAGCATGTCGAGAGTCAGATCCTTCACCATTATTGCTTTTATAAGTCCATACAATGCCTTCTGTAATAAAGAATACCGCATCAATTGGGTCTCCCTCCCTAACAATGTAGCTGTGCTTGTTGTAGAACATTGGTTTAAGAGAGTCGCAGATTTTAAGCAACAGTTGTTCTTGCCTAGCCAACCCACTGTATTTTATGATTTCCAGCTGATCAAGGCAAAAAAAAAAAAAAAAAGCTATAAGTTTGTGTAAATCTAAATTATACCTCTTAATAATTAGGTAATTGAGTTTCACGTAACGCAAATTATCTTAATAATGTTACTATACTAATAATAAATTACATACTAAAAGCATGTCAAGCTTAATGCTTATTTTTTAAAAGTATAATGGATATGAGAAAAAAATACTTTTAGGTCAGCCTGTTAACTTCTAGTCGATTAACATTGTTTCATTAATATTGGTACTCTATGAATGCATATAGTAGTTTTCTGGGCATAAAGAATACATTTTGAATTTTTCTTTTGGTTGTGTTTGTTAACTCTACTTTGTACTAGATTCTAAGAATATATTTTCCCTAACCTCTACCATTAAATCAGAACAGTAATTCTTAAAAAAAAAAAAAAAAAATCAAAACAGTAATCCTTTGAGCTGAGGATTCTCATTCCACCCACCCACCCAAATCACAAGCCATAGCAACCCACTGCTGTCTATGCTGCAAGCCCATACCCATTCACGACTTTTGTGGAAAATTGTTTGTGCATAAATCTCTATAAATTGTTAAGAAATTGTGTAAAATTGTACATAAATTACAAAAATTATGAAAACTCATATAGATGTTAGGGGAATCACTTCGGCTTTTTTTCTTCTTCTCATTTTTGTACAAATTATCCAATTAAAAATGAGTTTTTTGTTATAATTTTTTCGTAGATCTAATTATACTAGCTCTAGCGTTTAAATTTTTTTTCCTTGTGCTTGATCTATTATTTACTAAAATGATTAACATATCGTAGAAAATTTTAATAATAAATTATCATTTTATAAAAAAATATATTCTCAAAAAGCATAATCAAACGCATTTTAATGAGCATAATTATTTTCTCACTTATTTTAGCATTATTTAAAACTTTTTTTTTTTGAGATCCATTATATAAAACTTTATTTCTCCAAACAATGTATTTTGCAAATTTCGTTTGGTTAGAATTTGATATTACTAGAATTTCTATTTTCCAAAACTTACCAAACGTAGCCACTATCGTTCTTACGCACACAGTACACTAGTAAATTCTAAAATCTATATATTCAACATTTTTATTTAATTCTCAAATGATATTTTATTATTAGATTGAATCTGGTCGGATTTTACTATTAATTTTCAAAAATTATTCTTTGTCACTATAAAATATATACTAAAGCTAGTAAATACTCGTTTCTAACGGTTGTTCAAGACTATAACCCAACATACTAATGCAAAAGGGAACAAATATTTTGTCATAAGCTATAAATTACACAACGGTCATAAAAATGACAGTTTTTATTTTATTATGAGTATAATAACATAAATATATTCCACTATAAGAGAGACTTTACCAATTAAAGTAAATGAAATACACAAAACTTATAAGTTTTAATTTATAGTTTAAATGGTATTCTTCTATATTTTATTAACTACTCAATTAGAATATTTTCAAAGTGTAGTACATTGTCACCGTGCAAGGGACAACTGGACAAGCAGTTATTTAGCAAATTTATGAAGGTAATGAAACTCACCTTCTTGAGCAGTTCTAAGCAGATATGGCGGTTGACAGCCCTTCGAAGTTCAGTAGGAAGATCAGGGATAAGGGTCTCTACACCAACGTCTTCGTCTGCTTCATAGCTTTTACCTATGTAGTCAATAATCTTGTCCCTTGTTTTTCTATCAAAGCGGTGTTTGGACAACCACAATTTAAGGTTATATTGTCGTTTTCTCCACTTTTGTTCTTTTGTTGTTCTCCACTCCATGTATATCTGTCGTCCCACTTCTGCTAGTCAGTTCAACTCGCCAAATCTTACTATGTTTAGGCATCAAAACTAATAATATTTTACAATTATACATCTCAATGTTCTACTTCCACACAACTTTTCTTTTTCCATCTTCCCAAAAAAAAAAAAAAAAAAAAAAATCTTTTCTTTTTCCAAAAAAATAAATAAGTGAAAAAAGAGAGATGTAGATTAGGAAATGGGGTAGAATTTATAGACTTAAACAATCTTGTGGAGGGGAAAACGAAGGGAACAAGATTCAGCCAAAAAAAAAAAAAAAAGGGGTAAAGTACAAGAAAAACCTCATAAATTTATAATTAGGACATATTAAACTCCAGACTTTCAATTGAGATTTGAGACACTTTAATTAAACTCATAACTTTTATAAATTTACATTTCACATATGAGGGTGAAATTTGTTTGGAAGGATTTTTGTGTATATTTATGAAAGTCTTGGGTTTAATGAGTCCCATTTAAAAGTGTAAGGTTTAATGTGTCGTAATGATAAAATTATGGTGCCCTTTTTATACTTTTCCCAAAAAGAAAATACTAACAACTCAATCACCAGCTTGTGCAATATGCGAAAAAGTTCCCTAAGGGTAATGACTAGTTGCTAGCTTGTGGAATATGCTAAAAAAATACTAACCTATCTAGCTTCTAATGCAGAGAACACAACTTTGTTGATGGAACGCCATTTGCTGGAAGAAGTTATGCTAGCAACCCCACACTTCTTGTAAGATCCTCTTATCTGAATAATCTTATCCTTACATCCCTTCAATTATTAGTCAAGTTCCAAGTAAAATAGATAGGATTAAATCAGTTACACATGTTGGGATTATGATAGAGTTAGAGCTATGTGTGTAGGGTTGTCCAACCCACTCGGTTACCCAAGCTAAGTGATAAACCCCACTGGATCCAAGCCAACTGCAGCTCGACCTGACTACTCTAGTGGTCAGTAGAGGGTCTTTTCCTATAGAAATTAATGGTGCCAAGTTAGTTGCAGGTCTCCTTCCTCAAAAGCCAAATTACACGAACTAACTGGAATATATATGATTTTTCTGGCGAGATTTGCAAGATTTGGTGAGATCTTATTGGATATGATGAGATTTCTGTCAGATTTTGAGAAATCTCACCAGATTTTCACTGATTTTTGCCGTTAACTAGCCTAATTTTCTCCGTTTTCTAGATCCACAACTCCAACCAAATTGACCACCACTTGTTGAAGGTTTGATCTACCCAGTTTGATCAATCTTTTTGGTTGGTGATGAGTTGAGATATGTTCCACCTGATCAGGTTGGGTTGAGTGTTGCTTGAGCCCAAACCCGAGATGACCTAACCCATGGACAACCTTACATGTGTGGCCAATAGAAGGGGAGCTTGAGTTGTATAAAGAGTGCAAGGAACCATTATTTGATATATCTTTAAAAAAAAATGTAATTCCTTGCTTGGTGCACTTCCTTTCTTTCTTAATATTTCTCTATGGAGTGTGACTATCTTGAATTAAGGCAATTCACATACGATTCCCATATATTTCCATACGCTTTCCACCTATTCCCAATAGAAAAAACCAAGTTCCTAACAACAAGTATAATAATAGCTTAATTTTGAATATTTATATCATTATTAGAAAGTATTATCATACTTTTAATTCATGCATTTTATATTTGGTTTTAGAATAATATTGAATAATTGATTTTGTGCTTAAAATGAATTTTAATGCATGAATATGTCTTGTAGACACCCCATTTCATTATGACCTATACCCAAATCCCCTAGTCCCAATGATGAGAAAATCAGTTGCCACCAATATGATTAGCATCATGTGTGGAGCCCAATGAGCATACAAACCCCAAAGTGGCTAGATACAGTTCAAGCCCAAGCACAACTATGACTCAAGAATCAAGCTCAAAAGCCTAAAAGCCCATTTTTGACCTAATTGGGCCAAGACTTACAAAAGGAGCGTACATTAGGTATTTGATGTGTATGCACTCAATCTGTGGCATACACACCATCTGGATAGAAGCCTTAAATCACTTAATTTCTATTTCTGTGGGATTCTAGGGTAACCAGCCTGATCAACTGATTGCCCAAACGTTTAACCTAATCCTACATCTCAATTTTGCCTATATAAACCCCCATTTTCACCATCCAAATGGTCCAGATTTTCAATACCTACATAAACTTTGCTGAAATACCTCTAGAAGGGCAAAAAATGTGAGCATTAGATTGATTTTCAGCCATCTTTGGTTAAAAGATAATCTCCTGCTCATTCATGTTCAAAACTTCTAGTTGGTTCAAAGCTTTTCTAGTACACCACTTATAGTCATTAAGCTAAACCTGACCGAACCATTCAAATCATTCCTCCACACATTCACTTGCGGTAGTTGATTTCAGCTGAGGGGCTAGTAATTAACATCACTGTAAGTGCCATGAGGAGGAGATATGGATCTTTCCTATGATCCACACTTTTCCTTTTGATTCTTGTTTCTTTTATGTTTTTTCATGTTGTTTTAATGTTTTAATATGTTGCTTTTGTACCATAACATGCTTTTCTTTAGTTGTTTGATTCATTTTCTTCATTTTTCTGCAAATCTGTAAAAAAACCCTAATATGTCTTAGGATGCGTACGCGTGGGATAAGATGCATACGCACCAATACCCCTGGGTACGCATGTTTTAGACGGCTAGGGTTCATGTTTTTGTTGTTTTTCTGGGAATCTATTTGAAGCCTAGATGTGCATACCAATCTAGGCAGAAGCTAGATTTCTTTCATTTACTTTTAATGCCATATTTTACTATCTTTTCTTATTTGTTTTATTTGCTTTGATTGTATATATGCTGTCATGTTTGTTTCCTTTTGTATCACATGTGTAATAAATCCAAAATACCCAAAATTTCTTATTTTCTTTCCTTTCTTGTATCAAACCCTAATGCAGTTTATCTCTTCTCTCTCATTCACTCTCTGATTTTGATTTGATCCTCATAAGGCAACTAGAATATTTAGAAATAATCAATGAAAGCCTTACAACTCATAAAAGCTTAAATACTTTCTAAAAAAATCAAAATCAAAATTCAATCAATATTCAATTCCTTTTGGAATTAGTTAACTATTCAAAGATAAGGAAAGTATCTTGACAAGCTTTAATGTTATTAAGGTAATTGATTTGAACTTAAATAGTAACATAAAAGTTAAGTTAATTTTATCTTAATTAATCAAATCTTGTTCAAGCCTTAAAAGATGCAAGATCATTGATGAAAAATCAAGACAAATCCAATTTTAATAAAGGGAAGATATCCACACATCAATGAAGACTTCACATCAATTTAATGATCCCTTTTTGCATAAGACATAATCATCATTTGAGAGAAACTCGCAATCTTGGTTGGTATCCATTTGCATGTGTGCGAGCACATGCATAATTGGGTATACACATGCACATACTTGGATGTTAATGTTTTGACCTCTATCATGTTTGTATGCTAATGCTTTGAGCTTGATGCCATGAGTTGTATGATTCTATACATGTCTATGCTTCCATGATCACATGTTTTATCTACTTTCCCGTGGTTGTCACACATGATACATAGGCTTATACCTAGGCTTTAGATGCAAGTGCACATCCATTTGGGCCTCTAAGATAGCTTACTTTCCACCAAGTTGAACAACGATATATGAAAGTCGTTATAGCTAGGCAGGCTTGGGGTGCCTAACCTATTCCCATCCTATACCCTAACTCTGAACCTAGTCTAGTAGAAAGATCTTCATGGAGTCATGTTTTGGTTTTTGGACCTATAACCAAGTGGTGACTCCTTCATCTCTTTTTAAGAGACTTCATATACTTTTAAGCTTGCGCTGGCTTCAAATCTAAGGAGATTGAATGTAGCGTATCCCACCTTCACGAGAAGGAACCAACAAGCTGATGTGCCATAAAGGGGGTACAAATCACAGAATTTACATGTCTTTTGTAGAGAATGAAATTAATTCTAGCAAGGAATCGTAATGGAATTTATTTTTACAAGGGAGATAATGAAGTTAAAGAAGGTCAACCTAATTAAATTTGAGTCCAATTGGAGCAAGGAATCAAAAGAGATTTATATCAAATCTAAGTCCAATTTAGATTAGGATTCTAGACTACACAACATTTAGTATTTTGGGCATAACTTTCAACTCCGATATTAATTTTGAGGATTCAAGTAGTGTTGGAAAGCTAACTTATAGGGCTTTGTAGTTTAATAAAACCCCGATTCTGACTTTAAATGGGCCAAAAATGTTGGTTAAATGAAGTTTAAAAACTAGGGATTCTCTCTAAATGAGAATCCAACTTATAATAAGATTTCTTGGACAATTTAAAAGCTCTTTAGGGAAAAACTCAAGAGGTAGCAACCTTAGAAGGAGAATTAGGTTTTCTTAAAGTTTATTTACATTTTTTAGAGTTTTATTTGGTGTAATAACTTGATAGAAGCCTTGCTAAGATAGAGGGTGAAACCCAACTATTTATTGGTATGTTCATGACAATAATTTTATGGTTTTAGTGCTTATGTTCTTGCGTTTTTTATTGATTTAATTATCTAGAATAGTGATTGTTTCTGTATATTCTTTGATTTAGCAAAGACTTTGGCATGTTAGATGCTTAAAATTTCCTGTGAATTAATTCACTAGTTTTATTTTGCCTAAAATGAATCAAAATTTAGAAAACTAATTCTTGATTTCTAATTGCTAAATCATCAGACTAAGATCATGCTTCGTATGAATTTTAGTTGAGTTATAACATAATATTGTTAAGACTACCAATGGATGTGCGGCGTGTGAACCCTTAAACCTTAGTGTCTTAATATATTGTTGTTTTCCCTCATTCTAAATTTTCTTTACCAAATCCTCAATCAAAATTTATCTTACATTAAATTTTATTGTTTTTAATTTTTAATTTATCTTGTGGTTTGCTAATAAATTCCTTTTCCTTATGGATTCGACCTCGGACACATTGAAATATTATTTTGTGACTCTTGCACCTGGGAGCATTATTTAAGTCACAAGATGGTATTAGAGCAGTTGATCTTGAGATGATCGAATTCATTACACCGCATCAAAGTTTCATGGAGTTACTGAAACTCAAATGTGGATATTCTTTTTGATGGCTTCGCAAGGTCTACAAATTCTTTGCTCTTGACAACACTCCACCACTTCTCATGGTTCCCATTGCCTCTTATTATATGGAAGGAGAGGTGTTGAAGTGGTTTCAAGGCATGGAGGCATCAGGCTTATACAAAAATTGGGTAGATTTCATATGCACCCACAATATTAGTTTTGAACACCAATCCTTCCGGCATCAATGGAGACTACCACCCAAGAATCCAAATGCAAGAGAGCTCGTGAATTACATGACAGAGAACCAAGAACTAATCCTTGATGCACCCACTCAAGAGTCCACAATTCAAGAATTAGAAATCCAAGTGTCTTTGATCCAAGAATCAAAGATGTAAAAGCTGACAATCCAAATGGTTAAAGAATCACATGAGGTATTGAGAATTCAAAGACAATCCAAGGTCCAAATAACTAATGAGAATTCAAAGACAATCTAAGGCATTAGATGATGTCATGGATGATGTTATAAGAAGCTGGCGTAGTTCTTCGATGCGTGGCAGGAGCATGATGACGACAGTGTGTGTAGGACTTCCAGGTGGCACATGAGAGCGCTTATAGGGTCAGATGAGGGCCAGATTCGTAGGTTTTTGTAGATCGGTGAACAACAAGGCCTACATGGTGGTGTGTGTGACCATAATCTGATCAAGGAGTTGATAATTCTTGGCGGCACATGTGAGGAGAGTCGGAACATATGTCTGTGCGTAGAGGCGCATGCAGTTGCCATTTGGGACGAGTTTCTTGGGTATTGGTCATGGTAGGCTGTTGAGCATGTCTGTGTGGTTGATTGTGTCAGGTGAAGGCTATTAGGAGTCATGCATTGAACAGAGATATTGCCGCTACATCACAAGTCCAATTGGGTATTGGGGTAAACTGTAGATTGGTATTAGATACTGAGATTTCTTTTATTTGTAACCGCTTGTTTTGATAATAGTGGATTCTCGATAGTTGTGACCTTACATTCACCTGGTGGGGTTTTGCCTAGGTGGTTTTCCCCATTCGTTAACAAATCAACTGTGTCAAATTTATTTTCTGCTGCATTTAACTTAGTTAGTGATTTGTTTGTGCTACTACGCTTATTGCATATAATTGAATCTAATTAATTCACTTGGCTAATTAATTGATTAATTTACCAAAGGGGTCAATGCATTTTTGGCCTATCATAAAGAAATAATAACATACCAAAGATAGAAATTCCAAGTGCAGAAAAGTTTTCACAAAAAAAGAAGTGAAAGGAAAGGATTGGGCACTCACCTGTAAGTTTCCAATGAAATAAAGAAATAATAACAGACCAAAGATAGAAATTCCAAGTGCAAAGATGTTTTCCCAGATGTAGGTACTTGTTTGGAGGTTTGATCCAAAAGAACTGCAAAATGCCACAACTATAATGTATGAGACACTAAGCTTAAAATTTCTAACTAAAATTCAAAAAATGAGAATTCATGAAAATTTAGGGGAAATGTACAAGTTAAAGAGAAAATGAAAGATCTATATTTGGGCCTTCAAAGTAAGAAAGCAGGGTCAAGATTACATGTTTATGGCTTTTGGACAAATAGGAACCCCAACCCCATACACAAGAGCAGTTGTTAATTAAGGATGGGGTTCAAGCCCATTACATCTATGAGAGAAGGAAGCATGAATGTGACACAATTAGAGTAAATTACGGAAAGAATGAAAAGCAAAAAGAAGACAATGGCTACAAACTTCTCTTATATCTTTTTATTGGATGAGAATTTTAACAATCCACAATTTGATTGCATTTTCTTATTATGTCCTCAATGCTTGTAAACTTTCAAGAAGATTAAAAATCAATAACTATATCAATAATTAAATAGTCGCCGAGCGGAGGCTATCTCTTTCCTAGGTTTGGCTAAGGCAAATGACTGAACCTGTAAAATAGGAAATGAAATGTTATCCGCCAACTCCCCTCTTTCTTCTTCTACTGATCTAAGTATGCTTTCCCTCCAGGGATAGGACTGATGCCAGCTCGAAGCAGCCTTCATTAATATTGATCACTCTTACTATATTTTAAATTTCAAATTTTTATAATCTTAAATTATGCATAAATTTTTTTTATAGATTGAATGATAAATAACATCTTATTTGAACGAAATATGACATAGATGTTAAGAACATGAATATTGGCTTTTGATATTGTAATATAAATAGTGGTAATGAAGGTTGAAATATCTATTCACTATACAAGACAATCTTGACAATGCAAGAATGAAGGCTCGTTCATGTGACATTGACAATTAGAAGAAAAAAAAAAAAAAAAGCACTTAGAAGACTCTTAAAAGACTCTCGGTCAACTAATAGCCTATTACAAAATTTTTGAGATTTGCTTCTAGATTGTTTGCTTGTGGCACTAAATCAGTGTGAAGACTAAAAGCTAGTTCAACAATTGCAGCAAAAACGGTAAGCTAGGATACATTGTCTATTACTTGTGCTGGAGGTCTAGTGACTTAGTTTCTATCTCAAAAATCTTTATGGGTAATTATTGTATGGGTTACAATCGAACCCAACATGTTTTTTAAAGTGATATTTTTTAAAGTTGGTTACATGATTTTAGGTAAGTTGATTCTGTTATAGAATAGTCATAATTTTTAATTCTTTATTGAATCACTTTCTTTGTATGCTGGACTTATATTAAAAAATTTTATTGTAGATAAAAACACTAACAAAATTACTTGCCAACTTCTAAAAAGAAGAAGCCTTCTGGTCAAGTTGAATCTACTGTCAAAGAACCAATTGCTGCAGATAAGCTCATACACACAAAAAACAGGGGAAGTTAAGATATAGAAGATAGAGCATGACATGTTGTTAGTTGCTATATAGGACTTGTAGTTTAGTTAGTAGTAAATTGTATATATGTTTCACACGTGTCGACTGCTGTTAGTAATACATGTGCCAAGAGCTGTTAGTATTTTAGTTTTTTTTATTAGCACATTTTATGGGAGTTAGTTAGAGTTAGTTACTTCCTTTAGCTTGTATATATAGATTAGCTTCTGTAATTCTAATTAATGCAATGAAATTATTTTTCCCAAATTAGTTTTTCACATGGTATCAGAGCACAAAACCTAGGGTTTTCTTCTTTTAACAGATTTGAGAACTTTTTTCTTTGTTTTTCTTCGTCTTCTTCAAAAGCTTTGAAGCTCCTTCCATGGTTGCCACTGGTACAACTATGGCTTCAACCTCTGAAACTTAACTTCAACACAGGATTCATTAAATGTGAATGATCCTTTGTTTTTACACCATGGATAAAATCCTGGTGCTGTTCTTGTTTCTTAACCTCTAATTGGTGGAGAAAAATATCCTGCTTGGGCTCAGTCTGTTAGGAAGTCACTCATTGCTAAGAATAGGCTTGGCTTCATAGATGGCTCTCTCACCTTGTCATCTCCAATTGTAGACTCTCCAACTGCAATTCAAGCCTGGATTTGTGCAGACAATATGGTAGGGACTTGGATAATCAATTCAGTCTCTCCAAGGCTTCATGCTAGTATTGTCTATAGGGAAACTACTTTGGAAATTTGGAATGATTTGAGGGATACTTTCTGTCATAAGAATGGTCCAAAGATCTTCAATTTGCAAAAGCAAATCTCAGAGCTCCATCAAGGTGAAGTTTCAATCATTGATTTCTTCACACAGTTGAAGGTCTTATGGGATTAATTGTAAAGTCTCAGCCCTTTTCCTTTGTGCACTTGTGGAAAATGTTAGTGCAATGTGAATCAAAGGCTTACTGATCTTCAAGCCAAAGAATCAGTGATGAAGTTCCTTATGGGACTAAATGATTCTTTTTCTTAAGTCATAACTCAGATTTTATTCATGGATCCTCTACCGTCTGTTAACAAGATGCATTCTTTGATGATCCAAGAAGAGATGCAAAGGAGTGTTAGTATGGGTGCGAGGGTTGAATCTACTGCTTTAGCCACCAAGACTCAGAATTACACTAATGGGGTTCTAATGGTAAAGGCAAAGACAGACCATTGTGTACTCATTGTGGCAAGCTAGGCCATACCATTGATAAGTGTTACAAGTTACATGAATTTCCACCAGCTTACAAATCCAAGAACAAGTCCATGGCCCATCTAGTCTCTTCTACTATTCCAGATCATCTTTACAATCATATTGCACTGACTCCTCAAGAAGGTGTGCCTAGCCATGCATTTGTCACCACTCATGCTCCTTATTTCACAATAGATCAGTACCAATAGTTGCTAGCTTTGATTGGTGCACTACCAAGGCCATCTCAATAGCATTCTATAGGGTAGGAGTACCACATGGCCAATACTGTGGGTTTTCCTAATAACACAGTAGCAGGTATGTCTTTAAACTTCAAGCATTCTGTCTTTTTTGCTTAGCTTGTTAATAGAAAAGCTTATAATATGGAGACTTGGGTTATTGATGTTGGGGCTACTGATCACATTGAGTTTACTAACCTCAATTATTGCTATTTCACATTCTATGGTACAACTGCCTAATGGGGAATCAGCTGTTGTCACACATGTTGGAACAATTCAACTTTCTTCACATCTAATCCTTACAAATGTCCTTTGTATACCTTCTTTTTCTTTTAACCTTTTATTAGTTAGTTCCATGACTAAGACACAACCCCTTTGTCTTGTTTTCCTTTCTGCTCATTGCTTTATACAGGACCTTACCAATTGGAGCACGATTGGAGTGGGTCAAATGTCTGATGGTTTGTACTTGTTGCAACAATCAAGCTTGTTATCAGCTTCTAGTTCTTTAGTTGACTTCCTGTCCAAGCACTACATAAGTTCTTTTACTGCCTTTTCTTCTAATACTCATCACAATAATCTATATTCTTTGTGGCATTTTAGACTAGGACATCCCTCTGATGTTGAGCTTCAATCTTTGAGCAATGTTTTTCCTTTCTTGCAAAATTGTTGTACTAAAGAATGTATTGTTTTTCCATTGGCAAAACAGAAAAGATTATCCTTTCCCTTCAATAATAAAATGTGTGATTCTCCTTTTGATTTGGTGCATATGGATGTTTGGGGTCCATTTTCTGTTCCTACCTCAGCTGGTCATAGATATTTCCTTACTTTGGTTGATGATGCAACCAGGGCAACTTGGCTTTTTCTCATGAAGGCAAAATCTGAAGTCAAAGCCTTGATTGTTTCCTTTTATAACATGGTTTTCACTCAATTCAATGTTAAAATCAAATGTTTTAGATTTGATAATGCTCTTGAATTCAAACTTTTTGATTTTTATTTTACTAAAGGCATAATTCACCAAACTAGTTGTGTTTATACTCCAGAACAAAATTCTGTTGTGGAGAGAAAACATCAACATATCTTATCTACTGCTAGGGCTTTACAAATCTAGTCCAATCTGCCTCTTTCCTTTTGGGGTGATTGTGTGCTCACTACTGTATATCTTATTAACAGACCGCCCTCTCCTCTTTTATATCATAAAACTCCCTATGAACTTCTGTTTGGGAAGGTTCCTTCTTATTCCCATCTTAGGGCTTTTGGTTGTCTATGTTTTGCTTCCACCACTGGTCTTAAGTCTTCCAAGTTCTCTCCTAGAGCAAGGAAGTGTGTTTTTATTGGATATCCCTATAATATCAAGGGTTATAAGCTCTTTGATCTCTTATCTCACACTGTTCTTGTATCTAGGGATGTAGTTTTTCATGAGACAGTTTTTCCTTTTTTTGTGCTTGAAGATGTTTCCTCTTCTTCTTCTCTTATTCCACTTCCTGAAATGTCCCCCATTCCATCTTATTTTTATGATGCTTCTCCACAATGTTCTTCTTTTCCTTCAGCTTCTTCCCATAACATTTCTGATGACACCATCATTGATATTCATCATGATCTTGATGAGGATCTTCCTAAGAATCTACCTGAGGCTCCAGATGAGCCTTTGGTTCTTAATCCTCATCTTAGGCAGTCTTTTAGAGTTTCTAAGCCTCCATCTTATCTTCAAGCTTACCATTGCAGTTAGGTAACCTTAGTTCCTACTTCTAATCTGCCTTAGTCAGGTACATCTCATCCTTTTTCTTCTTTTCTTTCTTATGATCACTTGTCTTCATCCTATAAATCATTTTGTTGCTCCATCTTTGTATTGTTGAACCACAATACTATTCTCAAGCTATGTTTGAACCTAAGGATGCTGAAATTGCAGCATTGGAGGCAAATAACACTTGGACCCTTACTCCTCTTCCACCCAACAAAAAGGCCATTGGTTGTAAGTGGGTTTACAGGGTTAAGTATAGGTTTGATGGCTCTGTGGAGAGGTACAAGGCTTGGTTGGTTGCAAAGGGGTTTACCCAAAAAGAAGGCTTGATTATATTGAGACCTTTAGTCCTGTTGCCGAAATGGTCTCTATGAAGTGCTTGTTGGCAGTGGCTGTTGTGAAAGGTTGGTTTTTGAGCCAACTTGATGTCAACAATGCATTCCTTCATGGGGATTTGCTTGAGGATGTTTATATGGCTCTTCCACCTAGCTTCCATAGCAAGGGGGAGGTTGTTTGCAAATTAAACAAACCTTTTTATGGCTTGAAGCTAGCATCTCGGCAATGGTTCTCCAAGTTCTTTGAAGCCTTGATTCAATTAGGATTTGTGTAGTCTAAAGCAGACTACTCACTATTTACTAGACAGTAGGGTGAGTCTTTTATTGCCTTATTAGTCTATGTGGACGATGTATTAATTGCCTACACTGACGAGGACAAGGTTCATCAATCCCAGGTTTTATTGGATCAAAAGTTCAAGCTCAAGGAATTGGGAGATTTAAAGTTTTTCCTTGGTCTAGAAGTTGCAAGGATTGATAAGGGTATAGCCTTTTGTCAAAGAAAGTATGCATTGGAAGTACTAAGTGATGCTGGTATACTTGGTCATAAACCTTATAAGGTCCCAATGGAGTAGAATCTTATGTTGAGCAAGTATAATGGTGATTTGCTCAATGATCCTAGCAAGTACAGAAGATTAGTGGAGAGGCTGCTGTATTTGACAATCACCAGACCTGACATCACTTATGCTGTTCATAAGTTGAGTCAGTTTATGTCCAAACCAAGAAAACCACACCTTGAAGCAGCCTATAGAGTCTTGTAGTATTTGAAGAATGAAGTAGGGAAGGGAGTGTTCTTTTCAGTTGCCTCAGAGTTGCATGTGAAAGGTTTTACTGATTTAGATTGGGCTGCATGTCTAGACACAAGAAGATCAGTGACTAGATATTGCATCTTTATTGGAGACTCCTTAATTTCTTGGAAATCCAAGAAATAGTCCATTGTCTCAAGATCTTCAGTAAAAGCTGAAAATAGAGCAATGACAGTAGCTACATGTGAAGTGGTATGGATTCTTTATCTTCTAAGGGATATTCAAGTGAGGCATGATAGAGAAGCTTTGCTCTTTTATGATAGTCAGCCTACTCTCCACATTGGTTCCAATCCAGTGTTTCATGAAAGAACCAAACACATAGAGATTGACTGTCATGTGGTCAGGGACAAGGTGTTGGCTAAGGTGATAAAGTTAATTCATGTCATGTCAAGACTCAATGCCAATTGACTGATGTGCTAACTAAGGCTTTGAGTTTTAATCACTTCTTAGAGCTCATTTCAAAGATGGGACTGATCAATATTCATTTGCTCTCAGTCCATCTTGAGGGGGAGTATCAAAAGAAGAAGCCTTCTGGTCAAGCGGAATCAACTATCAAAGAACCAATTGCTGTAGATAAGCTCATACACACAAAAAATAGGGGAAGTCAAGATATAGAAGAACAGAGCACGACATGTAGTTAGTTGCTATATATGACTTGTAGTTTACTTAGTAGTATATTGTATATATGTTTCACATGTGTAACTACTGTTAGTAATACACGTGCCAAGAGCTGTTAGTATTTTAGTTTTTCTGATTAGCATATTTTATGGGAGTTAGTTACTTCCTTTAGCTTGTATATATAGATTAGCTTCTGTAATTCTAATTAATGCAATGAAATCATTTTTCCCAAATTAGTTTTTCACACAACTTGAAGTTTGATTCTTGAGGTACAATTTATATTAAATATTTATTTATTTTTCTTTACCTAATATGTTATGTTTTATTCTTAAAACTTTTTTTTTTGTTTATTTATTTTTCTAAATAATTTGACTTTATTATTATTTTACATGCAATAAGAAGAGGCACAACTGAGAAGGTTGATAACTTGACATAGTTCACAAACATTAGCATTTTCTTTATGTTATTTTATGGTGATGATATCATTACTCATTAGTGAACTTTGGATTGTGTAATCTTAGAAATCAATGTATTAATTAAGTTTTATTTAAACTGTTTTTGTTTTTTTTTCCAAAAAAAAAAAAAAAAACTGTTTTTGTTTTTGGTTCTCTTTTTTTCTTTTTCCTTTTTTAGTTATTTGCGATCTCTTATTTGTATTGAAAGGAACTAGAAAGACAATAATAATATGATCATATTATTAGGGGTGTAATTTGCAATTTACCCTACAAGTTTTATTACATATAATATAACTTACAAACTTATATGCTAATGAATGTGATTGGTAGGCTTTAACCACCTCATAATTGAATATTTGAATTACCTTTTTGTTATTGGTGACACTTCAATTTGTATGCTTAACGTAGTAAACTTGTAGTACATATTGCATGTAGCACTACTCATAACTATTTTAGCTTCAATTGTGTGCAAACAACAAATTTAAGAATAGATTAAAAAGCCATAAACCTTGTAACTTTAAATAATGTTACATCACTCAATATTTTTATTTGAATGCAAATTTTAACAAATCCACCGAACCATCTTTGAATTACATTATTTTCATAAATTCTTCATGCTTACAAAAATTCAAGGTGATCAAAGATCAATAGTCATGTTATTAATCAATTATTAAAAATCAAGTTTTTTTTTTTTTTTTTGTTTAAAATAATGTATAAAATATAAATTTATTAATCAAATAGTAAATAACATCCGATTGACATGAAAATTGTCATGCATGTTAAAGAACATATAGAACTTATAATTCAACAATGAGATTTTCAGAATATGAATTCAATAATAAATTATTAAGTGATGTAATATTTTTAAAGTTACACCATGTGTAACTTGGACGACATAGAAATACGCAGGACTTATATATTTTGATATGGAATAGCAAAGAGTGTATCATGTGCAAACCTTAGATTTCGCATGCCCCACCAGAAACAGTAAAATGCTTTAGGCAGAAAACCCGTGGACTCTAAGCTTCCAGATCGACGGGCTTCAAGAAATATTCCAAAATCAAAGGTACTTGTGTTTGGTGTATCAATAGGGCAGAAATCATCTAAAAAAGAGAGCTTTCTAAAACTGTGGTCACAGTTAAAAGAAATTTCAACCCCATCACTATGAATTTTAGAAGCTTTGTGCCAGCAAGACGCTAGTCGTTGGATAGAGAAAAAGTACCAAAAGGCTCCCAATACCTAATCGATTTGATTATCATTATAAATTAGTAAATTTTGCAGATATCGTAACCAAAGGTTAATAACCATTAAAACTATAACAATAAGAGAAAAAGAGAATTGTATGGATATGAAACTACTACTTAAATTATTCTCCCTTTCAAAAAAAAAAAAAAAAAAAAAATTATCCTCAATAAGTGAATCGAGATGCTTTTCTAAACCTTACCAACGGATGGAAACGTACTTCGCATAGACTAGTCACAAAGGCATCCAAAGCACAGGGATGGGATGTGTGTACTTGGAGCCTTCACAAGTAGGGATCACACCAAACAAGCCTATAGAAGCTCATACAGATAATCTTGAAAAAAAAAAAAAAAAAAAAATCCGACAAAAGGGTATTGCCAAATGGTGAGATGCAAGGTTCCATAGACAGTAGTGCAAGCTAAGTTCTAAAAAATGAGCATACAAAGTTGAGATGTGGTTCTTATGGATGGCATACATAAGGCTCATGGATGACATGTTGACAAAGAAAAAGTCCATAAGGCTATAGAAGCAAATGAGACTTGTTTGTTGCCTATCAAGAGGCAAAGATTCACAGGTGAGGGGAAAGATTGTTAGGTATACATATATAAGTGAAGTCTCATATTGAATAATAATGAGAATGGTGAGTGGTTAATATAACATAATTAGGCCTATACCCATTGGTTTAAGCCAGCCTTTTGAGTCAAGTGTTGTCCCTATATACATGTTGTATTAACTACCCATTTTGAAGCTTTCCAAGGTATGATCTCCCCAACACAACTCTTACATGAGATAGCACCTTCTAAGTTTCATTCTTGAGGTATTTTTTTTTAAAAAATCAATAAAATGAAACATTTGTTATTTTTATTTTTCTTTCTTTTTTGGATATTTCTTCAATATATGATTTTGATTTAGCAAGGTTGGTTGGTTTAGATTTTTTTGAGAAGAAGGTTGATTTGGAATTTAAATATTAAGAAAGACAACAATACATTGATAAAAGAATCAACATTTGTGAAGATTAAAAATAAAGAATATGAAATTACTACGTAAGCAAACTTACATGACCAGCAAGGATGTATAGAAATAAATTCAATGAAGCTGTGATCCATAGGGAAGCCTTATTAGTTTTCCCTGCGCGTTTGAGTTCCTTCCAGTATCGGTAGATTTGGAAAACTCTTGG
The DNA here is from genome assembly GCF_001633185.2 of Quercus lobata. Lineage (NCBI taxonomy): Eukaryota > Viridiplantae > Streptophyta > Magnoliopsida > Fagales > Fagaceae > Quercus > Quercus lobata. Next base: position 5,866,313 of record NC_044914.1, read on the forward strand.
CCCATATTGCAAAAGAATTACGGAGTTCAAGATTGTTATATTTGAAGATTTTGTCCGTCGTCTCATCTCTGAAAATATGCTTGGCATTACCACCTGAATGGATTACAACAATTTTTTTTTTTAGAGTCAATGGATATAATCTAATTATGTGTAGGACGGTGATAATTTAAAGAAAATAGTAATTATGTGTGTATTAGAATTTTTTCAAATTCACATTTTGATTTATTACTAATCTATTTGAAGTTTTTTTATTAAAGGAAAATATTTTTGTTGTAAAATAGAAGTAACTTAATATTCCTTATCCAAGAAAAAATTTAGTATTTTTTGTCCGTTGAAAATTACGTGTTAGATCTTTATGATATAGGCAGTTAGGTATTGCTATTAAGAAATAGGAATTAGAAACATTGGCATGGTTGTCAAAATTGCGATTTAGATCGTAGGATCGCACGATTTACGATCTTACCTAACCAAAACGTTTAGAATCGTAATAGGATCGTAAAAATGGTAGGAATGTATGTAAGATCGTGCAAGATCGTATAGGATTGTAGGATCGTATGAGATCCTACCAATCTTACCAAAACATGTGCTCTTGGATTTCATATTTATAATTAGCTAGTTTACCTTAGAATGAGAATTTTATTTTGGATTTCAGATTGTAATAAGCTAATTTTCATTTGCTAACTGGCTTAACTTATTTTGGATTTAGAACTTAGAAACTGGAAAATATTTTCAATATTTTGGATTTCATATGCACGGGGCTATATACTAGTTAATATAATAGTTTGCTACATAAAGATTCAACAAGCTAATTTGCCTTAATGGTTAATGTGTCAGCCTGGCCTCCGGTTTCCACTTAACCCGGTTGAACAAATTGGTCTGGTCCGGTTATGAAAACAATGCTTAATTATAAGTACTCAATAATTTTTTGAAGGCTTACGTCAAAAAAGAAAAAGGAAAAAAGAAAAAGAAGAAGTGTGTGTATATATATAAAGTCTTTTTTTTTAGTTCCAAATTACTAGAAAAATACGCGAAAATAGTATTTTTCCAACTTACAATGTAGCTAAAGTCTCCCTTACCTGTGGAATAGGCAGAATAACTAGAACGTTGAACATGATGGACCATAAATGCCTTCGACCTTTTTCCCAACATGTTGTATTTGCCTTCGACCCTCGCTGCTTGTAGGATTTCACTACAAAATGCACTAGGTAAACGACATCGGTGACCGATCGCGAAACAATAGCTATGGTCCACAACAATTTGTTTAAGCCAATGCACTTTTTGTCTTCTTTGATCATGGGAACGTAAAAGAACAAGGGATCCAGTGATACTGCAAACGCGCGAAACAATACAAGTATTTCTTCATACCATTTACGGAACAAACGTACCAATGACTTTGAAACAAATTCAACAACTTTGCTCGGACGACATTGCCCCTCGATATCCTTATTCTCTTTTTTTGAAAGGTCGATATCCTTATTCTCATTCCTGCACAAAGACCTGGCAAACATACAAATTAGAGGTTGCCTTAAAAAAAAAAAGCAAAAAGCTAAACACTATCAGATATTCTGTATTAGGATCTTCTTTTAAAAACAATTATGTATTAGGACTGAGTTATGTCGACTTTGTACACCACACCTTAAACTAATATAAGCTAACCTTACTCAACTTTCAACCTATAACATGTGTTCTATAATGATGGTTCTTTATCATTAAGCTAAAATTCTAATTAGTTTTTGGTGTAAGTGAAGATTAAACTTCAAATTTTTTATTTAATAATAAAAATTTTTATCGATTGACCTAACTGAAATCCACTATTTATTAAAAATTAAAACATCTCCATCATGAATTCTATTTACAAGAAAACTAGATTTTATAACAAAGTACCCGCACTGCTTTCTCTCTATTTATAATAATAATAAAAAAAAAAAGGTTTGGAATGGAATTCCTCATATTTAAAAAGTTTGGGATTGGAAAGAGGCTAATCCATCCCAAACCTAACCAATTACCACTCTTATGCACATGTGAAGTTGAATTAGTGGAACCGTATATATGTTTTCTTTCCAGACTCCTACTCTTTTGCACAAGATGATTGGAGTGCATTATTTTGGAATTTTACAGAGCAATTAGCATTAATAATATGTTGAATTAAAGAAAATATTATAATAATTTAATTCAAATTGAATAATAAAAATTACTTTGAATTAACTTGGCAAAAGCATATGTAAATTCGAATTTTGTTCAATACTTTGGTAATAAGTAGCATAAGGCTGCAGCATTTTCTTCTTAGCTAAACATTTCTATAAGCAGTCAATTACTTGGTCTTCGAATCATGGTTCAACTTGGACTACTATGCTTTGGGGATTCTGCTATCTAGCGGGTGAATTGTTTTTCAATTTTGAGTAATGTCGAAATTATTCATATGCACTTATTCACTATTTAATTTCAAATGATTTTGTTTTGTATGCATCTAACCCGACTGACCCACTTATATTTAATATATATTTAAATTTTAATAAATATTAAATTTTTTTTTTTTTACCCCTCTTCTCAAATAAAATCCAAATCTTTGGTTCTCCTCTTATAATTTGTGTTGATTTGGTGTTATACTAAGTAGTATTTGGTTATAAATTTGTTCTTATTTGTAGTGGTAGTGTTCTAATTCTCAATTTAATGTTAATAATAGCAATTAAAAAAAAAATCTGTCCAAACCATGGGTCCAACCCGATCCACATGGGTTCGGTTGGATCCTTGTAATGGATTGAATTAGATTGAATTTTTGTAACCTACCATGATGGATTAAATTGAAAAAATCCTTCAACCCAACCCATACACACCACTAGCCACTAGTAAATACTAGTGGAAAACAGAATAGAACAGACATACAAAATCTTCTTCAAAAATGTTTTAGCTGAGAGCCTAATAATAACCAATTTATTTATTAAAGAAAACGACAACAATTTAGAACTAAATTTGTTAGACTATTGGCCAAAAGAAGAAAAAGAAGAAGTTATTGTTAGCACTAAAGTAGAGAAAAAGAAACTACCTTTCGTCGTTCTCTTGCGATGGGCTAAGATAACTCATACTTAAAGCTTGTCGATGATCCAACCTCCAAAACAAAGAACCAATCTCTGAACTATGCTTACACAACCCAACGAGCTTTACCAAAAAAAGTATGAATTTTGATCCCTGGAGAAGTGTAAAACATAGATTAGACATTACTAACAAATTTTTCATTATTTCAAAGTGCAACAATACTAATGAAAAACAAGGCTATTGACCTAATTGTTCAAAAATATTTAAATATAGTATAAATATTTTTTTTGGAGTTATAAAATACTATCACTAAATATATATCTCCTTAGTGGTTAGTTGAAAATATGATAAAGTTGGCTTGGTTGAGACTGCGTGGTCTATTGGTCTGGTATTGACCTTAGCATACCCTCTCGTTCTTTCTTGGGTTAACGGAACGAATACTTGTTCAAGAAAAAAAAAAAGGTAACCCCTTATTGAGAAAGAGAATGCGTGATTGAACCTGATCACAAACTCAAGTAGCATGCATTTTACAAGGCGGAACAAGAGGGAAGGGAATCTGGACAAGCCAAAGATTTCCAGAAATTGGCTTTCTTGTAGAATTTTAAGAGCATGCGAAGGTGCAGAAGCAGCTGCAAGAAATAAATAAGAGTAACTCCTGTCAACATGATCTTAATTGGTGAGTGATATGAACCATTCACACTGGTCAATCCCTCAAGTCTTCCTATGTTTGTCTTTTTTACCAATAGATAAAATCTGGGTGGAAAGGGATGGAGATAGGATTTTAATGGTGGGGCCAACGTATGAATTTTCTATTTTAATGAAAAATCAAATTAGTATTTATTTAATATTAGCAAAATATCATAAAATGAAAAGATAAAAAATATTTAGTTATTATTAGATATCAGATTTGCTACTATATATACGTATATCTCTGAAAAAACATGTTTAGACCGTTACAACCAACTTAATGAATTAATGAATTATTCAAGACTTAAAGCAGATAATTATTTATCACAAGTTTTGCATGGATAAACATATTTAAGGCAATAAATAATCAACACACCCACACAGACACAGGAAATAAATAAATGCAACTCCTGTCATGCCCATAATTAGAACTTAGTACTAGTTATATGTACTTAGTACTAGTTGTGATTAAATAAATGCAAAACGTAATAGAGATAATTGGTCTTATAGTAATTACAAAATTATCGTTATTTTTTTTTATGAGAAATGCTAATGAGTATCTTCAGGGTACTGGTTAATAATCTAATTAAAAAAAAATTTTATAGGAAAAGAAAAAAACAATTAATATTTTGACAACTTTTTTCATTTTCTATAAAATGAAAATTGACAATTAATAATATCAATTTTTTTCTCTCTCCTGTCTTGCCTACCTCCTCTAACTCAAAATCAAAATGGCTAAGATTGGTGACGATGTGGGCATGTCTTGGAGGTTGAGATTGGCGACAGTGTGGGTAGCTCAGTTGGTGGGTCTTGCGGTGGTTCGGTGGATGTGAATGGGTTTCGGTGGGTGTGGCTGGGTTTTGGTGGGTTTGTGATTTGATTTTGGGTGGTGGGGTTTCTGATTTGTAGGGGTTGTGGCCCTTGTGGGTGGTAGTGGTGCTCTTTTTGGGTTTGGTGGGTTTCAATTTGGAAGGATTGATAGTTGGGTGTTACGGCTATGGGTGGAGGTTGCTGTGGCTGTGGTTGTGGTTGTGCAGTGGTTTCCATGGCAGTGACAGTAGTTGTTATGGGTGGTTGTGGTGGGGGTGATGGTGGCTTTGGCTATTATTTATTGGGTTCGATATACTATTTTTTATTGTGGTGTACATATTATTTTTATATGACGAATGTTAAAATAAAATCATGATGTGTATTATAAAATGAGTTGGTAAAATAAATAAATAAATTTTTTTAACTCTTAAAGCTAAAAATTTTTAGCTCAGGTAATGTGTAAGATTATTTTTAGTTTGGTCCTTGATGTTTTACAAGTTTCATTTTGGCCCTTAAAGTATCGCTCCATTTCAAAATGGTCCATCTCTATTATTAGTCTTAAAGTACAAAATACTGAAAATAGGCCCTAACTTGTCACCCATTTTTGTGCTACAATAAGCCACGTAAGCACGAAAATCAACACTAATCCAAATTTACATTTCCCTTTGATTTCCTCTATTTCCTGTGGCCAAAGTGCCAAGGAGGACGAGAAGAAGAGAGAGAGGAGAGAGAAATAAGAGAAGAAAGGGAGACATGGAGATGCTGAAGAAAAAAAAAAAAAAAAAAGACAACAAATTTTTAAAAAGGAAGAGGAGAGAGAATGGAATAAAATATTTTTATATAACTTTACAGTAAAGTGCCAAAGATGGTGGTCTACTTAGGTTGATTGCTAAAATTTTTAACTTTAACACTATTGATGTAGCTTGCTTTTTTATGTTTTGGTGGCTAAAATAACTTTTAAGCAATTTTAGCACTATCAATATGAATGTTCTTGCTGACCAAAATAGAAATTTTGAAATATTAAAGACCAACATGAAAATAACCCTAAATATTAAGGGTCAAAAATATATTAAATGAGAGAGAGAAAGAGAGTGTTTGTGTTAAATAAAATCACGTCAAGAGCAAAAGAAACTAACCTAGAACCGTTCCCTTGCGGATGCCGAAGGTAACTCATAACTAAAGTTTATCAATGGTACAATGTCTAGAAGAATGAATCAACCTCTAAATATGTGTAGAGCCCACGAACATTACCACAAAGTTCTGACTTTGGATCCCTGAAAAAATGGAAAAGAAATTAGTGAGCTACAACCTATTAGCCACTATGGACACCACGCTTATAAGGGGAAGAATCTCATTCGAGCTAGACATGGAAAGTAAGCAAATATCATTACATATAACATAATTTAATTTTAGCTGTTTAGAAATGTAAATATTAAAGCAAACTATTAATAGTTTAAAATATGAATCTTTTTTTTTTTTTTTTTTTTTTTGATGAGAAAAAAAAAATATGTATCTTAGAGAGACATGAATGTGTATTTACAAGAAGTAAATTGAACCTGATTAACTCAATTAGGAAGCATTTTACAAGCGGGAGGCAAAGCAAAAAGAGGCAGAAGTCATCGGCTTCTAAGAGTGCATAGATGCAAATGAAGATGCACATCCAAGTAATATAGCTAGCTCCATGGGCACTAGTCCACCTTAAGTCTTTCTTTAAATTTATCTTTCTAACTAACCACTTAATAAAGTTTCAATTTATTGCAAATTCAACTCAGCCAACTAACCTAGTGCGTTGGAACTTGGAAGTGTAAACATAAGAAAAAAAAAAATTAACCTCGCGACTTCCAAGTAAAATAAAATGATAAACAAATGAATAAAATAAGCTTATATTTGCAATTTGCACATTAACTATAAGCTTGATATTGCAATTCTACATGTGGTAGTACTGTAGCAAAAAACAGTCCAACTTGGCATCTTCCTAGCAATTAAAAAATTGGTAAACAAATGATAAAAAAATAAGCTTAAATTTTTAGATTGCTAATTGACTACAGAGTAAGACTAATAACCAGTTTGGATTGAAAGGAAGGAAGGGAGAGTAGATGAGAGTTGGTTGAAAATAAGTCTATTTTCGGCCAACTCTACTCTACTTTTCCTCCCTCTCCCCTTAATCCAAACAGGCCAAAGGAATATATTCTTTTGCACCAATTCACATCTACTATTTCATATACACATCCACAATAGGAAATAATATGCTTACAACATTTACGCAATAAATCATAGGTGATAAGTTATTATTACTTCTAATTTGAATACACAATTTAAATTATTTTCTTGCTCACTCATAACAACTAATAATAACCTACCACTTAAAATTTATTATGAAAATGTTGTGAATATGACCTTTTTCCACAATTGAGGTGAAAATGTTCACATGTTAACACATAAAAATAAATGTGAAATAGTGGAGTGTGAAAATCAAAACCCTAATCCTGGACTAAAACCTTGAATTAGCAATCGCAAGCGGTAGTCTAAACAAAATATAGAAGAGTTCAAATTACGCTAGGGAATTGACATTTCAGTATCCAACCTCGAAATTTTTACATTAGATATAACTTGAACATATGTACATGGGTTCCAATTAATTCAATTGGTAAAGTCTCTTATGGTTAAATAAGAGATCCGAAGTTCAATTCTCGTATACACCAAAAATCTATTGGTATCTTGGTTTAATGATAAAAAGCTATCATTAAGAGTAGACATCATAATTTAAAACTCAATCTCTCCAAAAAAAAAAAAAAAAAAAAAAAAACCTTGAGAAAAATGAACGAGTGGATCTTGTAGGATTCCCAAGAAATTCTTCAATTTCTTCCATCTTCCAACTTTTTAAAGAAAAAAACCATTTAATACATTTCTTTTGGATAAAAATTTATAAGTTTGCAACTATGATCAAACTTATAAATTTTTATCCAAAAGATAATGTACAATTGCCCTCTCATTGCCCTCTCATGAGAGGGCAATTTTACCCCTAGACTTCTGGCTCCACCGTTGTTGAATGTCCAAAAGTGTTGTATTTTATTGTGATTCTATAATTTTTCATATATAATTTGGCATTACAAAATTTAGCATGTAAGTGAATAAGTCCAAGAGGCCTCCGTTGCTCGTTTGGTGGCATGAGAGATCATGTCTGATCTACTTTAGGAAATGTTATTGCTTGAACAGTCCCAACAATGGCATCCTGCTAAAAAAATGAAAGCAGTTGGTCTTCATGCACTTGTTGCGCTTTGAACCACTTGCTGCACTCAAAGGAACACGAGGATAAACGACAAGTAGCATAACCTCGCTTTTCAAATCAGCAAAACCTTATTCCAAAATTCCCAATTAAATCCATGTTCAGTATATGATTAGAAGTGCATAATAAGATGAACCAATTGTTAATGCATCCAAACTCGAGTGGAAATTCTATATCTTTTTCGGTTCATATGCACAATTAGTTTAAGTAATTCTGGACCAAAAAAAAAAAAAAAATCATCAAAAATTATTAAACAAAAAAGCATAATCTAAACAAATCAAACAACTCAACGAAAATTCGAACCACCTTGTTAATGAACCTCTCGAAACCATCTATTAAATAGTAATGCATAATGGGCTGGCTTAAGGCCTAGGCCTAAGGCTTTCTTTGCCCCCAAACATTTTGAATAAGTTCTTAAGCCCCCCATTACATATGAAAAAGCCCGCCAAAATTGCATAAAAATGTCCCCAAAAAAGAAAAAGAAAAAGAAAAAAAGAATGACAATTGAATATTTTTAAAAAGAGAATAATATAGGTGGGTTTTTTATTCTTCCCCACCTCCAAGTAGACATTCAAAATATTGAGTTAATAGAAATCAAACCCAATTAAAATGTCAAAGAATTTCACTAAAAAATGATATTAGTGTGCCAAAGAAGTACGATATTTTTTTTAATAGTTTTTTGGCTCAACTTCATCTTTTATCCTATTTTGTTGTAATTTATACATTTTTTTAATAGAGTTTCTAACATGTATTTTTTTTTCTTCACTCGATACAATACATATCACACAATATGTATGAACCCTCATTGTGCCAAATAAGGTGCGTATGAGTTACTAGCTAGCTGTGGTTCGCGCCATTGATGTAGCGAGTGAAAGACATTATGGTATATAAGATTGTTTTTAAAGGAACTCTTGCAGCTGGACTGCGACTTATGAACACCACCAATCCTATATTTTTATCTTCTGGTAAGGCATGGTTCTTGAAGATCCTAGAGGCAAGTGCACAAAATACGCAAAGTGAGTGGAGCTTTGTTAGTGTCCCATCTATTATAAAGCAAGTTGAAAGGGCCCTTGCCCGTTATGCATGTAAATGTAATATTTATTCCACGCTTGAGTGGAATGGATCGATGTGGTCCACCCTTCTTAATGGAAGCGATCAATATAATAAAGATTTATACTCAAAGGATATAGTTTTATATATTATCAATAAAAATTTCTACCATTTTTTTAAAGCATTATTCATTAATTAAAAAAAAAAAAAACATTAGACACTCAAATTTTGTGCATCCCATGAGTTACAAGCTTTGTACTATAATTAAAATAAATTCTTCTTTTACGGGTCCATTTGGAATCCGCTTATTTTGCTGAAACTGAAATTTTTTTTACTGAAAGTACTATAAATAAAGATAAAAGTTAGCAAAAATAGTACAGTGGGACCCATAAATAGTATCAAAAAGTGCAATGAGACTCATGATTAGTATTAAAAGTGAGTTGAATAATAAAATAAGTTAATAAAAATAATTTTTACCAAATAGACACTACATAGTACGGTATAGTACAATATTATATAAATTTATACTATATACAAATAAAAATAGCAAATATTATACATATTTACAAAAAGTGATAAATATTGTACACTTCTTACAAATTTGTACAAAATTTGATACATTTTGTGTAAAAGGGTAAACATAAAGTTTGGTATCAAACATTTTATCTTTTCACATGCATATTCATCTTTTCCTAATTTTACTATAATCACTCAAGTTTCTTATTTCACACTCACAATATTCTTTTCAAAACAAACTATTTCTATTTTGATTCCCAAAAAAAAAAAAAAAAAAACCTATTGCTTTGCAACAACAGTGTCAGGCGCTTCTGGAGCTATGATCAGTCTATGGATTAGCGGTAAGCCGGTAACAAGGTGGTAGTAAAATAGAAGCTGCCTTCTTGGATTTAACAACAGCATTACTCTGAAGTTTTGTTGAACCACCAACGCTATCCTCCGTCTTCGGGTGCGTGCGGCGCCAGATTTTTTGTACAACAGAAGCTGCTGCCGATGGCAATTGCTCAGGGCCTAAACTAGACAACTTAGAATGCAATATTTGCTTCAAGTCCTGTGCCATTAGTGCAAAAACTTCCACTTTTGTGTGGGCTTTGAGAGTTCTTGATGAAACGGGGAGTTTGGATAGATTGTTCCTGGAGGCTGTGGATTTCTGAACCCATTCCAAAAGTTCTTCTCCAAAGTACTCACCTTCTACAAGACGCTCAGCCTGTGTGAGGACAGTTCCTTCGCCATTATTATTGCTGGCTGTATTTGTATAGGTCCATGCAATGCCATCCGTAATGAAGAATATCGCGTCGATTGGGTCTCTCTCCCGAATAATATAGCTGTGCTCGCTGTGGAACATTGGTTTCAGACTGTGACACATCGTACGCAACATTTGCTCTTCCATTCCTCGAAGCACTTCTACCTAAATAATTTAGATGAATTTATTAAGGAGTTTGAATAGGTTTGTAACAATTATTACTGATCGAATAAGAATGCTTATCAAAATTTTCATTTTTTTCTTACAGTATTCGATCTACATGTATCAAATAGGACACACGCTCGCACACTTGTCAAACACCTCTTAGATTAAATTATATATATTAATTTCAATACACGAGAGTATAGATTTAGATTACATAGGACTTCTTGAGTTTTCGTACATGATATAGGAAAATTATTGTTTTACTCTCCCTAATTTACACTAACTTCACACAATATCCTCAGTTTTTGAAATTAGATATCCAAAATTTTCAAGAATGTCTACATTTTATACATGATATAAAATTGTGTGGACACTATTAAATGTAAAATAATCAAAAGTACCTCAAAATATAACATCTTATTATTACATACAAAACTCACATGTCATTATTTCCACGAAAACCTGAGAAAAACTATTGTTTTACACTAACTTATGCCTATAATAAAGCCGTAGGAGCTGTTTTTTTTTTTTTTTTTTTTTTTTTTTTTTTTTTGTGATGATAAAACAATTATTATATTAATTTTGTTTAACTTTTTTAATGTTTGGGATGAAATTTGTAATACCATTCTTTGTTATCATGTTAAGAGGGCAATTAATTACACAAATATTTTTTATAATTTGATAGTTGGAGAATGAAGATTTGATTTTTAGACATTTTTAATGGAAACACAAAAAAGTATTAATTGTGCTATAGGCTCTTGATAGTTATATACCATATTTATAGAGGCAAAGAAACTCACAGTTTTTAGTCGCTTTAAGCCAATATGCTCCTTTACATTATTCTGAAGTTCCCCAGGAAGATTAGGAAGAAGGCTCTCCAAGTAAACATCTTCGTCTTCTTTAAATCTCTGATTCATGTCATCTATAATTGGCTTTCTCATTTCACTAGGGAGATGGTGTTTGGAAATCCACAATTCTATTTGTTCCTTTTGTTTTGTTCGTTTTTTTGATTTCATCTTCATGCGTACCTCTTCTGATCTTGAAGTTTCCAACTGCATATACATCTGCCAATTCTACACGTGAGCTCAATTTGCCTAATATATATAACAGAATGTATCCATTTAATTTTTTTTTTTTTATATTAAAAAAAAAAAAAAACAATTTTAGAGCATCACATTGTGCCACTAAATTATTGCCCTAAAGTTGAGAAACACCTAAGATCAACCTTCAAGTTAAGTAATACTTCTCCCTTTTCGGAATTTGAAAAACAATAGCATTAGGACTTGGTTTGTGAACGATGATAAATTATTGACTGGTTTATGAAATTCCTTGGTGAGGCTTGGAGGAATTGGAACAAAAAATCTAGTACCAAAAAAAAAAAAAAAAAAAAACATTTTACTATGACTCTCCATGTGATTATGATTAGTGAATAAAAAGTAATAAACTTATGTAAAAATTACATAAATCTAGTCAAATTTGCCATATAAGAAAATTATGGCAAAAATTGTGAGTTTGTGATACTAGAAGAATTTAATGTGGAAAGGGTCTTATCTACGTTAATACTTTTGTACTACTTGTACCATTTTTCATTGGGTTTTTACTAAATAACCAAAAAAATAAATAAATTCAAAACCCCATTTGATTGAGGCAATGTTATGTAAGTATCTATTTCCTTTACTTCCTATCTAGAAACATACACCCTCCATTTCTCTCTAAACTATTTTCAATTCATAATTGTACAACTAAAAGCGTTAAACCTTTTAAAAAGAATGTAAATAAGAGAAGAAAACACCTTGGGCATTGGGTACTAACCTGTAAATTTCCCAAAAAATAGAGAAACAGTAACAAGCCCAAGATACAAATGGAAAGTGAAAAGCAGTTTTCCCAAATATAGTTACTTGTACGAAGGTTTTGACCAAGTGAACTGCAAAACAGGCACAACTACAATATATGAGATGAGATGCTAATATGAAAAATTATAACTAAAGGCACAAAGTATGACTCGACAACGCAAACCTCAAATTTAAGAGTTGCTTAATATGAAACAGAAGAGTCTAATTTGTGTGCAAACCTCAGATTTTGCAGGCCCCACCAGAAACAGTAAAATAATTTTTGTGGAAAATCCTTGGATTCCAACACACCAGACTGAAGGGCTTCAAGAAATATTCCAAAATCAAATAGCTTTGTATTTGGTTTATTTATACGGCAAACATTATTAAGAAATGTGTGATTTCCTTCAGTGAGGTCACAGTTGAAAGAACTTTGGACACATCCAGTATGTCTTTCACAATATTTATGCCAACAAGCTGTCATTCGTTGAGTAGAGAAAAAAATACCAAAAGGCTCCCAATACCTAAAACACCAGCATCTCATTAAACATCATTATATTCTGCAAATATTATAACGAAACAACAATAACAGTGGTTTCAATTAGTTGAAAGGTAAAGTTTTTTGTCCTAACAATAAGAGAGAAATTAAATGTATGTTTAGAACTAGTTTATTAGTTTTTATGCCATTCTAAATATATATATATATATATATATATATAAAGTTAGCTTTTATGTAGAACTTTTTAAAACCTCATTTTTTTATAAAAAAAATCATTTTTTTTTTCAAAATACAAATATATTTTAGTACACTTTCAGGAAAAAATTAAAAAAAAAAAGTTAGATAAGTTATTCCCAAACATATATTAAATAAAACTTTTGCTGAATTCCTTTATATGATTCTTTTCTTTTTCTTTTTGTTTTAAACAATAAAAACAAAAGAAAAGAAGTAATAATTAATAATCATTCTAAAAAGGAAAAAATAGATTCTCTTCTAAACTTTCATGACCAATGGAAAACTACTTTTGAAGTTAAGCCATGGGATCACATATTGTTAGATATATAAAGTGCTATTACGTATAGACTGTTGGGAAAAATAGCAATAAAAACAACACATGCAAAGAAATTATTTTAATTTTAGTTTTTGTGCAAATTCAATAAGTATTCCAAGTAAAACTATCCAAACACAATAATTAACAAAAAAAAAAAAAAAAACATTCAACATGCAAACTCACAATCAAGACACCAAATTGTTGTGTGAAATCCCTCAAATGAGAAGGAAAAAATCACAGGACCTACCTCAATAAAATCTTCTACTATAGAATAATTGGTTTACAACTGTCTTCTCCAAAACAAATGCTAGGCTACCAATTTTAAAAACCTGTTATGCTCAAGGTATTGATTAGTGAGAATTCTCAAGACGTTTGCACTAGAGGTTTAATCCGTGTAATTGCAAAAATTAAAACTACTACTACTACTAAAATAATAATAAAAATAATAGCATTTGACAATTATGATTTATATTGTACTGCAATATAAAATTAAGATTTGCCGAGGATTGTTCCTTCAAAGGCTAAATTTTTATCAAATGTATCATCAAAACATAAATAAAATTCGATAATTGTCAAGATTAAATTTATATAAAATCTGTATATGTAATCAAACTTACATGGCCAGCAAGGAGATACAGAAAGAAGTTCAGTGTAGCTTTAAACCATATGGTTTTTTCAATTTTCTCGTTACTTCTTATCAATTTCTTCCAGGATAGGTAGATTGGGAGAATTCTTGGCACATATTGTAACAGAACAAAAGAGTTGAACAACTTTATTTTGTTTGAAGATTTCGTTTGTGCCATTTCTGAAAAAATCCATGAAGTTACCACCTGAAAGATTACGCTAGTGTTTAGAGTTAATGGATAAATCTAATTATGCACAGGACAATGTTAATTTAAAGATAATTCTGAGTTGAAAATTGTCTAAAACTTTTCCTTTTCACTTAATAGACTATTTGAAGTTTTTTAGTATTGAAGGAAAATTATTTTCCTTGTTGAAAAATTAATTTGGCAATTCTTATAAAAGAGGTAATTTATTATTTCCTTATCTTTAGAAATTAAAAATTAAAAATTAAAAGCAATCACTATGTTCTATTAAGAATGGGAAAAAGTTCATAAGAAAATATAGTTTAGAAAACAATTCCTCCAAGCCAATTCATGGAAATTGATAAAACCATCTATGCCTCATAATAATTAAAAAAAATTAAAATATTAAAAAAAATTTGCGCGTACGTCTAGTCACATTGGATAAATCAGCGTTGTTGTGATGAAATATGAATCAAATTGTGGTAGAAAATTATTACACGGGAAGAATTTTAATAGATAGAAGTCTAGATCAACGTCTAGAACATGGCAGAGAATATTAATTGTAAGGAGTTTTATTAATATCATAAGATGAGATATCATTAGTATCTTTGGAAGATCAAATATCAATAACTATATTATCCATCAAATTTTTGTAGTCAAAAATTATATATGCATAAAAAATAAGTTTATAAATCGAATAGTAAATATTATTAAATTTGTACAAAATTTGACATAAATGTTAAAAATATTATAAAAAAAAAAAATACAATCAAACGTCTAAATTTTCAAAATATATAATCATGTTAATTTTTTTTACTGACAGTTATAGTCATTACAAGTGAATCTATGCTAATATAAAGAACATGCAATGGATGTGAATCTGTGTGAACGCTCTTTTGTTAGCATAATTACAACATGAGGTGAAAATAATATTTCTCAATATAAACATTATAGTTAAACAGAAGTATACCTGTGGGATGGGAAGAATAACTAGAAGGTCTAATAGGAAGTATGGCCACAAATACCTCTGAGCTATTTTCCAAGAATCTGTAATTAACGCAGGTCTTCCAAGTTTCTGAAGTTTCTTGTCTATAAAACCAGTACGAAATTGTAATATGATATGCATTAGGTAAATCATATCGTTGAATGATCGCAAAAAGAGAGCTCTGGTCCTCAACTTTTTGTCTAACTCAATGCACTTTTTGTCTCCATTGATCACGGGCAGGTAAAAGAACAAGGGATCCAATAATATTGCGATCACACACGACAATACAAATATTATATTCCACCTTTGTAAGAATTTTCCATGCGGGTCAATAATTGTCTTTGTCCTCGTTCTTTTTGACGCTGAATCACCACCACCATCCTTGACCTTGTGAGGTTGCCTCTCGATATCGTAATTACTGAACAAATACATGGCAAACATAAAATTTGGTCAGTGAAAGACCAAACTCAAAATGTTCTCAAACCTTCCCATTATCGAAATAATCTTTAATCCCATTATCAAAATAATCTTTAAACTTTCAAAATGATTAAAACACACTCAAAACCTACATTATGACTTAAGTTCCGAGAGTTTGGACATTATTTAAAATCTAAGGATTTTGGGTTTTAAATCCTTTGGTGGATTTGGCCCCAATCCAATCGTTTCCTTCTTAAATATGCAAATGGGTACCGGATTTAACCTCTCAAATCCAAATTCACAGGAAACAGATACTGTTTTACAAACACATCGATGACTCCATATTAGTAGTAACTAATTTAGAAGTAGCTAAATAGTTTAAACTTCAGGTCAAAAAATTAAAAAAAGGAAAAATGTAATTGTCAAGCGTCAATGCTTAAGTTCCATAAAAAAAAAAAAAGTGTCAATGCTTAAGTAGAGGAGAAAAAAAATTATTAAGAGTCCTAAATCTCAACTAATACCTTAAAATATTTTTAAATAAAATAAGCAAGGTTCAAATCCAACTATTCTATTTTAACCATCAAATTATAGCAAAAAATTTGCCACTTGCATCTTTTTGTGTTTCCAAGGAAAATGCTAAAATATTCAAATTCTCCCTCCCATTGTTGTAACCAGAGTTTTGAATTTCATGTTGTTCTGCGGCCGTTCCAGCGGGTGGGTAGATCAATCATCTGAAATTTGGGGTACGTCTCACTTCAAATTCCGACCTGCACTGGCTTGAACTGCAGAACTTGTGTGCCGGCCGAAATACTAGTTCCAGGTCGAAATAAAGAGATGGCCTCATCAGCTCGACTTCTCTGTACTTGATCTTAGTTGATCATGGGAATGAGTGGGTATGGAGGTGATATGTTGCTTAGCACTTGACTTTGAGAGAGAAATTTTGCTAGATTTGGCGAGAAGGTCAAAGAGGGCTAAACTAAAGAAGGTGAGAAAGATGAGAACAGAGAGTGTGAAAGGGTTTTATGAGACGCTGATAATGAAATAATAAAAAGGAAAAAAAAAAATCTAGAATCACAAATTATTACACAATTTTTTTTGCTCTAATTGTGATGTAGCAAATTATGAAAGGTGAAGAAAATATAGCGATCTATGTGTGAGTGATAGAACTCTCGAATAATAAGAAGACAAAAAAGATAAGGTGCGTAGAAAATAAATTACAATGAGGAGTGGGAAAAGAAAAGTGATAGTCACGAGAGTGGGAAGGGTCGATTTTTGAATAGTATTTAAGTTGAAAGGAAGTTTCTTTGAAGGTCGATGCTTCCTTATTCACAAGAGTCCCATCCTACCAAGTTTGATTTTTTATTTTTATATTTTCACTTTACAACTAACCATTTTGTCTTCTAGAAAAATAAGACATGGCCTACGTAGTTCAAGAATGTAAGGAGTATTTACCATGTTTTTCTGCAACTAACCAAACTAGCTAATTGTGAACAGTGAAAAAATTATGATTAATTAATTTGAAACGATTCAGAGGTTCAAATTGGCGACACAAAAACTGAGCCAAAGAAACGAACCTTACACCGTTCCGAAGTTGATTCCAAAGATTATGAATAACAAGTGATACAGTGGCGACAACCTTCATACGATCCATACTTGCATAGACCCAGAAAACTTTACTTGAAAATCAGAATTTTTATCCCTGGATAATTAAATGGAAAACAGATTAGACAAAAAATACAAACAATTTTTCATTTTTTTTCAAGAACAAACTCCCAAGTGTGTGCGCCATAAAACAAAAGTTTTCTCCCGCAGAAGCAAAAGGAAAAGTAAGAGTTGTAAATATGTATGTATACCCATGGAGAGAAATAACATTTGTATTCATAAAAAAGTAAATGGTACCTGATAAACTCAAGTTGAACGCATTTTACAAGAGTGGCCGAAACTGGGTTTGTTATAGGATTACAAGATTGCGAAGGTGAAGGTGAAGGTGGAGATGAACATGCAGATACTACAAAGTCATAGTCAAAGTCAACTTCTGCCGTGCTAGTAAATGAGCAAAGTCCAGTCGTCAATCTTTCAAGTCTTCCTATACAACAATTTCCTAACATCTTCGGCTTTCACATAGTTCACCACAATATAGTGTCCCATATATAATGTGAATGTTCATTTAAAAATGTTGTTAAAAAAAAAAAAAAAAAAGGGCTTCAAATATGTTGGAGTTATTTTATATCAACTCATTATTACGTGACAACTAAGAAAATCGGTCCGTGTGTAGTTTTGGTCACTTTCTTATATGAGTCATATTACGTGTTTATATAAAATAAGTAAATATATAGTCTTATATATAGATCGTTACTTAATAGATTCGAAATATACATTTAAATATATATTTGGATTCAAATTTTATAAATTATGAATTGTTATAAATTTTTGTTGTATTACTAAAAAAAAACTTTTTTCTATAATGGGGAATTATTTCTGGTCTTTTTGGATTTAATTAATCACAAAATTATAATATTACTTTTTTTAGCCGCTCATACAAAAAGGCAGGGATTTAAGACTGGAATTTATTTCCAATCTTTTTTGGATTTATTCACAGATTTTTTTAATGTCATATTCATAGAACTATTGATAAAATACAAATGTAACAAAAACTAACTGTTTTAGTTACTTATAAACTAGTGTGTAACTCCATGCATATACATAGGTATAATTAAAAATAATTGCAATAGCACAATTCAAATTATATATTTTTTAGAAGAGGTTTAAACTATACACAGTATTAGCCTACACATTTTTTAAATCATAAATTTTAAAAATATGTAACAATTTCTCATTATATATATAATTTAGAATTTAATTGGATTTAAATTCTTCGAATTTAGTACTCAATAATTCACTTTTCACAAAAATTAAAAAATTGGACCAACATGTAGTGTAAAATTGAACTCCAATTAGCACGGTGACATTGGCTAGTCCCTTGATGGTGCCAACATTGGCATATTTATATTTATATTTATATATATATTAGTAAAAACATTTATTCCTTTTCAAAAATAAAATTCTTTTTCATTTTATATTTAGATATTTAGGTTTATAAGAGGTGTGCATGGGTCGAGTTGAAATATATATGTTTAGTTTAGTAATACATTTTTTTTTCAAAATAAATAAATAAAAGAAAGAAAAATAAGAAAAGGAGAGGAGGTTTAGGTTTCAAGTCCTCTGCCAGAGGAGTAGAATTTATAGATTTTTATGTTTGGTTCGACATAACTTGATTTCTGAAAAATATTTTTCGCCTTCCCAGATGTTTGGAGCGACAAAAAATGTTGATCAATCGGAAATTGTTTCCCGCTTAACCATAAAACAAAGGCACTTATGGCAGAAATTAATTTATGCTTTCATTTTCAATAAACCACTTTCCCCCTCACCCAAAATTTATCAACCAAACAAACACGCCCCACCTCCCACTGTCTGTCATCCAACCACTACACTCTACTAATGTCCCTGGTTGCCACCACTAGTCCCCGATCACAGTTTTTTTTTTAATTTAAAATTTTTATTTTTTTATTAAATATGTGCTTGAGAGATAAGAAAATAGTGGAAAATATATTTTCCATAACATTTTCAAGAATGTAACCAAAACTTGAAAATATTTTTTGTAGAACCAAACACAAAAAATCTTATGGAAAGGAAAACAAAGGGATCTTGAGATTAAACCAATAAAAAAATAAAATAAAAAGATAAAAAGAGAAAAGATGTCGTGTTTTGATCTATGCACAGCCTTTAGTAAAACGACATCATGTGATTTAGTTATTTCATGTGTGATCTTTTGAAAAGATTTATCCATGCACGTGTCCTTCAACAAAACGATACAGTTTTGGGCCAATCTTTTATCATAAATGGTGTCGTTTGTTGCAATCTTTGTTTCAGAGTGAATCTTATATTTAACACTTGCTACTTAGGATTTGTTGTGAAATTTTTGTGAATGTAGCATATCTTATGATAAAAAAAAAAAAAAAAAAAAAAAAAAAAAGGCAAATGATCCTGTTTGGTGGAGAGAGAGGAATAACATAATGGGCGAGGATAATTAATTGGGGTATTAAGGAGGGAAGCCAAAAAAAATTGTGGAGGTATTAAATAACTAAGAATTATTGAAAAAAAAAAATGTTTTGGATCCTAAAAATTAAAAATAGCTTTAAATATTTTTGCATACTCACCACTGCATATGTATAACTTAAAAAATAATAATAATAATAATAAATAAATAAGTAATTGGGGAAAGAGAATTCATCAGATTTGAACCCCTTAAATGTCTTATTTAGAAACACCAAGAGACACCATCCGGTTGAGTTATATGATTTTAGGCGACTTTTAGCTTTTATGTTTTGGGAGTGCAATATCCGAGTCAAGGGAGCAAAAGCAGTTTGTTATTTTGAAATAACCGTTATAATGACTACTTGCATTGGTGCTTACCTGGACCAATAGTCTATTTGAATGTTGTGATATTGGAGATGGTTTGTAAATGTCTAGTTATTCAACCATTATTAATTAAGCACCATACATTGTTGAAACTTGAAAGGTGTAACGTACGTTTTGTCCATTAATGAATTTAAGTTTAAGGTTGTTAGATCTAATTTAGATGACGACTCCATTTACACACTTCACCATGGTTCACCCTAGACCAAGACGTACTTTCCATAGCTTTTAGGGAAACCCAAAAGAAAGACCCGGTGTGGGATCACAAGTGTCCTTGGCAGTGGTGCAAACTCGTACTAACCAATGAGAGGTGTCCTGCAACATCTGATCATCATGGGCTGAATTCCCTCTCATGGTAGTGCTAGGTGTCCATGCTAGACTGCACACTTCTCTTCCTCCAATGGCATTCACGCTATTGGCACAAGCCAAAGGCGCAGCTCCCCTCACCAAAGTCCCTGCTTTTGTAACTCAAAGTTGTCCATGTGGAGGGCCAAGATGTAGCCAAGTCGGTATCCTCATTTACACCAGCTTATGTACTGTATAGATATAAAGGATTTTTTTTTTTGTTTTGTTTGTGTTTTGTCTTTGATGCGTGTGTTTTTTGACAAGCAAGGACAAAATTATTTTATTTAAAATTTTTTGAAGGACCGGGTTATTTGTTTTGGATAAAATTTGTTGGTTGGGCTTAATTTTTTTTTGTTTTGCTATCGGTATTTTTTGTTGTTGTGCTAATTTTTTTATTTTTGGCTTGTATATTTTGTTTTAAATTTTAGATCTATAAATTTTTTATAACCTTTAAAATGAGGAAAATGTTAAAGATACAAATATTTTTCCATAAATTAATGATGTGGTGAATAGTTATTGGTAACTAAAAAAATGACATAAGTGGTAGGCTTAGATACGAATTAATAAGAATTTGCTATCTCAACAATTAGTAAAAATATTATAGAAAAATTTGTGACTACAATATTAGTATATTATTCTTAAAAGAATCAATGATATTATTATGAGGGTCAAAGTATAATTTTATAAAACAAAATTAGTAAAATTAATACGTAATAATATATTATTATTTTTTTAAAATCTCCCTCCCTCCCCCCCCCCCCACCCCAACAAAAAGTCCAAGCTTAACTCGTCCCAATTGAATCCTATCATATAGATATCCAAATTCATCACACGGTTACAAGCTAGTTTGACTCAAAAGGTGCAAATATAAGGTTCTACACAATCCTTACTGAATTTAATAGTGTGCATCAAACTGTTTATTATTTCAAACGTACGGGTGTGTTTAGATATTGTTTATTTTGCTGAAACTGAAAAATTATTGCTGAAAATACTATATATAAAGGTAAAAGTTAATTAAAATGATACTGTGTGGCTCATGAATAGTGCCAAAAAGTACAGTGAAGACTATGAATAGTAGTAAAAATAAATTAACTAGTGAAATAATTTTAATTTTTCATTTCAATCCAATCGCACACA
Source organism: Quercus lobata (assembly GCF_001633185.2). Classification (NCBI taxonomy): domain Eukaryota; kingdom Viridiplantae; phylum Streptophyta; class Magnoliopsida; order Fagales; family Fagaceae; genus Quercus; species Quercus lobata. Next base: position 5,887,646 of record NC_044914.1, read on the forward strand.
TTGTCTCTTTCCTAAATTTACCATTACCATTGAGAATCCAAAGTCCAAACAAGTAGCACCTCCATCACTAGAAAAACAAACATAATACAAAGACATCAGTACAAACCATTTCTTTGCAACAACAGTGTCAGGTACTGCTAAATTCTGGCATTTTCTTGAAGCACCAACACTTAGGGCATTCAACAATATCATCAGGCTCTGCTGGATTCAGAAGTTTTTCTTCAACCACGAATGCAAAGTCGTTGGCCATTAGAACAAAGGCTTCCACTTTTGTATGGGTTTTGAGAGATTTTGGGTAAATGGGAACTCTGGGTAGATTGAACATGTTGGCGGAGTAAGGTTCACTAACCAATTCAAAAAGTTCTTCTCCAAAGAAGTCACCTGCTTCAAGACGCTCAGCATGTCGGGATGCAGTTCCTGTTCCTTCACCATTACTGCTGCTTGGAAAGGCCCATGCACTGCCGTCTGTAATCAAGAATACCGCATCCATAGGCTCTCCCTCCCGAACAATGTAGCACTGCTCGTTGTAGTATACTGGCTTGAGAGAGTTGCAGATGTCACGCAACAATTTATCATGCTTAGGACTAGCCAAATCATTCTCTTTTTCGATCATGAGCTGAGCAAGAAAAAAATATAAGTTGAAGTGCTAATCTATTTCCTAACCAAAAAAAAATGTTTTGTTAATAAGTAAAATAAGTGTTTTATAGATTAATTTTTTTAATATATCAACATAAACCAAATAAAGTTTAGAGTTCTATATATATATATATATATATATATATATCACTATAGAGTTGCAGCCATTAATTTTTATTTTATCCCTTTTATCTAGTACAAAATTAACAATTTTAAAAACTAAAAGCACTCACAGCAAAGATGTAACAAAAGCTAAAAATCTATTTTAACAACTCAAATCATGAAAATCAAGATGCATCAAAGTTGCTACATCTAAAATTTTTTAGCTTTCAACTACAGTAAGATGTTATATATAACAGCTCACTGTAACATCAACTTAAACATAAAACTCAATTTTTTATACTACGTACTATCCCTCTTCCTACAAGTAAAAATTCATTTCTTTCTCACTCTCCCCAGCATTTTCTCTCTTTATTCTCCTCCCACTCAGACCCAACGTCTTTATTCCTCTCATCTCTCACTCTCATACTCCCCAAAGTAGCTACATCTAAAATTTTTTAGCTTTCAACTACAGTAAATTGTTATCTATAACAGCTAACTGTAGCATCAACTTAAACATAAAACTCAATTTTTTATACTACCATCCCTCTTCCTACAATTAAAAACTCATTTCTTTCTCACTCTCCCCAACGTTTCTCTCTTTATTCTCCTCCCTCTCAGACCCAACATCTTTATTCTACCACCTCCTTCCTTTCCTCATATTTTTATTCCTCTCATCTCTCACTCTCGAAATTCCTCTCATCTCTCACTCTCTTGGCTGTGTTGTGGGTCATAGCGGTTTCAATTATGGCTGTGGGTCTCGGTGGTTCAACCGTGATTATGGGTGACTATGGGTTCATGGGTTTGTGGTTGGGTTGATTCTGGAATGGGTTATGGTGGGTTCACGGTGGTTGAAGTTTTGAGGGTTTTTTTTTTCCTCCAGTGGGTTGCTTTTTTCTTGTTTATGGTTAAAATTTGTGGGTTTTTTTTTCCTCTTCAGCAAGTTGCTTTTTTTTTTTTTTTCAATGGTGGTGTTGGTGGTGGCTGGCAGCGGTTGAAGTTAGTGGGTTTTTTATTCTTCCAGCGAGTTGCTTTTTTTTTTTTTTTTTTTTTTTTTTTTTTTTGTGTTTAAGTGTTTTTTTTTTTTTTTTTTTTCAGTGGTGGTGGCTGGCAGTGGGTTGTGGATTCTTGTTTTATGGTTTTTTAACCGGCAGTGGTGGCTAGTGGCGGTGGGTATGGGCGGCAGAGAAGAGAGAGATGGAGAAGAAGAATAAAAGATAGAGAAAAAGGAAAAAAAAAAGAATAAATAAAGAATATTAAAATGAAGTGGTAAAAAAATAAAAACTTTGATATATGGTGTATTGTAAAGTAAGGTGTTAAAATAAATAAAGTAGTTTTTGAGTTGTTAAAAGCTAAATTTTTAGCTCCTTTTATGTGAATGTTCAAATTAGAAAAGAAATGTCAAAATTTATATTAAGCTCACATGAGATGGAAATTATATATTATTAAGAAAAAGATAATGAGAGAGATCTAATGAGAATTTAGGGCCAACATTTTATTATAATTGTAAGGATATTATGTGACAATGACATGCATCATTGAAGAAGACCAAAAAGTATTTATTTATTTATTAAAAAACAAACACACACATGGGAGAGAAAATGAGATTATGTATCCAAACTAATTTGGAAATAAAATTTTTCAAATTCTACCGATATCTTTTTATTGGATGTGACTTTTGAAAATTAAATTTTGGATTGCATATTCTTATTATATTTTCATGTTTGCAAAATTTCAAGAATATCAAAGATCGATAGATATATCATCAATAAAATGTTAAAATTTTAAGCATTTGTGATATAAAATTATGCAGAAAAAAAATTAGTTTATTATTCGAATAGTAAAAACATTAGATTTGAATGAGATTTGACATACATGTTAAGAACATAAAGTAACGGTTAAATTTTCAAAATTCACATTCAATAAGTGCCCGTTTGTTTCGGCGTTTTCAGCCCAAAACGCGCGTTTTCAAAAAAGCCAGTCCGAAAATGTGTTTGGTAAGTATAAAACGCAACTTTTTGGAAAAAGTTGCATTTTATATTTGTGAAGAAACGCGCGTTTGGGTTTATGGAGCTCTGGAAGTCCATAAACAAAAACTTATGTGCGTTTTGATTTTGATCCGTTGGGCTCTTCCAAAAATTACGAAATTATCCTTGATAAATCATCAGTTCTCATCTCATCTCTCTGCTCTCCCAACAAATTTCCAAATCTAAACACAAAAAAATCTATAACAAATTTCCAAAGCAAATTAGGATTCCTCAAAATGCAAAAAAAAAAAAAAAAAAAAAAAAAAAAAAAAAGAATGTAGCAAAATCTTTCAAATGGAGTTTGTACCCATCTTGCGGTGGATGAGTTCTGGTGGAGAAGAAGTTGAAGAGTCTCTCCAAGAGGACGGATGAGTTCCGGTGGCTCTTAGAACACGCCGGGAACGCAATCATCAAAGCGACCGGCACCGAAACAGTCCCCACCATCGCCGTCTCCGAAATAGAAGCCAATCTGACAAGAAAAGGAACGAACGAAAAGGACGGAAAAAAAAATTCTGGAAAGAAAAGGATAAAGATTTACTCTGGAGTTGGATGAGTTGGGTGAGTTTGGTTCAACTCACTATGGAACGAAAGAACGAAAAAAAAAAATTCTGGAAAGAAAAGGACTGAGGAAAAAAAAAATCCTCCGTTCGTTTTGAAGTGCTAAGAGGAAAAAAAAAAAAAGAAGAAGGAGAGCTGTGGTGGAACGTTCTGGACTGAAGAGGAAGTGGTATGAAATGAATTAAAGGAAAAAAAAAAAAAAAAAAGAAGAAGGAGAGCTGTGGTGGAACGTTCTGGACTGAAGAGGAAGTGGCATGAAGAAATGAATTAAAGAGGAAAGGAGGAATAAAAAATAAAAATAAAAATAAAAAAAAGAGTGTGGGTACGTGTGTGGAGGAGAAAAAAAGAGGAAAAAAAAAAAAGTAAGGAGAGCCACGTGTGTAGAGAGAAAAAAAGAGAGAAAAAAAAGAAACGCTATCACAATATTTTCACAATAAATTTTAAGGTAGGTTATTATTAGCTAATATTAGTGAGAAAAAAAATAATTTTAATGGTATGTTAAAATTAAAATCAGTATCAATTTTTATCATAATATTTTCATAATAAATCTTAGGTGCTAGGTTATTATTAACTAATATTGGTGAGAAAAAAATAATTTTTTTAGAAAGAGAAAAATTGATTTAAGTATAATGAAGTAGTTGATTTAAGTATGAAACAAACTCACATAAAAAAATAAAAAAAAATAAAGTATGAAATAAATTCCTTTATATATACATTGTCCTTTTTGGTAATTTATTCCTCAAACTGCCACTTTTATAAGTGCTGACCAAACACTTAGCTTTTTCATTATGCACTTTTTAACAGTTTTTACCAAACACTCAGCTTTTTGAAACTCCACTTTTTCATTATGCACTTTTAACAAAACTCCACTTTTTCATTATGCACTTTTACAAAAAGCTGAACCAAACTCACCCTAAAAAGATATAAAAAGAATTTAATAGGTATTTTTGTAAACTGGTTTGTACACAAACTCTGTCCCAATAAGAATAAGCATATATGTATATATTTGGTATAGACACCTCTAGAGTGGGTATTCCAATATTTTATGTATCAAACGCAGACACGCCTCGTAAACTTGTCAAACATTTTTTTTTGGTTAGAGTCAAACACTTATTCAATAAAATAATATTGATCTCGACATTAAACAAAAAAAATATAAAGATCAAATAATGGACAAAAACCTTTTCTAACTTTTGTAGATAATATGCAAGATGTTCGTATCATTTATAAAACAATAATTTATTATAATACGATATATAATAATACTAAAAACACAACAAATTCCATAATTTTTTTAGATGATGGACAATGATCAATGCAACATCATTTTAATTAGAACCACTATTGATATTATTTTTTATTGTACACTATTTACAATCTCACAATTCGATTTAAAAAATATTGAGTCATTAAACTTAATATTGAGTCATTAAACTTCAGTGGCAACTCCATGAAATTTTTTAGAGTCCTCGCTAAAAAACTTAAATTACACAAAATTTATTAAAGAGATAACTTGAATATATCAACTTCACCCAAAAAAAAAAAAAAAAAAAAAACACAAGTGTAACAATTTTTTCCTACTAACAAAGAGACAAAAGAAAGAAATGTACTGATAAAAAATAAAGTAGGAATTGAGAATGTTGAAATTAGACTAATAAAGTAAGAAAATTGAAATGATAATAAAAAAGAGAGAAAAATAGATGATATTTGTTATAACTACGAGCTAGTTTGCCAAGGAGAGCAAAATCATTGCAATTGTAAGACCAAAAAGAGCATAACTGCCGGCACTGCCATAAAACTCATGACTACAATATTTTCTTATGTCCTTTTTTCAAGGAAAAATGAAATTAGGGATTATTTTTATAAAATAGGTCGAAAGAGTTACAAATTTGAATGATTAAAATTTTTATTTTTTCTTTTTCAATAAGCTTTTAGTTGAATAATTTGTGTTGAGGACTCTTTTTTCACGCCAATGGCATTACTTCATTAGCAACCCACACCATATCAACATATTATTGATTTTTGGATAAATTTCTTTAAAGCCCAAAGTAAGCTTATATCTCATTCAACTACATAAATTGGGCTCACATGGCCCACAAGATCTTCACTTCAAGAGGCAAATTTATGGTCCATACTTCCTCTTCATTATTTGGGCTCATAACCCACAACATCATCAACATTAATATATAGATCAAGCTCAAGCAATAAATCAAAACTCACGTCTCATATCCTCTCTCTCATGCTAATGGAAAGCGGCTTTTCTAACAAAAGCCCATAATTACACAAAATGATAGCAAAGCCCAAGGTACGTCATCTCATTTTCGACTCATAATCCAAGCTAATGAATCTCCTTGGGGAAACTTTGGAAGTCGTGTGTTAGATTCTAAAACTTTAGAACAATTAGCAAACCATGAGCACAAACTCGTCTAGAAATAGATCTTAGAATATATAGGATTTATTAGACAATACTCAAAGTGCTGCAAGTCAAAATACAAATATGAGAAAGCTGTAGGTTCAAGAAATTCGAAACAAGCTAGGTTCGACCGATCAAGACTAAGCTTCGACCAATCAAAATACAAATTCTACATAATTCAATAAAAGCTCATCAGCCTATTAAGCCCATTAAGTGATTTGGGTTTCAGATCTATTTCACATAGTATTTAAAGGAAACCTTAAGACACGTTTTGTTATGATCTTGGAGGTGCTCTTGTGAGATCTAAAAGGTATTGTGTCTTCTTCTTTCAAAGTCTCTACCGAAAATTATTTTCATATCATTAGAACTGGTAAATTTAAAGTTGCTACTACAAGATTAACAATTGCTGATGATCTAAAACCTGAGTGAGATCTCAAAGTTACAAACGAGGAGTTTGTGTTCAGCAAATCCAAGATAGAAGAGTCCATAGAGTCGGAGCTACACGTGATCGTGTTAGTAAATTCTACATAAGGTAACTTTAAATTTAAGGTTTAAAGCTATTGTAATCTTCCGTTCTATCATAGAGGATTTTTTTACCTTGAAAATAGTTAGGATAAATTTTCTCTAGGTTTTTACCTTAAAACGGTTGATTTCATTAGTTTACCTAGATTACTATATTACTGTCTTCTTTAATTTTTCCGCACCAAGTAATATGTTTGCATGTGTTTAACATTGATCTCATAATTAACCTAAGTAAATACTTGACTAATTCATTAAATTAAACTAATCTGTTTTTAAGGGGTCTAAAGAGAACAAACAAGTGGCATCAGAGTGAGTTCACTCTAATTGGATTAACTGTCTTGAGTGAAATCTTTGATCCCTGCTATCATGGATAATTTTAAGTGTCTAACTGCTATTGGCTATGATGATTTGAATAAAAAGGACACTAATGTTTCTGTTGATTTTATTGGTGCCTGTAAAACTCTTCGTAAGGAATTATCTAAATCTATGAAAATTACTAAAAAATTCAAGGAAGAGTTAAAATTGGCAAATCATGAAAAATAATAAAAAAATAAATAAATAAAAAAGAGGAATTAATTAATTGTGAGATTAGATGAATCAAATAAAAAAGAATGAATTTTTAAAAAACCAATTTTCCTCTCAAAATGAAAAAATGAAAAGTTTGGAACAAAAGTTAGCTAAGTCTAAATCTAAACTTGAAAATTTGTCTAATACCAAACTTGCTATTAATCACAAATTTGTTTCTATTTTTGTTCCTCTTAAGCCTAAAGCTAACAATGTTTATATTCCTCATTTTAAGAGGAATCACAAAGAAAAGACTTATGTAGCTAGGTTAGACAAAGGTAAAAGTTCTAATGTAGACATTAAAGTTTTTAAACCTGTGTCTAAACCTCCTATTAGAGAGCAAAAGAAATCTGTTTTTGTGCATATCTGTCACCTTTGTGGTGTTGTAGGTCACATTAGACCATATTGTTCTTTACTAAAGCAAAACCAAAATCTGAGACTAGACCTGCCATTAGAAATACTAATGTTAATAAATTTGTTCTTGTTTGTCACTTTTGTAGTGTCTCTGGTCATATTTGTCATAACTGTTATAAATTGAAATTTAAACATTCTGTGTTTCAGTCTAGGATATGTGATTATATATCTCCTACTATAAGCCTTGAAAAATTGTTTCATATGCTTCTGAAAAATTTAAACTTGTTGGCATGGGAAAGTAGTTTGCAAGATTTCAGTCTCTCTCAGAAGAAGTATGTAATCCCCCAAATACACTCTATTTTTCATGATTTTTCACCTACAAAGCCAAAGATGTGTGCTATATGGGTAAGAAAAGATTTGCTAAAGCGAGTGTTGTTTACTTGTCCTTGATTTAATTCTTTCAATTATTTGTGAACATATTTTCTTTCAGTTTTTTGTTGTTTTATTTTCTTAGGTTGTTTTGTTTATAAAAACCAAAAAACCAAAAACATTGAAAATTTCAGAAAGACAAAAATATTTTATTTTGGGTCTTGTTTTATTTTTCTCGAGAATTACATAAATTATAATATCTCTCTCTTGATTTAAAACGTACTTGACGTTGTGGAGAAAGTTCTAATACTAAGAGCCCTTCTGATGCACGGCATAAACTTCTAATACTAAAGTCATTCTCTTAGAAGGTACAAAGACTTCTTACAAAAGCTCTTCTCATAGAAGGTATGAACTTCTAATACATAAAACCCTTTCTCCTAGAAGGCACAAAGACCTTATACTAAAGCCATTCTCATGGAAGACACAAACCTATCTTACAAAAGCCTTTCTTATGAAAGGTAATACTATCCATAACTTCACAATAACTAAAAGAGCATTATCAAGAGGATATCATTTAAGTGCATGATAAATGGGACAAACTTAACCAAACTTTACATACAGCTAGACACTCTCTCTCCCTCTAGTTGCACTCATTTTTTCCCCTTTAATCTTAAAGTCATCATGGAAGGACATATCATGGCATACTGCCTCTCCACCGTTAGATTCATTCTACTAGAATACTATCAACTCACTGATACTATACAGCTAAAGTTACAAACCATACAAAGATAAGTGACTATGTTTCCATATCTCTAAATTTATATCATTGAGTACACGATTACTTCACCTTTAAATACAAATCACTTTACTATTACATTACTATACACTAATAAATTGATATGTCACGGCTGGACACATTATTTGAACATAAATCTCTACTAG